>NW_009952990.1:8205892-8208977 GCF_000747805.2 Chaetura pelagica
CCCAAAACACCCTATTAGAAAAATTAAAAAAAAAAAAAAAAAAAAAAAAAAAAAAAAAAAAAGAAAAAGAGAGATTCTGTTTCAGATGCTGAAGTTGTTTTATGATGTGGTTAAGGAATTAGTTTTTTGACAGGGAGGGTAACTAAGCACTGGAACAAATTGTCATGGGAAATGAAGTCTTTAAGTCAAGACTTGACGTCTAAGTAAAAGGTTGATTCATTTTCAGACATTAGCTAGGATGCTGGTTCAGAAATTTGGGAAGAATATGTTGTTGACTGAGGAAGTGACAAGTCAGACATGGGCACTCATAGTTTCTTCATCAGTATACATGGGTAAAGATGGTGGTTGTTGTGGAAGGGGCTTGTTTCTGCATCTTGGGCTTCCCACCACATCTTGGCCATAAATCCAAAGCTGTCCAATGAGATTCAGAAGTCCCAGGATACTTGTGACAGCCATTTAATAGAATGATACTTGTTTAGTTGTTTTGGTGTAGATGCAGCCTGTAGTGCAGTATATTGTTACTAATAGATCCCAATGAAGTAATCCTGTAACACTGTGTGAATTGGAGATGAGTTTGGAGTTTGTTTCATTTCATTTAGTTATTATAGCTGGCAGGAAGGAAGGCTGTTCCTGTAGGCTTCTGTAGCCAAGAATGTTATGTGAAATACAGCCAGTGGATACTATTCATGTTTGGAGAATCTAAGTGGAGGAGGTCACTGAATATATAAAACTTTGTTTTTCAGCCCAATTTGGTAACTTAACTTTGAATACATGGAGCCAAAGACCTATGGGTCAGCCTAATTGAGAGGAGAATTGCATGGTTCTGTCAGTTCAGATTCTTTTATTCATGCAATCTGGGGGGGCTTCCAGTTTGCTTCAACTACCTAACAGAAAATGTTGGCCAACAGGCATGCTGTTGGAGTGATCAGCTAATGAGGTGAAAACAAATTCTGTCCAAATTTTCATGTATTAATTTATTTTCTGCTTGCAACTAACTGGTCTACATCTATTTCTTATTGTTTATAAAACCTACCCATGTGCTAAGCAGCTCAATGGAGAGTAAAGTGCTTTAGAAGCACAGGCTATCAAACTGATAATATAAATTGGCAGGGGATATATCATATCATGACATGATCGTTAGGGGATATGGGGCTTGACTTAATTCACATAAAACTCATAAATATCCATGGATTTTCTGAAGGCTAGGATTAGGGGCTGAATTGTGTATTAGACCTGCAGGGATATGAGAGCTTTTTGGGTAGTCTTAATAAACTGCATCTCTTGGGGGTGAGTGTTTGAATGCAGTGGAACGATTTCATTAATGATGGCAATTTTGAGCATTACAAGACATGGAAAGCCTCATGTATCTAAGTAAACTCCAAAAGTAATTCTTGTTAAAAGCATGTCTTATTGCTGAGCATAATATATTGTGGAAATGGAAATCTGTGTGTAGATTAGACAGCTGATTGGTACAGTGCAACCAATCCACTGGAGAATTTAGAGAGGATTTCGTGCTGTTTCCAGAGTCTGAAGGCTATCGGATGGAATTTTACTCCAATTTCTACAGTTTGCAATTACTGGTTAAGTACTGTGCTTTTTCTCTACTGCATTATAATTTGGTTTTTAATGTTTAGTTGCAGATACTCGTACCTCTTACATATAATTTCCCCTACTTTCTTGTCAAACAAAATTAATTTATTTGAACTAGAGTGAAGATACTGCAGATTCTAGTACATGATTCATGCTATTTTAAAGGAAGACATTACTTTCCTCAAACCCTTACCAAAATACTTCAAAGGAAAATAAAAAGATAGAAAGCACTTGCCAGCCAAGCAGTGACAAGTATTCATTCATTTAGCTGCAGCCAGCCTCTCCGTAAGGTATTGGGGTACTATTAATGCCATATCCTAACTGGATCAGAGATGAGTTTGGTAATAAATTTCAATTTAATTTAATATCCTAGAATGTATTTTAATCGCAAAACCCTTCTCCCTACCAGAGACTGTTCAGGCTAAACCTAAGACAACCAAATATCTTGGTATCTTCTAAGGATACCAGGCTTTCAGCCTGCGCAAGACCTCATCCTGTGTTGGCCTTGTATTGGTGGCCTACCCTTTGTAAGAGATATTTGCTGTCATTGAAGGACTAAGTTATTTGAGGCAGACAGTAGCCTCTGAGAAACCAGTTTTTACTGAAACTGGGGAGTGCAGAACAAGTGTATTTCAGGAAGAAGAGAGAAGCGGGCTTTGCTTTATATTTGAAGGTAGAAACATGCATTATAACAGAGGCTGCTCAGAGGCATATTGCTGGCTCAAGTGAGTGTTAAGGTTTAAAAATAGGCACATTTTCAAATGGCAGTGCCCTTCCCCCACAATGAGTGTCTTGGTGGTAGGAAGATAACAAAACTGGTTTGCATTTATTTTTCTGTCAAATTTTTTTTAAAGATCAGGAAGGATTTAGGAGCAGAATAGATATGAAAACTGCATGTTTCACCTCCCAGCCCCCCAGTGATTATATCTTAATAGAGTTACTTAATTTTTAAATTGTTTTTATTGCTTCCATAATTCCAGTCATGCAGTCTTAGATTCAGTAACGATTTAAAATCCTGAACCATGAATTCTCAGTGTCTCATGAGTTGGACTTCCAGGGCTTTTACAGTGAAACAATCTCAGTGTATTTACAGCTAAATTCATTAGATCAGAATGGGCTTATGAGCAACAGAGTTGCAGCAAACTGCTTGCTGAGTCATCCTGTGGTCCCCTTATAAAGGAGACATGGAAAGTATGCTCTAAAGGCTAATAAAAATTGCAGTGAGAACATTGCAAGCACAGAATGAAAGGCTTCAGAAACAAGTTTATAGTGTAAGTGAAATTTCCAGGCTACATAATCAACAGTTAGAAAACCTTTTTTGAACTTGTAGATACGTTTCAGTGTGCAAACACCTTGGGTAGAGTACCATGGCATAGAACTATGTTTAATTCTGAATCTACTCATCCTACAAATCATTTTAGTACCAAAATGAGAATTCTCCATCAATCTTGCTCTCCTTTTTCACAGCATAATTTATTTCTATATTCTCTTTCCC
>NW_009952990.1:8209155-8220440 GCF_000747805.2 Chaetura pelagica
TGGCTGGTGCTAATGAGATGGACCACAAGGGAAAAGTTGGAAATGAGTTTGTGAAAACTGAATTGAAGGCAATTGTACTGTGTAGTGTGGGAAAATGCAGGTAACTTGGCAGTTAGATTGTTTTGTTTGTGACTTAAAAGAACATCTTGCATGTCATCAGCTAGCGGTGTAACTTGTTGAATCATCTCAGCAGCAATGGTGTCAGTTGTAGAACACAGAAGAAAATATAAATCACTCTGCAGAGCTTGAGCCCTGTCTCCTTTTTTGATGGAATTAACTAAAGACAAGCTAAAAAAACAAACAAACAAACAAAAAAAAGGTAAATATGTAATTCCATGATTTTGATCAGCACATGATTGGTAGATCAGTGAAGATATTCAGAGTAGAGCAGAGGATGTGAACAAGTGAGAATATAAGTAGCCATATTTTGATAATTAGCACTGCTAAATATGTGGCAAGACATTGATGGGTATTACAGTGCTTGGCTACAGAAGTAAAAGAATGGAGATTATTAACAACATGCAGGGAGAAATAGTAACAACTGGAGCATGTGGAGCATGATCAAGGCACCTGAGGAAGGAGAGCCTTGGAGTAGGCCCTGCTCAGAAAGATGACACTTGTTGGCAGGAGGGGGAAATGGAAATGATGAGAAGTTACACGAGTTGGCCCGAGGGCTTGAGAAGTGTGCAGATAGGAAGAGCAGGCTGGAATCTGAAGCTGTGATTTGGAAGTTTAGAGGCAGATCTACTTCAAAAGGAGGTGCAGAAATCACTAGTAGAAGAGAAAGCATGGTTTGGGAGAAAGATGATGATGACTGGAAAAGGACATGGAAGAGTAGCTGCTGAAGGAACATATGTCCTGATATTTTTCCTGGCTTTGAGTGAGTTTTGCTTGGAAACAGTAAAACTGTTTGCCAGCCATACTTTTCAGGCTTCCGCTCTGGAGGAAGCACAATGCAAAAGTTTGTGACAGACCTGTATCTTTTGTATCATTACTTGGAAGTCAGTAAACAAACAAGGAGAAGCCCTCAAGAAAAACCCTAACAGCAAACCCAAGCTTTTAGCTAAAAATCACTGGCTGATTTTTAGCTGGTTATCTTCTTAAGGCAAAGAAACAAAACCTGGTAGTAGCCCCTTGAGGCAAAAATGTCTCTTATAAATGCAGAGAAGAGACTTGCCTTGTCATAAAAAAGACCACGTCTTGGTGTCTGTGGGGTTTTGTTTTGTTTAGAAGCTTGCTGACCCGTAAACAGTCAAGTCCAAGCATCTAACTCAACAGACTCATGAGAATTAAATGTATCTCAGTGGGTGCCTGTTGCGAACACATCCAGCATTTTTAATCCCTTTTCTCTAACAGAGACTCATAGTTTCTTGCTTCTTCCCAGTTGGAGTAGGTCAATTCAGTGAGGGAAGATCAAGTATCTACTGAATGAAAAAAAAAATAAAAATCACATTGTTAAATTTCTGGGATAGTCAAAATGCTTTGATTTACTAAGCAGCTGTCACAGAATTTTTTCTGGTTGATGTGTCTTCTAAATTACCACTAATTATCTAAATACCTTAACTTGCTTCCAATGCAGTTGTACCACCCTGATATAAAGATGCTGTACTTGTGCAAGAACAAAATGTATCATTTTCTTCCTTTTTTAAATTTTTTAATTTTTTAAATTTTTTTTTAATTGTTGGAGTGCATGCAAATAAGATGCTGTTTTCATGGCTTTCAGATTAATTAGCTCTCCAATTCCTGGTGTCATCAGCATGAAGCTGCTTGTAGTAAAAAATAATGAATTGTTAGATTGAGCTAGCCATGTTATCATTTGCATTGGATCATGGTGATGTTGTTACACGTTAGGTCTATCACAAAATTGCCTCTGTAATTCTTGTCACAGTATCAGATGCATTTTAGCTATCAGTAGCAGTGTCAAATTGGTTATTTGACTTCAGTTAAGAGAAACAAGTAATCTCTAAACCTTAGTGATCTGAAAAAGGCTCGATTGCTAGACTGAAGCTTTGGTTACTATGGGGCTCTTTTATTCAACTGCTGAATCTCTTTCCAAAACCCAGTTTCTATGAAAAACAAGTCCTACTGTGTAGTTCTCAATGATGATTAGACATCCAGTCATTTTAAAATTAAATTTAAGTGTTTTCACTAAAGTATATTTGACAACTAAGGGTTTTCTAATTTTTGTTTTTCATGTCTTGTTTCTAAATCCCTAATTTTGACAGGAATATGATTAGGTACAGAAAATTCAGACTTCATTGCCAATGTTTTTGTTAGTATTTTGTGCCTTGTATGAATCAGTGAAATAAGCTCATAATTGCTGCCATTTTGTTTATCTGTTCCTGGCTTCCAAATAAAAAGATTTAACAGCATTCCTAAGAGGTCCTGGCAAATTATAATTCACAGAGATGGTACTGCTTAGTGTAGCACATAGAAGATTTATGCCAAATTATTTTAACATGAATTAATGTTGGCCACTGTAGCATAAGTTAATACCATTAAATTCAAACAGACTGATTAAGAAATGCCAGTGTTTTACAAATCTAAGCATAAGTTACTGCTAGGGCTTCCACTGTATCTATTGACCTTTCAGAAATTTCCTTTTATGTAGTGTTTGGGAAAACCCTCTAGTAAAAATACTGTCCATCAGGATACTGCTAGGAAGATCAATTACTGCACAGCATGGCTATGTTAACTGCAGACATTAATTATTAGTAGATAAAATATTAACCATTTTGCTATTTAAAATGTAATTAAAATTCTCATCCCAACTTCCTGTATTTTGAGAGTTTTTAAAAATATTATTAATTCCGCCATCACCATGTGATAAGTAAACACTAGCTGAATATTCTGTTTCTTCTTTTAGAATAATATGCATTTGAAGGAGACACGTTCCCTCTTGACATCATTGGAGAAGGCCAGTTAACAGTAACAAAAGCACTTTTGTGAAGACTTGCAGCAAGAAATCCTTGAGAGGTAAATATACGCTCACATAGGTCACAGTAAAACCCATTGTAAGCATGTATCTGCATATTGATTGCCTGATTGCTACTGTCCTTTTGGCTTCAGTATTTGTCCACTACCTGGGACTTCTGAAGATTTTTTCCCTCAGAAAAAGTCATGAGTACAAGCTAGTTGTGAATTTTAATAAGCCTTTCTGTTGTTGTTGTTGTTTTTCTTAGTTAGTAGTTGTTTTTCTGCACCAAAACACAGAAGGGAACTATAGCAGGGAGTCTGCAAGGCTCACGGATCTTACATTTCTACAGTGAGTGTCTGAATTTTGTCAGAGCATCATGGTTGCTCTTCGTGGCTCCCTGGTAGCTTAGTTTCTGATTCACACACAAGCTATAACAAATGTTCACATCTTGCAATTAGGTTTCTTCTTTCTCACCTGGATCTACTGTCTGGTGGGCACATGTCATGGAGTGGGACGGTCGCCCCCTTTTTTCCAAGTCACCTGAATGTAGGTATTTTGGCAATTTTCTGGTTCTTGCTTAGTATAATTTCAGAAGATGATAATTGCATCTAACTACACCTGAGCAGGTCATTGGGACAGCCTTTTAAAAATCTGTGGAGAGAGGTGCCTGCTTCTCTCCACTGACTTCAGAGAGAGGTCATATAGCTGTGCCAGTAGCTGCCCACCATGTCGAACGCTAAAACCAGCTGTTGTAGCCTCATTCCTACGACGTTACGAAGGTCTGTGATGAGCTTTGACTTAGAGTCACTAGGTGGCAGGCACTGCCACCTTCCCACGGAACTGTTGAGTGCTGAAATCACGCTGTTCTACTCTCCCCTCACTGCTTTTCGGTAGTGATGGTTGTGAGATTTCAGCAGCACCCCTACCCCCTGGAGCTCTCTGCCTCTAGCTGTGGGTCAGCTTTCAAACCGGTCAGCCTCAGTCCTTTCTTCTACTGGATTCCAGGAGTGTCTGAATGCTTCTGCCTTCTTGCCTCTCTCCATCTGTAGAAACCTCCTTCTTTGCTTTTCTGTAGTTCATTGTGATACCAGGAGAAGGGTGTGACCTTCCACTTGCTGCCTTTCTTTTCCTTCACTGGTGAACAGCTCATAAAAGACTGAACCAACCAGTGCCACCGGGTTGTCTCGGCACTGTTTTCAAACCTCTTGACCACTTCACCAATTTATGCAGATTCATATGTGTCAGAGGCATTTCCCCTGAGTGCTTTTTAAGCTTTGGTCAAAGAAGCGGGTTGCTGATTACACTTCATGTTAAGGCACAATCCCTAACCCTGCATACGATTATTTTTTTCTTTTTTTTAATATTGCCTGTGTTGTAAATAAGTGCGTTTACATCAAAACAACTACATGTACTAAATGGCATTAATTTCTACATCTGGATGCCATTAGCTGCTAATGTAAAGTTAGGATATGCAGCTCTGGTATCGTAACTGTTATTGAACATGGTAATAAAGCCTTCTTCATACTCATTATCTTCAACCAAGAATACCACCTAGTTTCATAGTTGTATTCATATTGCTGCAACTCTTCTATCTTCTGACCTTCATGCACTTGCTTTCTTTTTCATTTTCTCCATGTCCTTCTGTTCTGTTTCTAGTGTTTCAACACAGTACTCCTTAGAGAAGTTTTTAGTCAATGGATCTAACATCATAAGTAGGTCTTCATCTTTGCATCTTGCTGACTCATTGATTGTATCTGACAGGGTTGACTACTGAAAATGTCATTCATCTCATGCCATTGAAGTGGAGCTGATGCAAGACAGGGTGCCTTTTTTTCAGGAAGTGTGAATTCTAGACCTTGAAATACTGTCACAACAAATATTTTGACTTGTAGACAATACTGGTGATCTCAGAGATGTGTGTCTTTTGAGCAACATTTCTCAAAGAGATAAAAATGTTCAATGTGTATGTATTTTCCTGTGATGTTTCAGTGTGCACCACTTCTGAATAGGAGACACTCCATGTTTTCAGCAGCTGAGTGCTATGATTGTATGTAAATGCAATCTGTACTTGAAGGCCTCTTCTTGTTTGGAGCACAAGTGAGCAAGGCACATGGAGTTGCAGTTTTATTGCACTGTGGGCAGGTATCCCACAACATCCATAGTAGCAAAATATACAAATTTGCTTGCAACACTAGCTCACCATCTCCTTGACACTCTCTCTACAGTAGTACTTCCTAATGTTTGGTCCATATAAGAAAAATGCTAGACTAACAGAAACTGCGTATCTCTGAGGTAAACTCAAAACACTTAGTTGCAGGCCTACTTTTTAATTAATTGAATTCAGAGACGGATTTTATATTTGTATTTACTTGTGTTTGCTACTAGAAATGGCCCTAAAATATTACAGTATTTGTTTTGTTGTGGAGTTTTTTTGGGTGGGGGACGCAGAGGGGATGAGACAAACATGACTGGAAGGGTTTGGATATAAGTATCCTACTTAGTATGTCAGCTCATTTTGGACAAATGTTTTGCAAAGAGGGAGTTTAAGGTTATTACAATACCAAGCAGCTGGTTGAATGCATTTTATCTGGTAGACTGCAGGATAGCACTGTCTGAGCTGCTGTTTTTTTTTATATATGAGGGAAGAGGAGGAGGGATTGGAGGTGTCCTGCTCTGCCTGTGCTTTGCAGATGCTCTTGTTGCTGCTTCCCTGTGTCTTACTGAGAGAGACTGATCCTGAGAGTACTGGTTTCTTGCCAAACACATGACTGAGACACCCTACATTTTCTGCCATTTCCCTAATCTGTAGCCTGAAGGAATGATTAGGCAAAAGGTAGTCTGTTTTTTTCTTTTCTTTCATAAGTACTGTAATTTCAGGAGGGCTAATGCATTCCTGTGTCAGAAGTGGTGGCAAATCTCAAGTCTCTGAAGGAATAGTATTTCATGGGCCATGTCGTTTGCAAAACAGCTGCCAATAAAAGCCCTATTGTTTGTATGTGGCCTGCACATGTAACAAGAAACTCACATACAACTTTAGCCCAAACAGACAAAAGACAGGGGAAGAAATAGAGGCACAGAGTGTATTACGTGACCAGAATCTCCCAGAGTCTCTGTAAGAGCCAGACCATCTAGATTCTATATTATTAACCTGTCCATGAACTGTTCTTTAGTTGTAGAAAAATCCTTGGGGGAAAAAAAAATAGAATCTATGTGAGTCACAGCCACAACTTTCTTGGCAATTGAAGCTCTTATTCTGGTACAGAAAAGATACAATGGCTTGAATTCAGAAAGAGCTTTGTTGCCAGTGCCCTTTGTGGATTAACCTTAGATTAATGTGTTGTTGTTATAGTGGGGGCTCTGCTTGTGAAGAAGTGATGTCTGTTTATCTATTGCTTTGTAAAACCCTTTGTGACATTGCAAACCCAGAAAAGTAATAGAAATGGTAAGGTGCCACTAGTTAAATATAATGCTTCTGTAGCACAATAAAACCATAGAAAAAAGGTGTTAAAATGAGGTGGAATCTCCTGAGGTTATTTCATCTTTATCTCTGGAGCAATCTTCACTGTATCATTTCCCTAATTGCTTCTTTTGACAGCAGTTGACAGCCTCAGCATATTCTAGTTCAAAGGAATTTTTTGTCCTCAGTATGGGTCTAGGTTTTATTTCTTTCAACTCAACAGACTCCCCAAAGGAAAATTAGTTTGGACATAATTTTTGCTATCAGCCCTTTGTTAATGGCAAAGCAAAAGAAATTATATGTTCCAGCACATTGCAGTTGGCTGAAGATTGGAAAGGTGGGTAGCATTTCTCTAGCAGAAATAAAAGTGTTCTGTGCCTTGTGTGTTCGTGCCAGCAGTAACTGCTGAGTCTGCAAACATTGGTTCTTCATTGTCAAACATAACTACCAAAATGAGCAAGAATTTGGTGGTCTGGACCTAATTTCAGCAAATTATTTTGTAATTTGTTTTGTTCTTTATTTAGGAATTGCTGCTTTTTAAAAAATTAGCACTATTTTCAGCAGTTATGTTTCCTTCCAGAGCAGGAAGCTACTGCCTTTCAGAAGACAGTGTTCTTAAGATAATTTCCAGTAATGAACTTAAGTGAGACAACAATGCTCTCTCATAAATTTGGCAATTGACACCAAATTTGGCAACAGCTGGGGTGACTAGTGATGGGGCTGCCATTTAGAAAAATCTAGACAGTTTGGAGGAACAGGATGGTGTGGACCTTATAAAATTCAACAAGAACAAATTCCAAGTCCTGCTCCTGGAAAAGAAGAACCTCCTGCAACAGCAGAGGTTGGAAGTAGCTCTGGTGCAAAGAACTAGGAGTTGTAGGTAGACAGCAAGCTGAATGTGAGCCAGCAGCGTGCCCTGGCCGCCAAGAAGGCCAACAGGATCTGGGGGTGTATTAACAAGAGCACAGCCAGGAAACTGAAGGAAGGGATTACTATGCTGAGCTCCTGTTGCTCCATGTGTGCAGTACCAGTACCCAGTTGTGGGCCATCCAGTACAAGCAGCACACTGACAAAACAGGAGTAAGCTCAGCAAGGAATCATTAGGTGGTCAGGAGGCTGGAGGACATGCCCTTTCCGTAAGAGGCTCAGTGAGTTGGTGGTGTTTAGCCTGAACAGGTTAGCTTTGGAGAGACCTAATAGAAGCTTTCCTCAATACCTATGAGAAGATCGTTGAGAAGATGGACCTTAGCTCCTCATAGTGATCCATGGCAGGAGACTGAGAATGGACCAGGCCACCCAGGGAGGTTGTGCAGTTTTTACCATATGAAGTTGTCAAGACCTGGCTGGATAGACTTCTAAGCAGCCTTGACTGATCTCATAGCTGGTCCTGGTTTTTAGCAGCAGGTTGGACTGAATGATCTTCTTAGATCCCTTCCAATCTAAATTATCTTGTGATTCCATGCTATATTTAGGCATTGACCTTACTGGAGAAAATTGTCCAAGTACTTGAAATGTCCTCAATAGGAAATTGAGTCAGGGTTTCTAGAATTGATGAATGGGACACTACTTGGAAAAGAGGAATGTGCAGTACTTTCTGTGGTTGTTTCTCTGAAAGTGAATCATCTTGGCGTAAGCTTTTCACTCCAATCTGATTCAAATGGGGTGAAATAGTTTGGCATTTGTTCTTATTGGTCCTGCCAGGTTTTGAAAACCCAGCTGACAATAAAACCTATTACTAAATGTCAGGTCATCATGTCTAATTTTAAGAAATAAACTTTTGAGAGAGTGAATATAATACCCACAGGAATGATTGCTAAAATCATGTCCATTTGTCATAAAATGAGACGGGCACTGAGAGCAGAACTCCATCAAAACCGAAAGATAATAGAATGTAACAGGGAAGGTCAAGTTGATTATGCCAGATGATAAGACTTAATCAGGAAGTGCGTACTTACACCAGCAGGCATAACAAACTAATATCTAGCTGGAGCAGGGGAAATAAAAAAGGAAAAAACTAAAGGGTGCTCATATTCCAACCAAATGGACCTTAGATTTCATCATGTGCAAAAGTTTCCTCCTTCATGGTAATACTATTTCCCAAGATTTACATTGGACAGCTGGTCTTCTTTGAGGAGAGAGAGATGTGTTGAGAGAAATATAATTTGTGTCTTTTCCTTTTGAGTCCGATTTTGGTCCTGAGAAGAATTCAAGTGGATTTCAGGGAAAGATTAGGAAATGACGTAAGTGAACAGAGGCATGTGCAACACTAAGATACAGCACCTCATATAATGATCTCAGTATAATCTTTGTAATTTTTACATCTTAAAGAGTTATCTTAATTTATGCAAATATAAACAATGACTATTCCTAGTCCTACCACTTTTTAGATGGAAGAAAGTAAGTTTCTCAACACGGTAGCTAGTTTTTGTTTTAAGCTCAGTACATTCTCTTTTTTTAACAAGATGTTACATGGCCATTGTGCAGATGCTTTTTAAAAAATTAATTTGTGTGATTTCAGAGTCATTAGACTGTATTTGCATTGAAAGTAGAAAAAAGTGGTTCTTGGAATCCAGAAACACATAGGGTAGCTAGAGAGCTGCATTTTAATCCCTTTATAAGTGTTAAATTTCAAATATGTCCTGGATGTGTTTAGTTTAGAATCACTTGGCTTTCTCTTGATACTGAGATTTAAATAATTTGTTTTCTATTTATATCCATAAAAACACAGCATAACACAGCAAAAGGATTTTCACCAATGAGCCCCCTTCCAAGCTAGATCCAAATAATAGCATGGATTGCTGTTCTGTACAGTCTTAAGAATTTTCTTGTTGGTGGGTTCTTTCTCATCAGGGAGGAAAACAGGAAGATGTGTCACAGCTTTTACACATTTGAAGTTGTCCCCTAAAGCCTGTTGAAGGCTTTGATGATCTGTGTGGTAAACATGTGGTAAATGACTGTATATCAGACCAATATTTGTGTTTCTCAGAATGAGGTGTCATAATCTCAGGTAGCTGCATGAAATGGGTTTGTGTTGAGAAATTTAATCAACTTTTTACTCCTTAAGCCAAGAGCAGAGTTGATAGGAAATCAGAAGTGTGCCCCAGAAGAAAATTTAAAATGAAGAAGCTGTTTTTTGGGTTTCCCAAGGAATGCATTAACATGATTAAGCACAGAAACAGCTAATGTCACCTAAAACTGTGAATTCAAAACTGAGAGAAAAATTAAAATAATAAAAAGAAAGCACGGGAAAATGAAGTAGAAGTGTAAGAGTAATGGGAATTGTGTTTTCAGATAGGAAAACTATCTCTGCAGAAGGATGTCCTTCCTGACATGTCCTAACCTGACTGGCAAATAAATGCACTTCTGACTTGCCATCTTTTGTTACTCAAGAACTAGTTAACTAGTAACAGAAAATACTGATGTTTAAAATATTTTGTGGCATATTGTGGAGCTGCCTGTAGGTCTGTGGTGTGCTGCTGCTGTTCCAAATGGAGCAGTGAACATAGATAATAAGCTGAAACTCAGAGAAGGAGAGAAAGAGGGAGGATGACCTGTCTCTGTTAGGCTGTAATAGGAGCCAAACCTGTGGTTCTGTCTTGGAAGTCAGCTTGGGTTGGCAGCAGGACTTTTACAGATACTGATATATTCACTCAAATTCACATCGCCTGACATGTTTGAGCACTGCAATAGTGGGGATATAAGCACCAGTGGAACCAGGGCAAATGCACCAACGTATGAGATGAGAATAGGGAGGGGGATAGATTAAAGAACTTGCCAATGTTCAGCTATGCTCATCAATCAAAAACCTGAGTGCAAAGACCAACTACCATGGAAAAGCCCACATCTGTGCTGATAAACTGTCTGCTAATAAGGACATTCATCTTTGTAGGCACTCCTTATTTACAACATTTTTTATGTGATCCTATTCTCTTATTCCTGTGTGACTGTTGACTAAGCTGAATGCTGAGGTCAAATGCTCCATCATTTTGTACTCCTATTTGTCTGGTTTTAATTAGGGTTACTCCAGGATTTATCTTGCAGTGGGGGTAGTTTTCAGGGAAATTTGTTGTGTTGTGTCACTGTGTGACAATGCCATTCCAAATAGTGTTGACTTTTATTCAATGCCAGTTCTTTTTCTCCCTCCAACAGGAATCGATTTGAGGGCGAGCAGAGATCCCTGTAGTAGAATCATTAACATTTATAACTTACAGAGGAAAAATAGGAAGGGACAAAATGAGTCTTCCATAACTGATTAAAAACATTATGCTTCTCCATTTGTTCCTTTTCCTATATTTTGGCTTTTTGTTTGTTTTAATTATTAGTTGTGTAATCTGATAAAGTTAAATTCTCTGCATATTTGATTTGGAATAACTAAAGGTTGTTACCACATTTTTTTCTTGAAAAGTACTAGTAATGTAGGAATGTTTAGTCTATGGCCACTGACAGAGTTTTCTAACTACTGAGTGATTCTTCAGATGCATGGAATTTTCCTGACCTGCTTCTGCAATTGAGAAATCACGTTGAAAATACAAGTAGCATAACAAGCTGTTTAAGAGATGTGGTTGAAAACAAGTTGATAGCCTATTATGTATATTCATGGGTACTGAAAATTTAGCCACAGATTTAACTTCTGAGGTAAACAATAAGGGTGTATTTTAATTCAGAGTCACTATAATGAATTCCTGTTTATTTACATGTCCAGTGTTAGATTACATCAGAATAAATACATATTAGCTCCAAGAAAACTGAAAGAGTGGAGTGATTTCAGACTACACTGACCTAACGTGGAACAGAATTAGGGATTCCAGGGCACCATTTGAAGTGGTTTAGAGCTGGGTGTGTTGAGAATTTGGTTGCATAGGCCTAGACTGCCTGGGACCCCTGTGTGACCTGTTGTAGCTGTGGAACAGA
>NW_009952990.1:8220563-8294234 GCF_000747805.2 Chaetura pelagica
TTCCTGCTGCACTACTTCCTCCTAAATTATCACCTCTGTCTTCATCTTGCCTGCAGTCTGTGCTTTCAGATTCTATGAAGTGTGAAGTGACATACACACCTGAGAATATTCCTATGGAAATATGATTTAAAGACCCAAAGAGTTTGATCACGTTCATTGAGCATTGGTGCATACATTAAAAGGAGGTTAAGAATCAGGCTAACTGGGACTTTCCATCTTCCTGATGATGGGCAGCTCAGTTGTAGCAGTAAGAACAAATTAAATGGTTTTGAAATGTTGTCCTGAGTAACAGAGCTGGTGTTGGTTACCTCTTCAGCTACAGCTTTGGGAAGAGTCAGACCTTCACCTGGCTAGAAACCAAGAGTCATAGCCTGGACCCCAAGCAGCACAGAAAAAAATTGAGTTTTAATTTTCTTAGTCTATAGTTGTCCCTCCAGCCTTCAAACTGTCTCCAATTTCTTTTCACTCCCCAGGTCTCAGTAGTGTAATTCTTGGAGAATGAATTACTTGTCTACTGGAGAGAAACAGTCAGTAGGCTCTGCTGTTAGAGGATTTTAGTATATAACTGTGACAGATATGGCAAAAAAGAAAAGATAAAGACTGCACAGGAGTATAATGCTTTATTTGTGGTGTCTTCTCCAGGAAGATCTTTCTTTGCCCATTTTCTGTCATAAACCTGAATTAGATGGATGTAGAACAGTACACCTGCATTCCAGGCTTCTCCAGCTCTGAGAATTCTGGGTTGGAAACAAAGGAGAGCAATTCTTCTTGATCATGCTGAATGTTTTCTGGCCTGTTTATCCCATGTGGGAGTGAAGTCTCCCCACTTTCCACTGGGTATGAAAGTGGAAAGGTATGAAAGGATATGAAAGGATAACAGCAGTAAGTGGAGGTGGAATCCTCTCTGGAATGAAGTGGGAGACCACCAGAGGGTGAGCAGGGCAGGGGTGGATGTGCCATCTCCCATAGAAACTGCAGTGGCTTTTATGGGAAGAAGTCTAAATAGTGTGGGATGGGAACTGGCCAATGTAACATTTGTCAGCTACCCAGTGTAGAGATCCAACTCAAAAGCAGCACATGTACGCTAAGAATTAGGGTCTTGCTTGATATCTCTTTCTGAGAGGATTCTGATCACACTTGGTATGTTTAAAACCCGAACACTTCCCAAGTGCAAGTCTTGTACCTTTATGACCACTGAGACAAGCTGTGCACACAGCATTTTCAGATGTGCCTGACTTATTTTAGGGCCCTTGATACAGGTATCTAGAGAATGAAAACTGTGGCACACATTCACAAGAGGATGGAAAAGCAGTTTCATAGAGGAATGGGATGGAAAAAGGAAAAAGCTTGCCTTTAAAAGAAAGAGTGCAGGTGTGGACAGGGATAAAGATTGAAGGAGAATAGAACCTGAGTTCCTTATCGTGGAAAGACTGTGAATGTGTCAGTCACCTTCTGAGATGCAGAGAGTCTTCAACTGAAATGTACTTCATGGGATGCTCTCAAAGACATCTTTTCTTAGGTTATTTAGTCAAATTTGAGAAACATTAATCAACGAGATGAGGATGCAGCCTGTCCTGGCAGGGAGATATTCTGGCAGGTCTTAGCAACACTTTCTAAATTGAGTCATTCTGCTTAGATGTCTGACGTAGGAGTATAGGCCATCCCATCAGTGGAGCTGGAGTGGTCTGTGTGGTTCAGAGTACCTCTCTGTACACGTTTTCCTGTATGTGGATCGTGATTGACAGCACTGCCTCTGCTAAAAGGTACATTCCCCATCTTCAGGATTTTCCTCTTAATTCCTCCAAAGGGTTCTTTGGGGTCCTAGACCTCACTGAAGCAATCAGGAAGGTAAGCCCAGAATGCATGGGGAGGCTCAGGAGGAACTGAAAAGGGACCAGCTGGATAGGGTGGTAAAAGACAGAGATTGGGAGGAGCGGTGACTCTGAAGGAAGGTGTTGAGCCTGGGACTGAAGTCAGAAGTGGTGTGGAATTAAATAGGTGTTGGAGTGTTATTTCTGTGAGAATTTAAAACTTCACACTGCTGAAAAGATTTTCACCCCCCCTATTGAATTTGTCAGTTGTGATTACAGGCCAAAACAGACAGACCTAGTCTGAATCTGGTTCCCTTGTCCAGAAAGTCTAGATTTATCACTCAACCACCTAAATCGAATGTGTGAACATGAACAGTGTGAATTTTCCCTGCAGACAGTGGTAACTGTATAAAGGTGTAAATAGCAATACTTGCAAGAAGTATTAGTTGTCTCATCACCCCACCCCTCCAATTTCCCCAGTTGGAGAGCTTTGGCTGAACACTTCCATATGGGAGCTGGATATTACACAAATCCAGCAAGGCTGTTTCCTGTGACCTTTTAAGTGTGAAATGCTGTCTTAAGGCTGTGTCCTAGCTGTGAAATCTAGCTTTCCTCAGTTAGCTGTGGGAATGTCAAAGTCTCTGGTACACACACACACAGAGGGCTGATAGTGTGCCACATCACAGCCCCACAGCTCATGTGGCACTGATTTCACTTGAAGAAAATTTGGAACAGCCTACACTACAGTGTGCAGAGGAGACAAGAAAAATTGCCAAGTCCCCTGCGCATCTCTGTTCTTTCATGTGCCAAACATATACATCAGTTTTTGCCTGTGTATGGTATGTGTTGAAGTGAAACCACAAGCCTCCTGCAACATCTGTTCTGTCAAGCTAATGATTATTATTCATCACCACTCTATCACCACCTCTGATCAGCTGCAAGGCCACTAGTGTCACTTCCCTTTCTCTTGCTGTCACATACGTGACATGGTAGTGACAGCCAGCTGCAACACGTTCATTTTGGGCTGCTGACAATTTCTGGTACTTTGGCCAGCTTACTTCTGCAGTGGTACCCACCTTATTGTGTTTTCAGGAGAAAAAAGTCTTCCAAAGGTTTCTTTTTTTAGTGTTGAACAATTATGATGTGATCCTGAAAGCAAATTCAGATAATATAACCTAAAATTTATGTTATTATCCTTCACATGTGTAGGACTGTTACCCATTTGCTTGTAAGACCTTTTTAGTTTCCATCAAAGGGTCTTACTAAAGAATAATTAGCATGTGGAATATATATGGCATTTTTCCAGGTTGGAACGCTCCAGGAAAATTTAATCTGCTCTTTCAAAACATCTTACTTGTGTTTGAAAGAAAATGTACTGAACTGCGTCTAAGAGAAACATTTGGCTTTTTGGGTGCTATTAATCTTAAGGCTAGTTTATAAAAATGTGCAGGATTTTTGCAAAGCAGGCAGTGCATCCTTTTCATAGATTAGTATGTTGAATTTTTCCAAGGTGCAATGAATTGTGTGTTTTGAACTCCTGTGCAGCAACTGAATTGCTGATTAGATCAGTATTCAGCAGACTCTGATCTGAGTTCCTGGCTCTGATCACTAAATGACTTAATTTACTGATTTGTCAGCATGACAAGATTTGGAGCTGCAGAGAATAATTTATAAATACCATGTACTGAACAAGATTTTGTTTGCTGCACATAATATTAATTGGCTAACAATTTTGCCAGGAAATAAGTTCAGAGTAAGATGCATTTATCCTGATGTGCACATTTTCTAACAAAAAATGAAGACAGATTCAGCCATCAGGAGGCTATGGGTGGCAAATATCCTCCAGGATGGTTTGGCTGCCATGGCTGTGACTAAGGCAAGACAAAATTTCTTGGGAGACTTAGAACTCTTCAGCAAAGGTTAGGTAAAGAAGAAGCTGTGGCAGAACTTCACAGGGAACATTTTCCAGTGGATGGGAAAAGGGTGCAAGGAAGGGTGAGCCTAACTGAATTTCTGGGTAATACAGATAAAAACAGAGTCTTCTGTGGATTCAAAACTTCTGCTCTGTTAGTTTTTATTGTTAAGATAATACATTGTGGTTTATTTAGGTTCATATCAAGACATAAGATGCTGTGCTGTGAGATGCTAGGCTGGTCTAATAATACTTAGAGGTCAACCTGACACCTGCTCTTCCCGGCTCTTGGCTGTGTGCCTGCCCCACCTCAAACCAGTTGGCAGAAAACTCTCCACTTTTGGGGCAGTTTTGCACTTTTTCATTGAGCTCTTCTAACCCGTATTGACATGCTTCTTTGGCAGACCCCATCCAAGGGAAGGGATGGGTAAACAGGCCTGTGAATAGGACTAGTCCTTTCCACAATAGCAAGTCATCAGCTCCTGTCAGCTGTCCCATGAAATCCACTCTGACTTGCAGGGCCTGTTTGCTGACTGAAGCTGTTCAAGACTGTGGTCAGGCATTCATTCCCAGGCCCTGCCCACAGGTCTTTCTGTCCATGTGAGCTTGCTCTCTTGTTGGGCAACTCAGGCCATTTTGGTTGAACTGGATTCTGCAAGGCTGTACCAGCATGTCTAAGAAGGGAATAAAGTTGACTAGGAGGAAGAGAAAGGAGGCTGGGGCGGGTGGCAAACATCAGCTGATTGCCACCTGGGTTTGCTGATGTTGTGTTCTGACCTGCAACCAGAGGACCATGTTTGAGCACAGCCAACATTAACCTGTATTTGTAGCTGAGTACAAATCACGCTCTTGATTCTTGCTGTTGGGTAAGCAGTCATGGTAGGAAACTGGTGTAAACAGTGATGTGCACCTGAAAAGGACGGATAGAGTATGTTCTCAGTCATCATAGCTTGCTCTGGCTTCATTAGTGCTGCAAGCTCCTAACTTAAAGTTGGGATTTTAGAATCTTGTGGTGGAATAATGAAATTTGGAACACTTTTTTGATTCATTATTTTCAATCTTATTGCTGTTCTGTGGAAGAGCAACAAAAATGTATTATTGTAATATTAAGCACTAAATGGGCACCTATGGATGGAGCCATTTGTGTTGTTAAGAGTAATGATATTGGTCTACACCTGTCTTTTCCAGCCAGACTTCTTAGTCATTCCCTGTGAGGTGGATGGGGTACTATTTGCAGAGTTTGTAGTTGACAGTGCCTTTCATCTTACACTGGCAAAATAGGAATGAACAAGTACTTGTAAATCAGTCTGTGCTTTTTACTATGCTGGCTGCTATCTGCTCACTGCTTGCTTACTTTTGCTCTAGCATTTCTCTTTCCTGTGAAGAAACTCTATCATACATTATAGCAAGACAGGTAAAAAGAAATTCAGATGACCTTCTTCACTGGGCTTCTTATGACAATGAGATACGAAAGAGCCTCAACCTGTGTTTATTGCTGAACATCCCAACTAATTTCCTAGTAGATGTTAATGTCATAGCTGCCCCTGGAACTAGAGAGGCCAGGGACAAGAGGGGCAAATTGCAGACCTAAGAACTTCAGGACTGTTCTGGTGAGCCTAGCCCTTATCTTTTCTATCAGCTTGAGAAGTCCTAACTCTGTTGTTTGTTCTTTCCATTTAATTTCTGTTATGGAGAACATACCCTTATGGAGGCAAGACTTAATTTCTGTGTACATCATCAAGAGTAATTAGCAGTGTTTTCATAAGGCATTGAAGAGTACAACTGCATTTCTTTATGACTGAGGGGTTTTGTCTTCAGCAAGAGTTTTCAGACAGATCTGGTCTAAGGTTTCTCTTTTGTAGGAAACAAGATGGATTTTCAGTGTGCTCAGTTACACAACTTGACTACAGCCCCTGTGCCATTACTGGCACTTTGCCTAGTTGCAAATGTAGGTTGGTGCTAGTCACTAATAAAGTAATATATTTTGTGTTGCAATCATCATGAATCAAAAATAATCATGTATATAATAATGAAATATTAAACAGTTTTGCATTTTCCCCCTTCTTGTCCAGCTATGGCCAAACTCTTCACAAATGTGACATAAAAAAGCACTGGTTTATTTTTGAAGGAAAGGTACTGTTCCCACTTGATCCTTCTCTCTAGAAGCTGAGTGTTAAAACCATCAAACAACTCATGGCATGAGACAAAAATTGCAAACACCTGTTGATAATGTTTGACAAAATATGAAAGAATTGCCAATTTTCATGTCCTATGAGCCACTCCAGAACTTTTGTCACTTGTGTCTTGCACCACCACTACAGCAGCTGGGGTAGGAGACTGTGTCTATACCCCACTAGCAGGGAAAATGGGAGGAGGCAGAATAAATCTGAGTGCTTAGTCTGAAATGCAGCATGTAATTAGGAAATTCTTAGCCTAGGCTCTTGAAAATTAGTATTCGATAAAGTTGCAGAGTCTGCAGGTTACTGGAGAGTGAGGAAGAGAGGAGGCATTTTATTGCCCTTGAAATGAATTCTTTCCCTCTTTTGGCGTATGAGTGAATCTGATTTTTTATGCTTTTACACTGCTATGCTAGAGAAAGCATTAAAATTGGTTATATACTGTATCTCTGGAGCAGATGTAGTAAAAGAGCAAACTTGAAGGAGCGAATGAATACCCACTGCTAACCCTGTTTGTAGATATCGCATTGATTCATGTTGTTTAATCAGAAAAGCCTCTTCCTTAAATGCAGACATCTCCAATTAAAAAACTGGGGTTTTTTTTGGAGCTGAGTGATAAAAGTGCTTCTCGATTTTACTGGTAATCTGAATGCAAAAGTTTTGGGTTCCAAGTAGAAGCGTGATTGAAATGAAAGCAACTTAAAAAATGCTACTTAAGCTCTATCTAGCTGTCTGCTTTTGTAGAAATTTGTAGATGTAACATATGGAAGAACTGGGAGAATCAGACTGCCATAGGTACTTTTCTTGGGCCAAAGTCCCAGAAATAAAAACCTGATATGAGTTGGTCTGTGTGATAGATGGAAGGCTAGGTAGGATTAGAAATTGCCACCTTTACTGTAACTGTTGTCTTCCAGATAACTTGTTTCCATACTTCAAAGTGAAACTGAAGCATCTTAAAATTAATTGCTTTTCCTTGTTTTTTTGTGTGCAGATATTGACACTGTGGGGAGGGTGGGAATCTCTGTGTTCCAATGATTAAAAACTGCCATCTGGAAATTACTGAAGTGGCCTCATATAATTACCTAGTATATAAATCAAATGTGTTTAATTCACTCTGGTCAAAGTTCAGCTGTTTTTTTAGAGGACAGAGGATATAAACATTCCAAGGGGACTAGCTTTTAAATTATAACCTATGTTTAAGAAAGGGAACATTTGTGCTGGTGCAGTGAAGAAAGGATGTTTTTTGTGCTCTTGACTATTTGGGGTTATCTAGGGGTTTTCAGGCTTCCTTTTAAAGTGTGAACAGCAGAGATATATTGATGGGTGCTGTACTAAGTCAGGTTAATACTGGAACAAAACCTCTACTCCTGCATACTCCTGTCCTTGTTTAAGCCATGAACCATGACAACTCCAAAAACCTGAACTGAGGAATGAGTTGAACCTGTTACTCCCATTTTCTAGGTTAGAGCTCTAAGTGCTGATGCCTTGGTCCCATGGCAGTATTTCATGCCTTACCTCTCCTGTGAACTCACTGTAAAAAACTGTAATCTGGTGGGACATGGATGTTGTTGAGAAATGTCCAGTGAGCTCTGAGATTTGTGACAAGACTGAGCACTCAAGGACTTAGGCAAAAGAACGTGTCGTTTCTCATTTGTGCTGAGGGATGAGCAGTAGTTCAAGCTACTCAGTGTATTTGAAACTTTGTTGATACTTTTATGGATGTGCAGAAATAACTCTCATGCATCTAAATATTGTCAGGACTTGAAGAGTTCTTACGTATCTATAGTCCTGGGTGTCAGCTGAGGAAGGGACTTCAGAATCCCAATTTACTGATTCAAGTCTCTGTAAGTAAAGCTGGTGGCAGTCACCAGTGTTGCAGTAAGCTGCTGTGCCTTTCCTTTTGCACAAGTGTCCCTACTACAACACCGTGTAAGTATAGCATTATCATCCACACAAGCAGTAAAACCCCTTCTACAGTCCTATTTTGCATTATTCCCCTAAAAATCCACCTCCACAGACAGGAGAAGAAAAAAAAAAAAAAAAAAAAAAAAAAAAAAAAAAAAAAAAGAAGAAAAAAATTTCCTGAATTTTCTGTTGCGTATTTATGTATCTTCCTTACCTTCCCCTTTTTAGATAATTTCTCTAAAGGAACACTATTGTTAACTTTGTGTAAAACCTCCATAAGCTAGATGAGTTAAATAGGAAGGGTAGAACTCATTTTTGCTGCATTGTAGAGAATGACCATGCTTTCTTCTTTTGTTAGCCAAGAATCTTTCCCCTTGAAGATAAAACCAGATCTTGGATCTAATCTGAAGACACCTCGTGCTCTTCAGTAATGGGTTCTAAGTTATGGTTTCCCTTTTCATTTTCCTCCTCAAATGTAAGAATGGTTTCTTGAAGTTCTGAGGCAAGTAAAAAGGTTGATCAGAATTAAAAAGTGTTTGAATGGGCACAAATCTTTTTATTTTAAATCAGTGCAGGAGCTCCTAGAATGCAAACTATAAACTGTCCAAGTTGTGCCTGGAATAACAATATGGAAATAGTTATTGAAGATAGCAGTTCTGTAGGACATGTCCTGCTCTGTTTGCAGTCTGGTCAGAAATAATTGAGGACTTCAAATGAAATTCTGTAGTGTTTTGGTTTTGTTCTGTTGGGTTTTTGTTTGTGTTTTATCTTGTTGTTTTTTTCCCCCAAAAATGTATTTTTGTAAAGAAAGAAACATCAGAATTTAATCATGAGCTGATAAGGTTGCTGTGTGTGTGGCCAGGGTTACTCTTAGTAAAAAAAAATAAATATTCTGCAAATATCCAGAAGTGGGAGAAAATAAGATGCAGCTGTTGTGACATGCCAACAGTTTTGGAGGAGTTTGAGGGAAGCAAAGAGTCACTTGCTGTAATCCAAGAGATTAAATCCTCTCTCCCCCTTTGAAAGGAAATACTTTTGTCCAAGTCAGAGGGAGAAATAATAACAGCAGCACATATAAGGTGGTGAGTGTCATCAGAAGGAAGAACCAGACTTA
Source organism: Chaetura pelagica (assembly GCF_000747805.2). Taxonomy (NCBI): domain Eukaryota; kingdom Metazoa; phylum Chordata; class Aves; order Apodiformes; family Apodidae; genus Chaetura; species Chaetura pelagica. The sequence goes on from NW_009952990.1 coordinate 8,229,483, forward strand.
TAAACTTCCCTTAATTCCCAGGAGTAAGCTATGTCCTCAAGCCTGCCAGTTCCCAAGCTTACTAGCTGAGTCTGTGGTATGAAGCCTTACCTACAGAAGGTACAGTAAGGAGGAGGATAAGCCAAAAGAGACATGCACAAGTCCAAGTGATGAAAGGGTCCTGCATTCAAAGATGCTGACATATTTGAACCAATCTGTAAAAGGCTCCTGCCTGTCACTTTAAAGGTAATGATGATCGAAGAAGGCTCCTAAGCACTACAAAAAGGCAGGCATCAGGCCCATCATCAAAACAGGCAAAAAAGAGGATCACAGAAACCACCAGCTAATCACCCTCCCTTCATTCTCTGGGGAGACTAAGGACCACATAGCTAGAAGACGACTTGAAAGCAGAAAAAGGACAAAACAACATCACTGAACTCCCAGCACAGCTTCACCAAGGATGAGTTTTGCAAGGACCAACATGAGCCTTGCTTTGAGGAGGTGACAGTCCTAGCAGGACAAGAGGAGAGTAGTGACTGCCATGCAGTCTGGCAGTCTTTAACAAGGCCCATGACACAGCATCCCACAGTATCCAGATGGGTGATGCTTAGATAGGAGAAAGGAGATACATCCCGGGAGGACCACTGCCTTGTGTTCACCAAACAACCACACAGGATTTTCCAGTCCTCTATTATTTCAACACAAATAAGGAGGCATTCCAAAATCTAAGAATATTCTTTCTTCTTCAAAGAAGTATTCACCCTGTGCATATGTTATAGTTGCACATATAATAAATAAAAATTTCACCTCTTCCATTAAAATGTTAAATTGACAGTAGAAGAGATTATGTGTGTGGTCTGTTGTTGCTTTCTGTAAAAACAAGATTAAAAACCAAACAAACAAAAAAAAACCAAACAAACAAACCTGTTTGGAAGTTAATGGATCATCCCCTGAAATTATTCTAAAAGGCTATAACAACAGGGAGCCTGTCAGAGGCCAATAGGGGAGGTCCTGGGGGACTGCAGGGAGGGTTGGGTTCAGTCTGAGGTGCACCATTGCTCTGTTCACTAGTATGGAGGACAAAGCTTCTCACTGCTTTTTCCAGCTCTTGCTTACCTGTTCCAAGAAAGTGCTCTCCCATTTTGTCAAAAGAATCACAGGCAGCTCCTGAACTGGAGCCTTCCAGCAGGTGTCCAGGAAGAAGTTCTTACCTTTCTCAGACATAGGCCCAGAAGACAGAAGTTCACTGGAGGCAGACAAAGAGGAAAATAAAAAAAAAAAGAGAAGCTGTGGAGGCCCCATCACTGGCAGTGTTCAAGGGCAATCTGCATGGGGCTTTGAGCAATGGGGTGTAGTTGAAGTATTCCTGCCCATGCAGGGGGGTTGGAACTATATGGCCTGTAAGGTCCCTTCCAACCCAAAGAATTCTATGATTTTATATAAAGTTGATGTCACTGAACACCCAGCACAGCTTCACAACGGACAAGTCTTGCCAGGACCAACATGAGACTTGCTTTGAGGAGGTACCTGTCCTAGCGGGACAAGGGGAGATCAGTGAGTGCCATGTAGTCTGGCAGTCTTTTTTCAAGGCCTGTAACACGGCATCCCACAGCATCCAGATGGGTGAGGCATGGGCAGGAGAAGGGGGCTACATGCTGGGAGGACCACTGCCTTGTGGTCAGCAGGACAAATCCCACCTGTGGAGCAGCTGCTAGGGGTCATGTACCTGAGGTCAGTGGGGGTGCTGATGCTGGGGATAGTCTGAAATAACAGCCTGGGGAAGGCAGCAGTTCAATGGAAGCCAGGCCATCTCATTCCCTCTCCCTCAGGGCTTGGTGCAGAAGAGATGGCAATGCTTGATGAAGGGTGGTGGTGAGGGTTGGGAAAGATGCATAAAAGCATTGATAATCAACAGAAGAATGATTTATTGGTGGGAGGGATTGCAGATGAGCCTGTGGGAAGTCCAGAGAGTTTGTCTTCTCGCAACTAATGTTGAGTGCAGAGGCTGAATGTAACCTGGTCAGATGCTACTGTGATGCTCTTGGTGCTATCTCACTAAAGGAGCCGGGATGTGCTGGTGTAGTGCCAGGTTATCCCTGTGGCAGGTGAATGCACATCAGTTCTTCTTCACTTTGAGGTGGACTCTCATTCATTGGTTCTTTATTGTCTCAAGGTGCCAAGCTTTGCTAGTGAAAAGCCATCTATTCTTTCAATGATCATTATTTTTTTTCTTTGCATGCATGAGTTTTCCTTACATGATGTAGCTATATTTGTCCCTTTCCTGTCTTGTTGCAGACCACCCCTTAGTGTCTCACAGACTACTTATGTTCTGCAGGCATTCCATCTCTAGACAAATACTTGAGACAAGTTTGATTTCTGCCTTGGGTTTTCCAGGGGAGTGCAAAGGTGGAGAGCCAGGTATGCCTGCAAATATCTGCCCCAGTGGCTAATTCCCAGATTCCTCATGCTGTGTAAAAGCTGTGCAAAGCATAACATCAGCTGAAGAGTAAAAGGAGGGGTTTCTCTTGCTTCTGTGCCTTGACTGAATTACAGTCTATAAAAAAAATCTTGCTAGCTGCTGTTGAGACAAGGAGAACCACAGCTGCTGAGGTGTGAGAGGTGTTCCTGCAGTACCATGGTGATGGCAGGTCCCTGGGCAATCCCTTCCGTGCGGCTCCATTCCTTGCACTCATGATCCATACTGAAATGGAAGGTGGTACCCACTGATAAGTTGTCTGCTGAACTAATGAGGAAAGGTGCCATCTCCCAACTGTTTCATAGTTTGTTTTCTCCCCATGACTCACGTTTTCCTGCCAAGGCCACCATTCAAGTTACACCCTTAGAGGGTGGGCTGTCATTTCTGTGGGCTATATTCTGACTGGCTTTTAGGTGACAGAGAGAGGTGGTGCAGGTGGGGAGGAGGTGCTGATGAGCACTGTCATTTTCATGGCATGAAAACCGCACTGGTTGATGGAGATCTCAGGACACTTTTCCCATATTTGTACCATATGTCTTGTCATGATGCCATGTCATCAGAAATGAAACATGAGCTAGGTTTAGCTAGCAATGGGCAGAGGGACTCTAGGACATTTCCTTGGCATGATTTGATAGGCAGGTTACATTTATGGGAAAATGTTCTCCTAAGATTATACTTATGCATATTTAGCCTGCTTCAACTCCGAGTCTCTGAAGGAGATGAATTCAAGAGTGTGCAGCAGGGCTGTCAGCACATCTCCTACATAAATTAGATTGCCCACTGATATGAGGATATTCAGTCCAAAGGTGAGAGTTGCTGTGTAGTTTCTGTGGCTGGTGCTCTCAAAGTGAGCAGTTACAAAGTTTGTATACTAATATTCATTTAACAGAACAGTTGAAATTACAGAAAAAGTTAATTTTGCTCAGAGTTTTGTTGCAGTGTTCTGTGGAAAACATAAAATATTTTTGTAAGCAAACTGCTTTCCTCTTGAAATAAATGTCAAGTACAGTGTTGCTGCTCTGTCGAGCAGGACTGTTATGAATGATTTCATTAATCTTTTTATGGTATTAGAAGTACTGTCTGCAACCCAAAAACAAAACAGAAAAGAGAGCAACAAAGATGCAGCACCAGAAGAGAGAAAGGTTGAGTGTGAGAAAATTACAAGGCTTCAGTTTTGTTGCCTATTATAGCAAAACCATTTTAATGCTTGAGAAAGGAGGATTTATCACAGCTTTCAAAGATGAGAAAATAAAAGGGACGGTCTATGTATCTTATGTATCTTAAGCCAGTGGCCAGATATCCAGAAGCTGTTACTCTAGATGCTAGCTAGACCTTTATAGACTGGATAGTTGTTAGAGAGCTGGGACAAAAGAGTATGAGGACAGTAGTTTTTAAAGGTGCCTCTTTAGAGCCATTTGCCAAAAGTTAGTCATTTGACAATCCTGTGCTGGCTTCAAAAGAGCATAGAAAGATTATGGAGACAAGCTGTGACAGCAAGTTAGCTATTGACACAGCTGTAGTTGTAGAAATATGTTTCTAGGCAAATTATTTGCCAAGAGCTTGGTGTGTCAACAAACAGCTGGGGGAGGTTGTGGTACAAACAGCCGAAGATGCAAAGCTATAGAAGGGGATCTTTAATTTACAGCATGAACAGTCCAGTGGTTAATGTAAGTAGCACAATTCTTTCCAGGGTGATCTACCATTAGAGGAAAAAATAACATTGCAGAGGGCAGGCAGCCCTAAGTTTTGGCAACAGCAAGTGCTAGGGAATTCATTAGCCTCCAAGTTATAGTTGGATTTAGGTTTGCAGGTTTTCTTGGACTAGGCAGGAGATGACAGATGCTTGGCTTAAAGGAGCTGTCAAGTGTGCTAGGCCCAGGAGGGAAAACTCTCTGGAGGATGAGATACTGTTTTGTCAAGCTGTCTTCATTGTTATGATCTCTGACTCTGCTGTTTCCCATGTAGCCTCCCTCTGGTGCCAGTGAGGTTGCTCTGAGAGGTGGGCTGAGCCAGGAAAGGAGGTGACCCCATCACAGGCTGTGCTGGTGGGGTGCCATCCCCTGGGGCCAGAGCTGGGTGGGCAGAGCTGGAGACAGGTGACAGGCGCCAATGACAGCCCTGACATGGCTGGGGCTGAGCAGGCATCCAGCTGGGAGCAGCAGGAGACTGGTCTGGAAGCAGGGCTGGAGCTGGACCCTCCAGCACTGTGTGTCCAAACGTTGAGGAGAAGGAACTCGAGGCCAGACTGGAGACAAGCAGCCTGCACTGAGTGTCTGACACAGGGCAGGGCTGGATTGGTGTGCTCTGAGCTGAGCTGGAGCCTCCATGCCCATGGCAGGGGGTGGTGGGAGTGCCCAGAGAAGGTGCCTGAGGCTGTTAAAGTTCCTGCAAGCCCTGACTAGCAAGTGGAAGTTGGGGCACATTTGAACAGGGCAGTCACTCAAAGAGCCTCCTGGGCTGCGGCTACACAGCCTGCAGGAGAGATGAAGTGTTGGTTCACAGCTTCCCTATCCTAAAGGAGAAGGAAACCAATGTCTTCTGCTAGCAGAGGTGAGGAGGGGAGGAAGCAGTGAAAGATGGGTATCACAGGAGGTGATTGTGAGACTCAGTTCCTGGGTCCCTCATTTTCATTTGTTCCTGTTGTGCAGTGCTGTGGGAGCACGAAGTGGGCCCTTAACTCGGCCATAGGCATTGCAGTTACTTCTGTCTGTCCAGTTGCAGCTGTGGGGGGTCTGCACCTCTTTCTCTGGCTGAGCAGAGGAAAGGAGAGCGTGGGAGGAGAGGCCGCTGGAGCATCGAGCACATTCTGCATTTGTGCATAGGTGTTTTGGTTACTTTATCTGGCAGTATTAGTCCATTAGTTTATGGACATTTCTTGCAGATGTAGCTATTGGGAATATGTTTTTTTATTATTACATTCTTGTAGATCCAACCCCAGTTGTGTTACATTAATAGAGGTGTTCAGAGAGCAGCAGGAGGCAAAATGTTTTGACAGACTAGTTTGTTCACTTATATAACTGAAGGAGTGAAAACAATGCAGTGGAAAGAAAATGTCAAAAACCGTCATGTTTCTGAGACAAAGTAGCAGCTGGGTTATGTGGTACTGTGAACAAAAATGGAAGCTTTTTTAGATGGGGTAGATGTGCTGTGAAAACAAAATGGGTCATCAGTATGAGCCAGAGTGGCGTATGTGCTGCTTTCATATGCCCAGGGCTTATGTTAGAGACATAGGAAAAAAGTCATGACAAATATTGCACTCTTATTGTTGGGTAGCAATGTAAAAGTGCCACTAGCTTTGAGAAAGAGGTGAATAAGTTCTCAAGAACTGAAAAGCCACAAGAGTGGAAAATTAATGAATATGGCTGGGCTGAGAGACGTATTGTTAAAGCTTCTACGAGAACAGTGATGTTAACAGCTGCAGAGTGAAACTGTTAAATGCATCTTGTGTATCAGATGAAACTTCATTTCCTGATTTTGCTACATAGTGGTCCAGATTTGGTAAAGTTTAGATTTCTATTTTGTGCAAGGATTTGGGGCTTGTTCTTTGTTTGAGTAGGGTCCTATATAATCAATGGGTTTTTCTTTCTCTGCCTCCATTGGGGATTCTTTTCTCTTGGACCCTGGGTTCACTCTTCGCTGGATGTTAGTCACCTTGTGGCAGTTACTTTAATCTTTCTTTTATTGTTTTCCTTCTGTGGAGAGACTGATGGTCTCAAGGATATGCTGATGATTCAGAGTCTGACAATGTGGATCTTTATTCTCTGTTTTCCTGTAATGAAAGCAGCAGTGTAATGCGTGATGTGAAGAGCAAGCTACCTTGATAACATGCCTCTGCAGTATAATTTCTTCCTGTGGCATAAAGGTCAAACACAACTCTCTTCTATTGCTGCAGTTAACAGGATAGTTTGGATGGATCACTAATCTTTACAGTGACCTTTCAAGAGGCTTGATCTAGCCAGCTGCTACTTGCCTAGCAGTGTTGAGAGGCTGATAGTCCCCTGGCTGGATGAAAGATCCAGCAGTACCTGGCCCTGAAGAATGGATGTGGCTTTCTAGGGAGAGGTTTTAATGCAACCATGACATCTTTCTGATAGAAGGGGGAGCAGTGTGTAGCTGGGTGACATAGTTTTAATAGAATAGCAGTGTAGCTGCACTGAGGAATGGGATTTAGATCTTGGTTTGCAAGTGTAGAGCACATACTTAATAAAAAAATGCAGAAAGTGAGAGGGGGAGGAGAAGGGGTGAGGGGAATGTTTAATATTTCCTAAGATATTCACAGTGAACCATAGCTAAAATGGTACACAGAGGGTACATTCTCAGCTGTAGATCCATCACAGTGTTGACACTTTTATTTTTATGAAACAAGCGTTGTCTCATCACAGGACGAATATTGCACAACCCTCATCTTTTCAACACTGGTAGAGTTATGACTCTACCAGTCATATGGTCTAAGAAAAAAAAAAAGCTTTGTCAAACTAAAGGAGTATTTGATACCGTATAATGTAGAACTCTGTATCACTTGCATTTTCTTTAAGCTTAGATCTGGGAGACCAGCAGATTCTACAGAGATGCTCATTTGTTTACCAAGGACTTGTTCTCTGAAAAAGAGAAAATTAAGGAAGGAGTGGTATTGAGGGATACTGACTTCCCAGCAGAAAAACAAGGTGTCTGATTGAGGAACATTTCTTCTCTCTTTAGAACATGCTAGTACCTGCAAGGCATTCTGGGTCTTTTTTCTGGTATGTTAGAAATCCACTATATGAAGGTGGATATCCAGTGAAGAGTCATTTATTTAACATACTTTCTCTGAGCACTCAGAAAGAAATTAAACATCTGCTTTCCTGTTTTATTGAGGGCTACATGTGGCCATCAATATGTGCATCACTACATGTACACAACGAAATCCAGAATGTTGCATCTGGGGGGTCAGCCCTGGAAAGGAGAGCAGCAGCACCAGTCTAATGCTTTCTAGTATATGTGTTAAAATGGGGGAATGCTGAGAGAAATGCACCTGGAGCATCCTTCTCTCTGGAGGTCTGATCCTTTCTACTACATGAACTGCATGAGAATGAACAGAGGAAGGCACAATAGATCACACACAGAGGGAGAAAAAGCAACTTTTTAGGATTCTCAATTGCAAGGGTAGAGGAGGAGGGAAACAAAATCTCAGTTTCATTGTCTTTTTAAGTGCAACTTTTAAGTTGTGTATATTTTCGATAATAATAGATCAGCATGCTATACAAATTCCAGTGTAAACTCTGACTCTTACAGAGGTGAACCAGGGTCTCCTGAGGTACTACGAGCCACCAGGGAAATACTGGTGAAATACCTCAGAGGAATTCCAGTCTCTCCAGCCAGTAACTCAGCTTTACTGGGGGCACATCTTCAATGTCTCTGTGCAAACACATGCAGCACGGGGAATAAACATGAGACTTGCAGGGCTATGATCTCACTGGCATCACTGAGACTTGATGGGATGGTGCCTATGACTGGAGTGTTGGAATGGAAGGATATAAGCTCTTTAGGAAGGACAGGCAGGGGAAGTGAGGAGGGGATGTCACCTGCTATGTCAATGATCAGCTGGAGTCAACAAAGCTCCACTGAGGATAGATGAGGGGTTGACTGAGAGGTTATGGGTCAGGATTAAAGAGTAGGCAGGGACAAGGACATATTAATGGGGATCTGCTACAAAACACCTGACCTGGAAGACCGAGCAGATGAGGCCCATTATAGATTGGTAGGAGTAGCCTTATATTCACAAATCCTGGTCCTCATGGGGGACTTCAACCACCCCCAGTATCTGTTGGAAGAACAACACAGCAGAGCTTAAGCAATCCAGGAGGTTCCTGGAATGCATTGGTGATAACTTCCTTCTCCAAGTGACAGAGGAGACAATGAGGAGAGGTGCTATGCTGGATGTCTCAACAATAAGGAGGGGCTAGTGGGGAATATGAAGCTCAAGGGCAGCCTTGACTGCAGTGACTGTGAGGTGGTGGAATTCAAGATCCTCAGGGCAGTGAGGAAGGTGCACAGAAAGCTCACTACCCTGGACTTCAGGAGAGCAGACTTTGACCTCTTCAGGACCCTGAGTGTTAGAGTACCATGAGATAAAGCTCTGGAGGGAAATGAGCCCAAGAAAGCTGTTTACTATTCAAGGGTCACCTCCTTAAAGCTCAGGAGCAACACATTTCCTGGGAGAAATACAGAGAAATCAGCCAAGCAACCAAGGATCAGGTTAGGAAAGCTAAAGCCCAGATAGAATCAAAGCTGGCCATGGATGTCAAGAGCAACAAGAAAAGCTTCTACAGGTATTCTGGTGGTAAAAGGAAGACTAGGGAAAATATAGACCCTCTCCAGAAAGAAACAGGAGACCTGGTGTCTTGAGCCGATGGCTGCTCAGGGTATGGAGAAGGCTGAGGTACTCAAAGACTGGGAGTGCTCAGCAACAGTTTGGATAGAGCTTTGAGCAACCTGGTGTAGTGGGAGGTGCTCCTGCCCATGCAGGGGGCTTGGAACTAGATGAGCTTTAAGGTTCCTTTCAAACCAAAACATTCTATGGTCATGGGTTTTATTTTGGGGATTCGAGTAGAAAGGACAAGGGTAAAATGTCAAAAAGCATTTTTCCTTTTTTTTTTTTTTTTTTTTTTAAACTTTCTTTATCATTTATATATAGGTCTTAAAAATTGCTGGTCATGTGTCTCCATGGCTTATTTAGTGTGCTTTCTTTGCAAGTTCCCTTACATCACTGCAGCCCTTGTGCTGTTACCTGGACTACTGTGCGATGCTTGTAAAGTAATAACATTCTCTGATCAAGGTGCTTGATGCCAAGCTGTGCACACTCATCTGTCAGCTTAGTCTTTGAATGACTTTATTGCCCAACAGGCACAAAGCAAGTGCTGCCTTCTGTGCTAAAAGGAAAGCATTGAGTGTATTAATTTGCCCAGAACTCCATTCATTTATGTCACCTAGCCAACTACTGAAATTATTAACTCATCCAAGGATTTAATTGCCTTTTTTTTTTTTTTTTTTTCTTTTAATTCACTGAAAACCTCAGAGTGACAGAGTGACAGACCCCTGGAACAGGCTGCCCAGAGAGGCTGTGGAGTCTCTTTCACTGGAGACATTCAAAACCTGCCTGGACACGTTCCTGTGTGATGTGCTCTGGGTGACCCTGCTCTGGCAGGGGGGTTGGACTAGATGATCTTTCGAGGTCCCTTCCAACCCCTAGGATTCTGTGATTCTGTGATTCAATATTGTCAACAGTGTATTGAAAAGCAACCACTTAAGAACCCTTGCAATGCTATGTAGAAGAAATGGGTCAGCAAATATGAGCAGCACCTGGCTTTTTGGTAGTTAATGCCACTGATTACATTAAAAACTCCAGCCTTCAGTCAATATGCTGGAATTCTTCAGCCTTTTGGAGACCACACTTTTCTGAAAATAGTGTGTTTATATTCTCTATAGAAAGCAAGTGAAATTGACAATCTCTGATGTGCATTCCAGGCTTCTTTTGGCACTATCTCAGCTGGTACCTAAGAGATATGTTCAGAAGGAGAGGAATGAGGGAACTGAAGAAAGGGGACAAGAAAAGGGAGACTAAACTTTTCACTCTTCTAATGTAATTGGAGCCTGCAGTAAGTTCAGTCCTTCATCTCTTTCAACTTCTCTTCTGCTTTTCACTTGCAATAAAACTTGTCAGGCTTCTGAATATTTTTCCAACTGATGCCCCACTGTGTGCACTGCCTGACAGATAGTGTTTCTCTTAGGTGAAGATCCTTAATCAAGGATGGATGTGGATGTTGCTGGAAATGCAACATACTGTCCCCAAATGCATTGCAACAAACAGGGTTTGCTTGGGTTACTTGCATGACTAAGTCCTCCAAGTATTTAGATCTAGCAACCTAGAACCATTATATGTCTGAAAGGTTTGTGAAGCCTGTTTTTCCCCTTGCAATACACTACATTTCTACATTTCTCTACAGTCTTAGCTGTATCAAGTCATTGGTTTGACTTTGTCAGCTGCTCCTATGTGAATTAAGATCCTGCTTAAACAGTTTAGTCACAGTCTGCTCTAGCCCCTAAAGACTTTTAAAACAATTAAGTGCAGGGTGAATTAAAAGGTTTTTTATTATTCCTTGCCATACTATGTCTTAAATCTGCATATTTTAAATTACCTAAATCCTCAGCCAGTCTCACTGGACCATCAACTTTACTCTTCTGGACCTTTCTTTTTTTTTCCCCTCTTTGGATTTGATCTCATCTTTCAATCTGCAACAAACTGCAGAGATGTCCTGGTTTGAGCCAGGATGAAGCCAATTTTTCTTTTTACTGATTTTTTTTTCCTTCAGTGAGCTTTCTTGTAACTAGCAACAGTGTGTTCTGCTAGGCTGATAAGACAGTGGAATGTTTTTCTAACTACTGAGGCTTCAAGGCTGCACCTGCTCTCTGCCGGCTCAGACACTATGGGGAGATCTGTGACCCCCCCCGTAGGAGGCTGAGTTAGACGGACAGCAAAATTGGCCAGAGATATTCCATTCCATATATCTACGTAAGCTAAAAGGAAGGTCAGAGATCAGAGAAGACAACTTCCTTCCTTCTTCTTCTCCCCTTCTCTTCCATCCATGGCCGACATCCAGGGAGGACTCTGTTCATCCATCACCGTCGATCCTCAGGCTTGATCTCTCGTGACCCTCATCACTGTGCTTTCTCCAGCAGCAGCTCCGGGATTCCTCGGGACTCTTCCCAGTTCAGGGAAGTGCTGTGGGAGTTCCTGGGGTGGGGGGAGGTGGCAGGATTTTGCCCATACCTGAATCTATCTGTATATATATTGTATATATTTTCTTGTATCATTCATTAGTGTTTTAATTAAAGCTGTGTAGTTGGTGGGGGGAGGCGAGAGGCTTTTGCCCATACCTGAATATATATCTGTATATAATTGTATATATTTTCTTATATGATTCATTAGTGTTTTAATTAAAGCTGTGTAGTTTAGTTTTCAATCCAGCCAAGTCTCTCTCTTTTTCTCTCTCTCCTTCCCTACCTGGGTGGGAGGGGGAGGGGATCAAGAGCATTGTTGTCGGACCTGAGTCAAACGGTGACAAGAGATAACGTCACTATGTAAGAGAACAGCTCCCTCATTTAGCTGCCATCTATGTGCATTTCTTGTCCTTGTGGTCCAGTTTGGGCCTGAGCTTTTCCAATAGCATTCTTTTCTCAAAGTACAGTGAAATAAGAGATCATAGGTTCCCTTCTCTTTCTCATGTCATATATTAGTGGGAAGGCTGTGGAGGGACACCTGTGTGTACATAGGTGAGCATGAGGCAGAAGAGAAATGGAAGAGAGATAATTTTTCCTCTTTCTTTTTCTTTTTTTTTTTTTTTTTTTTTTTAACGTGGATTTTAAAGCAACAAGGCTGGTGTAGTGTAACTAGCAAAAGTTCTTGAAGATTCTGACTGGAAATTAAGAGAGGGAGAGGGTAACATTTCCTTCTGTCACTTGTCTCTAAAGTCACTTATGGTTTTGGTTGCAAAAAGGGACAGGTGTGTGAATGCTCAAACAAATAATTGTAACAGAATAGAATAATAGAATGATTCAAGTTGGAAGGGACCTTGAAGATCATCAGGTTCCAACCTCCCTGCCATGAGCAGGGACACCTTACACTAGACCAGGCTGTACAAAGGCTCATCAAACCTGGCCTTAAACACATCCAGGGAGGGGGCAATTTTTATGCATAATCAGGAGAGGCATGGAGCGGGAAAGCATCTAGAACCACATTTGCTATCTGTGTGGTGGCCAAGGTGACTACTTACCCTCCATAGTGCTTGAGACTGGAAGGGAGAATATTCTGCTTCTGCTCAGCAAAGGTGTGTGTACAAGGCATTTTACACTTTTATAATCTAATGTAGGAGTTGCTGAAATATCTCAATACAGTTGAGTTTCTTGCTTACTGACTTTGTAATTATGATATCCCATTTCTGGTCAAATCCCACTTCTGTCCTCAGTACAGGCTGTTCACATCCTTTGGCCTGGCAGCTCCCTTGTGCTGAAACAGACCTGAGATTTCTTCCTGGTTCCTACAAGGGATGATCTGTTAAAAAATTCTGCTATTCAGACGTTCTGCATCTGTCACTTGAGGAAACTCCTGGTCCAGGATTGTTCAACAGCTGTGACAGCAGCAATGGCACTAGGAATTATCCTGAGTTCAGACAGATGCTACTGTTTGGATTCCCAAAACCATTTTTCTTGGGAAAAATACCCACCACTCTCTATTTACAAAATGAAATTACACTCCTCGTAATCTTCCATATAATTGTTTCAGGTTTGGGGGATTTTTGTATTTGCCTCTTAACATTCCTTAGTGACAATTAGATTTTTATTTTAACTCAAGATTTTTGCAGGATGAGTGTTTGGTTTACAGAGTGAGCTTTGCTTTCACTTGAAGGAATAAAGTGACCATGCTGGTTTATGTGAGTGCAAACAATCATGCTCTGGAGAGGCCTTACAAACACACTTTGAGAACTGTAGCTGCATCTGAAGACTCCTTTGTCTGAGCACAAGTGGAGAGAGCACTGTATTTTCAGACACACTTAGTAGTCGAGTAATGAGAAGTGCTTTTACTTGTTAAGTGCTCCATTGAGGACATGTGCAGCTGGTACTCTTTGGTTTAACTCCCAGACTGCTCTGCCTTGTGCTGGTGCAGTGGCCAGGGAATGGAGGAGTGTGTACAAGCCTGATATTCCAGCATAACTTTTTAGGAAATCAAAGTGCATTATTTAGTGTAAGGTATAGAAGAATTATTGCAGGATATTTTAAAAAAGAAAGGGCTATATGAGTGGCAGCTTAGCAAATGTGAATAGTAGTTGTAGACAGCATTTGCCATGTTTAGTTGTTGTTTTGCTAGTAGGAAATGGGATGACTGTGAAAGGCTGGAAGTAAGAAGAGGAAGAAATCAGAAATGAGGTAAAACTCTCCTTGGACAGAAGTCTGGAATCAGATCACAGACCAGCTAATAAATACAGTTGTTACCAGGTAAAAGAACAAAAGTAAATTTATCTATTGCTAACAGTGTTAACTGATCCAGTTACCTTGTGTAGACTGAGATAACTTTGTATTAGGAATAATAAAAAAAACAAAAACAAAAAACCAACAAAAAACCCACAAACAAACAAAAAACCCCAAACCAAAACCAAACAAAAACAAACAAAACAAAACCCAAACAAACCGTTCCTCTTGTAGTGCCCTTGTATTCTTACAGAAGTCCCCAAATGCACATGTCCTAAAATTGTTTAAAACTGAAGAACTTGGAGTCTACATTTAGGAAAATTTATCTCCTTTAGCTACCTGCTAGTATTCTTCAAATAAACATTTTTGTTTAAAATTAGAAACCTATTTTCTTTGATGCTTTTTCCACCCTCACCTTAAAATCACAAATTTTGTGCATTCAATGTCCCTGTAGAAGATTAATCTCTTGCATACTAATTTTTTTCCCCATTTCTTATTTCAGTAATTGTATACTAAAATTTTAACTTAACATTTTCTTTCATCTACAATTAAGGACTTGTTTCTCCAGGTTTGATTCCATGAACACTCATGTTCAGGTCCCTACTTGTAGCTGGGGGAAAAGAGGATCAATAATTGACATTGCAACCTTCGGCTCAAGGTAATTGCACAGAACTTGCCCTTTTCTTTGTGATTCTCTACCCATCCTGTGACAGTGTATGTCTTCCTAAATGGAGTCACCTTTACAGTCATTACAGTCTTTAGAGAAGCTAGGAAGAGAAATGTATGTTCTTGTCATGCACTAGGGCCCTGGTGAGGACAGTTTCTTGCCGTCTGGGTTTAGTTTCCCATCTCCTACTGTGCTGGCTCCATCAGGAGCAACTGAGTCCGCTATATGTTCCTGCTTCTTATGACCCAGTGCAGGCACACCTGAGCTAGCTCAGTGTGGACCTAGTGTGAATCGAGCACAGCCTGTTAACTCTCTGCTCCTGTCGTGTGGAAGGTGCTATACCGTTTCTCACCAAAGCTGGTTCCAAGAGCAGTGTGCGCTTGATCATTGGGTGCTGAATTTGGCAGCCAGTCTCCTGTGAGGCCAAGGCTGACTTGCATTGGAGTCCTGGCCAATTGAACGGCCAATATCAGAGAGTTGGTCCTAATATCACCACATCAGATTCTCTGTCACGGTGCCAGCAGGTGACAGCATTGTAAAGATCTCTCTCTAGCTTACTGCTGATGTGATCAGTGCTGCTGCATTTCTAACAAAATTCAAAGGCTCTTGTGTTCACTTTTTTGTTTTCTGACTAATTTTCCTTGCTGTTGTAAGGGCCTGGCATAAAAGATCTGCCTTTTTACAACCGATCAGAGTTGTCATTCAAAGGCCTGTCATGTCCCAGGGAGAGAAATTTTGTGTATCTAAGTAAAATGAGTGTATGCCTTTTGAGGCTACTATGTGCTCTCTTGTTCAGTCTTGCACTGTGGCTTCTGGGGCATAGGTAGTAGCATCGTGTCCCATTTCAGTTCTGTGTCTCTGAACTGGGGAAGTGGAAGCTTGTGCTTTATTATTCATATTGCAGTCTCAGCCAGTGTCCTATGAAGAAGTGAACATTCAACACAATGCAACACAACAGGAGTGGTGTGCACTACATGGTTTCTGACTTGAACATACTTGAATGTACCCTCTAAGAGGTTAGATTGTAAGAGGACAGGACTGAGGGACCATTTGACTGATGTGACTGTTCTTGATTTCATTTCCTTGAGGGCATGCATCATTTAAGAGAAACAGAAAAGCAGAACAAAATGGTAAACTGGGTTTGGGAAGAGTATTCTTTGTATGTAGCGTGGTGCAGAAGAAGCCAAAATACATGGGCATCAAAGCTGAAAATTTACCAGTATAAAGAATGAACAAGAAATGAGGCCAGGAGAGTTTTGTGAAGAGTTTTGAAGACGTGAGTCCTGTATTTGGCTCATATGCACTGGAGAATGTTAATACACGTTGGAATATTGGACAAGGAAATCCAGGGATGTGCTTTGCTCTATTGCAAGGGGACCATATCCAGGGAAAACTTCAGAAGAGAGTAATACTGAAAGCAGAAAAGAGTAATGTTGCAAACAGGACTTCACACTCTTCTTCACTGCTCCTTAGCACATCACTGAATTTTAGGATATTGCTCATGTAAGTAAGATTCAGCCATTCCTAGTTTAGGAGAAAAGTTGCTGTGACTTACCTAGGAATAATAAGTCTCTGCTCTGAGGGCCACACAAATTGGCACAGTGCCATTACTGAATATGCTTTTATTGTTCTTTTAGCTCTTTGTTTGGTTTCTTAATCACGTCTTTTATGTTCCTTTCCAGTTTTAGAAACTGTGAAAGCTGTGCCTCTCCTCTGCATTTCAGATGAGGGTCAGTGATGTTGAAAGAAATACATGCAGGAGAAAGAAAGCAAGGGTTACGGAGGCAGGCATGTTAAGTGTGTGTATTTATATGTATAGAATCTTTGAACAAATTAGTCAAAACAGAAAGCAAAGTGAGGATGGTGCTTGCCTTAAAGAGTGCTATCTGCTCCACTTTTAAAGAATAGGTTATGATTTCTAATGGTAGAGTCTGTCCCTCTATCTCCTATTTAGATATCGGCACATTCTCTATCATTGTGTGTTTTATCCCTGCATGGGATAAACAAATGAACTGACCCTGGGTAAGTTTTAACCTGTGATAAAGCCTGACACCCAGAGATCTCTTTTTTGAGATTGTTTTACTGCCTAAGTAATGGCAGCCTGGGAGGAGAGAGGTCCAAAAGAAAATTTTCAGAGGCTTAAATTGTAACATATTTTTGGGAAGGGAAACCCTGCCTAGGCCAAGCTAGACACACAGCTGGTTCACTGCTGAATTTTCATTTATTCTGAGCAGGCAAATTGTCCTGTTGCTGACCATTAGGCTGCATTCAGCTTGGTGCACTGTATATCACATTGGTCTCAGAAAGAGACAGACAGTTTGCAAGGTATCGTACAACAGGAATGCTATCTGAGGGCCCTGAGTGACAGTTCAGAATGACATCACCTGAGATAACTGTAGCAGTTCCTGCTTTCATCTGTTTTGCTAGAAGTTCCCATTTGGCATAGGATACTCCTATGGCTGTGTGATGTCCTTGAGCCTCTCTACTTCAGGGCTATATGGAAGTCAACTGAAACCCAAGTGAAGTTGCCTAAATATGACCAGTTATAAGTTGCTGCTCAGTGACAACATAAGCAGCTTGAGGTGTTCTTTAATGAGAAATAGAAAACTAACAGAGAGGTGAAATAGGAAGAGGATTTCTTGTGGCCACCTTGTAGCTACTGTGTTGTGATTCCAAGTCCTAACTTTCCTCTTGCTCATTTTTACTTGTTTTGTGGGTGTGGGGGTATTAGTTTCCTTGCTACTTGATTTCTGAGCTAATTGTAGCCCAGGAGGTCATTCTGGTGGTTCTGAGCCGAGTTGCAGTGGTGCATACCTAGACTACCTTTCCCAGAATCTGTGGCAATCCGTCCTCCCTTAGGATGAAGGGGACATTCAGCAATGTACCATCTTGGCATGTTTTGAGGCAATGAGATGCATTTCAGATGTGAATTGCAGTGGTAACTTGCTCTCTGTCCCCCGAGATTCTTCGATGGCAGTGTGCAGCCACTGGAAACTTGCTCCACTGCGCTGGCAGTTCTCAGAGTAAGCTGCAGAAAGTGATTGCTGGGATCTGTCTTTCCCTAGTGCCAGAGGAGGTCTTGGTCTTCAGTGGGTTTCCTGCAGGCACGAGAGCTGCCTCTTTGTCCCAGGTAAATAAAATTAATTGCCGGCTCCAGTTGTTTCAATGTGACTAAGTTCACAGAGATGTTAGAAAATGCTTACGTGATGAGCATTTCTCTCTCTTGTTTTTACTGACAGCTGATTTCACTCTGGCTAATATAGTGAGTTCTTATTATCATTGTTAAATTGTTACTGCAATATGAAATTTATCCCATTAGACAGATAAATAATATACTTGACAGAGACACATTGAGGGAAAAACGTTGGTCATCTTGGCAGTTCATTCTGTTACAGTCTGAACCTCATTTTCACTGGCTAAAACATGTATGATGGTGGATAATTTTTTACATAGTTTTCAGCTTTGCAAAGTTCCTTGTATAACTGATGGCAGTATGAATTCCCATTGTGGGCCTACCAAAGAAACCAACATTTCCTGGAATACTCATTTTTAAGAGTATTTTACTTACTTTTGTGCCTCTATAGGTAGGGAATAAATTCTACAACTGTTGTGAGTAAATAGTTTCTGTATTCACCTACAAGAAGCCTTGTGTTTAAATACATGTGTTACTTTTTTCTTTTCAAATATATTTTTGATACTTAAAAAATTTCTGTCACCAGTGTGAATGGAGAACAACTTGGCAGACCTACCTTGCTAGGAGGCATTCTTGGGTAGTATGTCCTC
This sequence comes from Chaetura pelagica, assembly GCF_000747805.2. Lineage (NCBI taxonomy): Eukaryota > Metazoa > Chordata > Aves > Apodiformes > Apodidae > Chaetura > Chaetura pelagica. The sequence goes on from NW_009952990.1 coordinate 8,247,389, forward strand.
ATATAAACTGAGCATGTCATTAGATTCATGTGGTTTTGTCACCAGCGTAGGGATCCTTTGTATCTTGAGCCAGGCTTAATGTGCATCCTCTGCAACTGCTTTCAATCTTGGCCTCATCAGTTTATTAGCTGCTTTCCCACAGTGTTCTTTGAACTTTCTAGAGTGATAATTTTTAGCTCAGTACTCTCAGACAGTAATTGATGTGGACTTTTTAGAGCCCATAAGCATATTTATTGGCTGTCACATTCCTCTTCCTCAATCTCCCTGTCACTTGTCACATTCCTTTTCCTCAGTCTTCCTCTCAGATGAACTGAAGCCAACCAAGGAGTACCCAGAAAAGATTTAGGGAAGTTTTTTTTTGTGATTATGTTGCCTTGTTCACATAAGAGTCACTTCTAATACAGCTGTTCTTTTACTAACTTAAGAATGCATGGGGAGATAAAACACCTACCAGCTATTTTTCACGTTTTAAATGTGCAGTAGGATTAATCTGGATTTCCATAGATGTGATACCTGCTATTCGTGGGAACTCATAGGCCTTAAATTAGGCACGATGTCTTCTTTTTGCTCCAAAACTAGGATAGATTTTAATGTTAAACTTTGCAAGAATGAAAGAATGAAACAAAGACATCAAGAACAAGTAAGTGTGATTTCAAGTTCATCATACCTTCCACATGACTGCCAAATTGTCTGAAGATTAAACTTGAAACTGTCATCTCGATCCTTCATTACCTTCCTTTTCACTTTGTGAGTTATATGTAATGGAAGTGGTTGTAAATTTCTGCTGCTAGAGGGACTGCGTGAGGAATTTTCATCTGGGGCTATATCTGACATGCACAAAGTTCCTGAAATGACTGAATGCACTGCAGGGCACTGCAGGGTGGAAGAGAACTGGGCATGGTGGGCTCTGTCTTACTGCTACAGAAAAAGAGCTCTTCCAGATTTTATCTCCTTACATTGTTTATGCTATTTCTGATGAGATTCATTTCATTGCACAAGGATCCACAGACCAAGAAGTGACCACATTCACCAGAAAGACACCAGGATGCTTCAGAGATAATTTTTTTTCTGGATTGTTTTTAAAATACCTCTCTTTTGTGCAGGCAAAATATAAGGTGTTGTTTTTTTAAAGGAGAAGTGAGCTCTTCTCTCTTCTCACAGCTTTTGATAGGGGTATATGTCCTTCTTTCTAAACACATTTTTTGGTTGGGATTTGAAGGTTTTGTGAAGGGGTGGTGTTGATTTTTTTGGTAGCTTTCTGTTCTAGATGAGGTGTCCATGAAACAGCAAAGAAAAGCTAGACAAATTGGTGGACTGAGATAGTGTTTTGCCTGCTTGGTTTTACTGTTTATTTTCTCTCTTCAGTCTGTTTACTTATTATTTTCCACAGTGTGTCTCTTGGGCATTGTACCTTACACAACTGGATGGTTTTAGGAGCTGTTGTACTCTATTTCCCTGTGCTATGATTTAGCTGAGTGCTTTGGACACTAGCTCTTTCTCCTGCAGTAATGGAGATGATCCTGGCACACCTAAATCCCATAGGTTTAGTACTGATCCAATTTTGAGATGGGGGAGTTACATCCTTTACTTATGGGTCTTGAACACCAAATTTTCTGACTCCTAGGAGAAGTACACTGGGATGGAAACTAGTCAGCAGATTCTCAAAGCAGCTTACACTTCTACTGTTGTATAAAACTGTCAGCACAGGAACCAAGTTCTCGTAGCTGCTGAACTTGCAATGAATCCCACTGCACCCCTGAGGATAGGCAGCTAAAAGGTTTTGAAAGGATAGAAGAAACACTTGAACCTGCCAAAGGGAGAAGCAACAGAGAATGAATGGCAGCAGGGGGAGTTACTAGAGAAGTGAACTCCAGGTCGGGGTGACCAGTGGGCCTGGATAGAGTGCAGCTGAGATGTGCTTAGGGGAAATGACATTGACAACTCAAAAATGAGCACTGGGATTTGCTAACAGTGTATGTGGGTTGTGACCCCAGCAGAAGGGTCACTGTACAACTGTTAGGTCGTATACTTTTGGAGTGAATGTTGCATTGCTGGTAGATTTTAAATGGATGAGAATTTCTGTCTTCTAGCTAGAATGCAGCTACAATAGGAGGAAGTGTGTGTGTGTATGGAAACTGGATTACCATTCTAGTTTCAAAAACAGCTAATACGTAGGAGGGGGGAAAATAACCAATGGATTACATTGTTAGGCTATTTATCAATACTGACTTTCTGCATAGGAAGCTGAAATTAAATCTTACTCTGTCACTCTTGAAAAAAGAGCTTTATTTTTTTCTGCATACTTTCACCCAGTTACTTCAAAGTTTTAGCTTTGCAACCTTTTCTGCAAGTTACAAGCAGATCCAGAATAGCTGTTCCACAGTAGCTTCCTTTGCCTCCTGAAATAAGTATTAAATCACTTCATATTTCCCAAAAATTTCATTGGCATCATAAGCCCTAGAATACTGGTTATCTGGAAGGTATGTGGGGAGATAAAGCCCACCATTACCCCCAGATTTTGATTTTGGATTGCTTCTCTCAGCAACTCACTCTCCTTACTTACTCCTTCAGAGTAGGAGGTCCACCTCAAAGCATTTTACTTGATCATCTACCTATTTAAGCTCATCCAGAAAATCAGCCTTTCATCTATTTCCAACCTTTTGACCAAGTTTCTTTCCATCCTATTTTTCTTCTTTCCTCCTTTTCTGCTTTCCTTTTTTAGACACAGTATACCACCTTTGCCTTTTTTGTGTTTCCCTCTGTACTGATACACCAGTTCAGCTATTTACCCATGAAGTCCCACAGTCACAGCTTTAGTTGTGTGCAGAATTATTAGGTTTTCATAGAATCATAGAATGGCTTGAGTTGGAAGAGACCTTGAAGATCATCTATTTTTAATCCCCCTGCATGGGCAGGGACACCTCCCACTGGATCAGGTTGCTCAGAGCCCAGTCCAACCTGGTCTTGAACACTTCCAAGGAGGGAGCATAGACATCTTCCCTGAGTAACCTGTTCCTGGTCTCACCACCCTCACAATAAAGCATTTCTTCCTAATGTCTAACCTAAATCTACCCTCTTCCAGCTTAAAACCATTACCCCTCATCCTATCACTGCACACCCTGGTAGAAAATCCCTCTCCAGCTTTCTTGTAGGCCCCTTCAGGTACTGGAAGGCTGCTATGAATTCTGCTCTGAGCCTTCTTTTCTCCAGACTGAACAGCCCCAACTCTCAGCCTGTCTTCATAGCAGAGGTGCTCCAGCCCTCTGATCATCTTTGGTATTTGTGTGCTATCTTTAAAGATTTTCATCTAATTGGTTATTTTCCTGAATATCTCCTTCACCCTGTAGTAATTGATCTTTCCTCTCTCTTACCATTGATTTCAGTATTTTACCAGAATCACTTTAACCTTTTTACTCCCCTGTATGCTTTTGTTCCTGGTCTTCAACAGATACTCAAGTTAAATCTTTCACTAATCACAAAGGAAACTGATGCAATGAATCTAAAGAAGAGTTTCTTTAAGGGTTAACATTTTTCTAGGAAAGGAATAGGATGAGAGTTATACAAATATATTTCTGGTATATGTTTCTTAAAATAGAGGGGAACTTGCCAGGGGAAGATGTACACACATGAATGTATAATCAACCAAGGGATGCAATAGGAATTTTTTTGTATTTTGTTTGCTTGAAAAGTGAGCAGCAGACTTCAGCTAGCTAAGACAGATTGCTTTCATGAATCTTCGGGAATCTGGGTATTTTTTGTCTCAGTTGCATTCTCTGGCAACACACAAAAGAGATGTCCCCTCTAGCACCCAGCAACTCAGATTGCCTTTTGTATGTGGATATGGTTCTCCTTTCTGAGTCTGCAAAACCTCTAAAATCTCTATTACAATGTACTGTAAAGCTCCTCTCTTTGGGAGCATTATGGAGTTATGAAAAGAAGACCTTAAAAGTAAAGCCAGAATAAATAAACCTTATTCCAAATGAGTGTGGATTGGCAAGCTTAAGAATAATTAGTTTTGCCCTAATGAAAAAGGAGGAAGCTAGAAATCCACAGGAGAGAATTAGGTTGGTTCAAGCAATGCACCAACACTGTAATCCTACTCTAGATCTGTCTGCAATACACCCAGAGGGTAATAAGGCTTTACAACATGAAAATTTTATCAGCTTCCATTTCTGTGACAGTCAGAGTGCTTGTGAATGGATAAAGCCAGAAGGAATTACTTGTGTAGTTCCAAAGGAGTGTCACTAAGGTCTTTGTGCCATACCTATGCAGCCTCCATGTGCCACATGTGACAAACGTGTGTCTGTGTAAGATGTGTCTCCATTTAGATTTTAAAACCTTCTGCTATCAAAGCTGGATTCCAGAGCACCATGACTTCTGTCACAAGCATTTTAGTGAGAAAAAAAAATACTAAAAGCTGAGTTTGGCTCTTTTCACCCCACTCATAAAAAGAAAGTGAAGGACAACTGCCTCCATGCCCCTCTGCTACTGTCAATGATATAGGGAGTTGAGGAGGAGGAGTGGGCTCTCATTAGAACTCCAGGGATGTATATGTACTTTATTTACTTAGCATTAAATTGAATTATCTGTTCAGTGGGGCTGGAGCATTGCTGGATGAAGACATGAATAGTTTAATTTGAAAAGAATTGAGAACCCAGTGGTCTATTGGTGCTATCTGAAGGAAAGTCCTGAGAACAGGCCTATCAGTAGGCAAGAGATGATTGTCTGGAGACTTGCATGTGACCTCTCACAAGGGACCTGGTGCTCCTCTACATATGCAGCAGCAGCCAAGGGCTGGCAGGACAGGCTGTGTTGCTGCAAGTAGAAAACCTCTTGGAGTTTCTTGATCCTAGTGTGAGTACTGTCATTTTTGGTTATGTCTAGCTGATAGCCAAACAAGTTTATAAATTTCAAATATCTTCCCTTTTGCAAAAAAATGTGAGACCTTGAATTAGACAATCTCAGGATTCTTCTTAACCAAACCCATGTTTTGCTTATCCCAGGAGAAAGCTGGAACTTTCACTCTCCCATTGCACTAAGGTTCTTCTTTCACCCTTGACAGAAACTGAAATTTAGGACTGGGGGTAGTTGCAGGTCCAGGAAATACTGTTCCCTAATCTTGGCATCTGGCTAGTGGAGCAGTCTGTCTGCTTGATTAATCAAATTTGGAGTAGGTTTACCAGAAAGATTTGTGTTTAGTCAAAAGGTTTTGATAAATGGATCTTCTAATGTGTTTCTGTAGGACAGCAAGTTGCATTCAGCCTCATAAGGGACCTAGATTTTCTGCTTTTATGTCACTGTGATGTGTGTGGCATTCTTGTTGTTTGTGAGAGTCAGATTTTGAAGGGTCTTTATTTACCAGCCTCTAAAAACTGAATCCTGTCTGTAGATCACTCCGGGTTCTCATCTTGCATACAGCTCAACAGATGACTGTAAGCAATACTCGTGTGTGTGCAAAGCAGAGGTTAAGGGAGGAGTGAAATTAGAAATGCATTTGGGACTCTGAGGAAGCAGGAGAATCCCAATGTCTGTTTCTTAATGATGTTCCTTTGTTTGGATCTCATTGATTTTAGTAAGATGCTGCTTGTTATATTTTACAGTCTACAGTCTCTCAGCTCTCTTAGAGGTACTAGTGGTATACTATTTCTTCTCTCATGTGATTTAAAATACATTATTTTAAAATTTTAATAGAATACTTTTGTTCTTGATCTGGTGCAGTTGAGAAACTAAAATCTTCCAGAATTTTACTTTTCACAATTTTCTTACCTTTTTTTTTTACATACCATCTGTAAGGGCCACAAAAAAAAAAAAAAAAAAAAAAAAAAAAAAAACGGCTTCATCAATTTAAGAGCTCTTACTCTGTTTGGTGTCTTAACAGCTGTAGTTCCTTTAAAAATCCAATCTTTTGCTTTTTGACATGGTGTCTTTAAGTGCTTTGATGTCTAAAATTATTGAAACAATATCAGATTTTTCACTGAATTGATGTTTAATAGATAGTACAACTTATATATTATTATTAAGATTATGTAATTGTTGGTCTGTTTTTCAGCAGATATGAATTATGTCAGTTGGGTTTTATCACCTGTGAAAAAAGTGAGCTATATTGGCCTTCCACATGGAGGGGGAAATATTCTTGTAGTCTTCTTTCTTATTGGAAGGCATTCTCCCAAACTTGTCCCCAAGGTATGTCTGGAACAGTGCACAGAGCTTAAAAAAACCCAGAGAGCAAAAACCTACATATTGGATGCCTAGGAGAAATCCATGTAGTACAGCATGTTGTGGTGTCAACACGTCGTTGCTTGCATCTCTGGTTGCGGAGGCTGCTGCAGGGGATGTGTACATCACCTGCAGGGAGCACAGCACTTGCCAGCAGCCACCTGGGAGCAGCCCCAGGCAAGCTGCTTCCACTGTGCTAAACTCAGCCCCAAGGCACTGAAGCTGGCTCCCAGCCATGTTGGATGCTACCTCTGGGTATCTGTGTAGAGCTTACAGTGCTGAAGAGCTGGGGTTTGTATCCTGCTTAGGAAATAGCCCTCAGACTTAGATACCTACTAGCAGCCTTGCTCTTATGTCCAGGATGAAAATTTGTTGGCTGTGTAGTGCGAAGCACCAAGGTTGCCCTTGTGTACCTGCTGATACAGGTGCAGGTTGATCTGCACCTTGTTCTTCCCAAGCTGACCACAGAAGTTGTCTCAGGACATCCATTTCACCGGGAGTGGCAGGAGGCTTTGTGCAAGAGTGGAAATGCTGTTCACAACAGGCCATTAGCCTGATGGGCTCACCAGGAGCACAGCTTGTGGCTGACCCTCTCAAACAGCAAGCTGTGATGCCAAAAACTACTGTTCCTGGCCAGAACTGAGGAGCACAAAGGTTGTGATTCACGAAATTAATACTTGAATATGTGCACAGGGCAAGCTGATGAGCTGAGGCAGAGTCAGCAGACGGTGCTGAACTCTTCCCTGCGGTCTTTTACCAGGTCAGCAATTTCTAGATGTGTATTTTGTTTGAGGCCTAGACCATTTGGCAGTCTTATTTCTGCTTAATTAGCTTCATGATTTAAAACTATTTGTGGCCTCCTAATGAACTGGGAAAAACTCAGCAGTTGTTAGCAGCTGGCTGAGATTTTAACAGCAGCCATGTGTGTTCAGCAGAAGAGCAATAAAGTAGTGAGAAGGAAAGTCTAGCAGTATTGCCAGGGGTCAGGACATGTGAGGGCTATCTTCAATCCTGTTAATGATCACCATTAGCACACTACAGAATTTCAGCTAGACATAAACAGCCTTGTTAAGTGACAGTGACAATGAAGGCTTTGACAGAAGGCTTAGGTTTGCACAAATCCCTGCTTCCTGTGAAGGAGGATTTGAACTAAAATGCTGGACATGTACCAGAGTGGCTGAGGAACAAGGGCAAATTCCCATTGGATTTTCAACAACCTTCCAGCCCTGCTGAGAAAACCTGTCAAAGCCCTTCAGAACTGAGTTGCCCTGCTCTAATACACAGCCCTGCAGGGCTTTGCTGAGAAGTGGACAGGACTGTTGCTGGGTGGTGGTAAGTCTACTAGTTCTGGTTGTGCTTGTGCCTGAGGGCCCAGCCCTCTGAGTCGGCTACACTCACAACCAGTTTAATTTCTCAGGCAAAGCAACTGAGCCTCCATCCTGATTTCCCTGTGATCTGAAGAAGGTATCCCCCATTCTTTAACACTATGTGACCATCCAAGCGACAGCCTCACACAACTACAGTCTGTATCATCTGATATGCCTCCTTCTTATAGTGGTTCTCAGTTAATTCTGTTACAAAAATTTTCATTGAATTATTTTGGCTGCTCCTGAAACCCCAGATCACAAATCTGATCCATCTCTCATGAGGATTTCTAGCACTAGTCTGGACAAAAGTTATAACATATTCTTATACTTAAGATAGGTATATTGAGAGGTAGCATGTAACACTCCATTTTTTGCCAGTCTGCAATTTAACAAAACCAAATATGGATCTCAGTCTCAGCATGCATAGTTTTTGTAGCTACCTATCCTGTTTTGATTATATTTTCCTAGCTTTAGAGATAATGGAGAGCAGTTACAATATTGCTGAACTTGTGCTTTAGTGATAACTACTTCAGGAAAAGAAGCAGTTTGTATGAAAAAGAACTGTATGTTGTCTGGCAAAGATGCTGTTCAGATGCATAAAATACTTAGCTAACTGATGTATTTGTAGGAAGGCTGGCTCCAGAGGCTAAGTGCACTCTCTTAGGTGCTTCCAGCTCTTCAAGAAGCCAGCCCTGTCTTTGCTCTGGAGAAAGGTTTTTTTTCCTATATCACAACATGAATTCTTTTGTTAGAGTCAGATTGCATTTCAGATATGTGATGAAAGTTTCCCTAATGTCTATGAGTGCACCTTTGAGGCCACTATGAAGCATGTCTGGCTCTGGTTTTAAATTTTTCAATCCATAAATGATCCTCACATGCTCTCTTAAAAGCCATATTTATGGGACATTTTGGTGCCTTTGAACAAAATTCTCTCTGTAGACACTCAATTTTGCTGTGTCAGGTGCTAATTACATTATGTGGAGCCTCCTCTCAGGATTAGCTGTGACGTTTTATTTTACAGCTGGATGAATTTCTTATATTTTGTTTTAATCAGATTGATATGCACATAATACAGTGACCTTTAATTTACTGTGGTTTTGTCAAGTGCTCTGAAAAATATGTCTGCAGCCACTAAATAATGTCCTGATGTAGTTTTGTTATGAAAATGGTACCTAGTAGAAACAGAAATAGCAAAGAATAACTGAAACATTCTGGGAAGTTAAGTGTATCAGTTCTACGTAGGGTTTCATAGTTCAGAACAAGATTTCTAAGTTATGTTTCCTCAAGTTATTTTCCAGGATTTGAGAGCAGCAGAACCGATTCCTAAACCAGAGAAAGTACAAGAAAACAAAGCAATGCATAGGGTTTTTCACTTGCAAGCTATTTCAGGCAAACACATGTGGAAACTGAGATTTCTAATCAGTCTCTTTGATTTCCTGACAAATGAGATTGGAAATGCATTTCTTACCCACAGAAACTCAGAGTCTCTCAGGTTAGGGAGATACAGTTTCCTCTGTAAAACTGAGACTGGTTCTTCTGAGCACTTTCTCTTTCCCACCATGGTTTGCTCTTCCTTCAGGATGACAGCCCCCGTGACCTCCAGGTATAGAGTGGCTTCTGCTTTTTTGGTGTAGGAGTCACAGAAGATTTGTATGTAATATGAAAACAAAGATGCTTATATTCTGCTTTTTCCTCAATCAATCCAGTAATGCTCTTGGCGGAACTAGTTGCCTGTCTTCCATTCATTAGAAGCCCTTGAGGCTTGAGAGGTGTGCTGGGAAATCTGACCTGAAACTTCTAACCTCTTTCAATGCCCACTTGGTTTTGCTAAATAACCCTGCTAAAAGGCTCAATAAATTTTTCATGCACTTGAGGGTTTTTCTCCCCTTCTGCAGAAAGAGTTTGTATCTTTCCTCATTTATTTACCTGACTAGTTTGGTAACAGGCTTCTTTAATGAGAAGAAAACTTCACCACTAGAGGATCTCTGTTTTGCTTCTTCACCTTTTATTGTCTTCACCTTTTTTTTTCTTTTTCCTGCCCTCCTCCACCCCTCATGCTTTAGTATACATCATTCTGACAGTTCTTGCCTTAGATATCTACATTTTGAAAGTAAGCTGAACTTCAAGAAATGTCTATTTGGCTTTAAATGATGATAGTCTATTGTGATGAGTTGTTCAAGTCAGTTTTGCTGTCTTTATCCTTTTATCCATGGTGTACACTTCTGGCTTTTGCTAAGTGATAGTATCCGTTGTACATCATCATCCTTTTCAGAATATTGGCAGCTGCCAACCAATCTAACTGAGCCACTTCTGGGAGATGCAACAGTAAGGGAGAGAATAACTTGTGGAGACAGCTTTTCACAGCCATTTCTGTTGAACTGGGATAAACCACCTACAAAAAGCTTTTTCCTCCTGGAGTCTGTTTTCCCCAACTCCTTCTGAAGCCCTTCATTTTTTAAGTGGTTCTTTGACCTGCCTTTGGCTGAAAGTGCAGGCCAACATTTCCCTCCCCTTTTTTTTCTGGTTTCCTTTTAGCGAGAACTCTTACATACTGTCACTGGTTTCCTTTTCATATGAAGTGCAAGGCTCCCCAGCTTTCTGTAATGCAGTTTCATCATCAGTCTCTGAGGAAGCTGAAAGCTATCTAAAAAGCCCTTGTACAAGTGCTGTTGTAAAAAATTACCTTATCTTCAAACAACTCTTCGTGTGTGTTTGTATCATCCCTTACAAAGCCTAAGTGTCTGTTTTTAAATCCCTCTCTTCCCCACTTTGAGAGTATTTCAGCTCTGTTGGGACTTTGAACCACTCTGTTTTTCTTCACTTTAACCATTTTGTGGCAGACTGTAATCTCTCAAAGTCTAGAGAGGCCTGCTTCATTTCTGCACAGTGCAGCAGCTACCAACAACTGACATTTATGTCAGCCTTCAGAAATACAGATCTTCACAAATGTTACTTTTTGCTCTTTTATTTTTCCTTACCTGACAATGAAGTCACCCTAACAACTCTTCCTTCCTGAAAATCACAGACATAAATTGGATTTTAAAAGACAGTTAACATGTGTCTTGAGGGTGTCTTTCATCTACTGCTGATAGACATTCTTAGCTGTAAAGGCTGGGGGACCATTATGACTCTGGAATATGACTTATTAATTCCTATATAATATAGCAATAACTTGTGGTGGAATGCAGACATATTACTGTGGGCCATCTTAAATCTTTTTTGTGACCAGTAGGTGAACTGCTGTTCTTTTTTGATACTCACGAGGATAATGAAGAGTGGATCTTCTTCATTGAACTCAACTGTTGATGCTGTAGCCATTTCCATAGAAAGCACAGGTATGTGCCAGGTATGTGCACAAATGCATATGAACTTATGTTAGTGTGTCTCACCATGAAAAAGAGGCAATTATAACTCCAGACCACTGGACAGAGAAGTAGCAAGAAGTCAAGCAAAGCAAGGATTAAGTGAAAACCCTGAGGGCTGGATGGAAACTTACAAAGAGAGGTTTTTGAGTTCATTGTCAACTAGATGGAAGTTCAGCACTGTGAACAAATAAGCTATCTCCTACTGTGTTCGGGGAAATAGATTTTCATGTACTCTCATTGTAAATAGCAAGACAGTAAAAGAGATGTTCATCCTCTGTATCATCAGAATAAAATGAAGCTTTGACCCTGAATTTCTGCTGACTTTTTGGGTCAGAAAGGAGTAACGGTATTTCTACTTAAACAATCTGGTCCTGATCTTAAACATATTTATTGCTGGAAGATCTGACACTTTTTGATAAACTTTTCAAATCATTACATATCCCTACTGCTTAAAAACATGTACTGCAACTTTAGAGTTGCAAAGGGAATCAGGAATGGCCTGAGGGAAAAGCTGATAAGTCTGTAGTTACCTGCATTTTGAAACAAATGAAACCGAAAGCCTATTGCCAGTAGCATTTGTATTTTATAGATGTATTTATTTATTGAAAGTTGTGATTTTTTTTTTTTTCTTGGAAAACATAACCTCTTTATTTAACAGGCTGTCCCTCACCCGCCTTCCCCAAAAAGTCAACCAGTAACACTTTCTCCTTCTTTCTTATTTGTAGCAAAACATTTTTGTATTAAGCTTTTTGGCAGTAGTAAAAGAATTTTGCAGCCAGCAGACATTTTCAATGCAAACAGTTATTTCTGTAAATCTGTTTATTTCAGTGTAAGGCTTGCATAGTAGTATCAAAACTCATTTTCACTACTGCTGAAATCTGAAGTCTGAAGGTGTCACTAAACAGATTTCTTGCAGTTTTATTTCTATGCTGTTTAATTTTTTAAGTTATTCAAACACATAAAGATGGGGAAATAGTAAGTTGGAATGGTATAAATTGAACACAGAGAGTAAAATCAGCAGAAAAAGGAAAAAATGCTTTCTGTAAAATAGTAGAAACATAGTGGATCTGTTTATCCACTGCATGATTGATTTGCTTTAGTTTGTGGTCAGTAAAAGGCTACTCCCCTTTTTCTTGCTTAATAATATGTTTCTCTATTGGGTTTTTTGTGGGTTTTTGTTGTTGTTTGTTTGTTGTTTTTTTTAAATTCTTTTCTTCTCACACTTTTTGTATCTCATTTTCTTACTTTTCGTTCCTTGTCTCCCTCTTTCTTGGGAGGTGATTTTGATGTAGTTCTTCACTGCTTTCTTGCCAGACTCTTAGTTCTTCAAAGTCAAATAAATGTTTGCTGTGAATGAGGGGGTTTTGTCTATTTTTTTTTTAGCTTCTGAATTACAGGTGCAGTCCATGCCTGTACATTCTTAACTAATAGTTCATTTGTGGTTGTAAATCAACGTTAGTGGATTCATCCTGGCAATTAGTTTATTCATCCTTCATTCTCTCCAGGTTTGAAATTAGAACGAGTTGTCTCCAATTTTCATCTTGGCTAATGGAATCCCTCATTGCCAATGAATAGCTGAAATGCTCCATAAAAAACTTAAAATTACATCTTTATGAGAGAAGATGCTAATAACTTTATGTGGAGTGGAAGGAGCTCACACGTATTCTAGGCCACTCTCACTACCATGAGTTGTTTTTACTTTTTCTGTTTTCTCTCTCAGTTCCCTCTATGCTTCCTGCTCATCTTTGCCTCTTCCTTGGGCTCTCTGCCACCCTTCAGTCTGTACCAGAAGCTCTGTGTTATCATGCCATCATGTTTGCTAATCTTTTTGTCTCAGCCATCTGGAAGACAGTGATTTATTTTTTTTTGCTGAGTATCTAAACAAAACACTCTTTTCCTTCTGCTGTCCTGTCAGTGACATCTCAAGTGCAGCCCTTCATTGGTGTATCTCAGGCCTGATCCTCCAGAGTAATTTCATTAAGACTTTGGATAATAGAACAGAGAATGCAACAAGTTTTTGTGATAGCTTGCTTTACTTATTAAAAAATATATATATATTTTTAATAAAAATAAATAAATAAAAAGAAGAAAAAAGCAGAAGACAGCAAACTTTCTCCAGGGCTGGTAGGATAAGACATTACTTGCCCCTTTCCTGTGAGATCCAGTTGCAGTATTGTGCTCAGCTTTTCCCAACACTGTGACAAAGATGTAGGTAAATCCAGGGTGCAACAGTAAAAATGACAAGAGATTTAAAGAAAGCTATGGGGAAAACATCAGGAACTTTACTTTTTTTCTTCTCCCCCTCCAGAAATGAGAAGATGTTCTACACTAATAGCCTCCAGTATACAAAAGTCTGTTACAAAGAGGTCAGCAATGACTTGTTCTCCATGTTGCTGATGGTAGGGCATAATAATAAGCAGCAAGTCTGTGGTAGCTTAGGTCTGATATTAGAATCTCTGTATTTATAAGGGTAGCAAAGCAGTGGAACAGACAGACTAGGAAGACTGTGAACTCCACTTGGGAATGGATGTAAGATAGGCTTGATACAGATACCCCAGGAACTGTTTTGCCTGCTTTGTGGGGACGTCTTCCAGCTCTGCAGTTCTGTAGGAAGTGGAGAAGGGTTGCTCTGGAGGCAACATACTAGTGGTTGCCATCAACCAGTTCTTTCAGCTGTAGGTGGTTCCTGTCCTGCCTGAAGCTGCTTGCATTACTGACAAGGTGCCATGAGCTCTCAGTGGCCTCACTTCCCACACTAACATTAACAGGCTGCTGGTGTCTCCAACCTGGAGTATCCCCTTACATTCTGTGTTGTTCAAATGTGGCTGTGTTACCCCTAAGCAGACAAAGAAGTGCTGTTAGGGTAAAGAGAAGACTTAATTTTGCTCTCCCTCTAGTAGTTAGTAATCATCATCATTATCACAGGATTTGATGTCAGCATATAGCTGAGTCAATGAGGAACACTGAAATAAGTTCTGGCCTGGATTCAGATGGATGAAATACTACCTTGGTCCCAGAGCCAACCAGTAGGATAGAAGGACAATGGTGGCATTCAGGCTGTCTGACTCCATCCTCCCGTGTCTCTGCCAAAGACACCCTGATATCTCGATTTTAGCAAGCCTTGTGAAGTCCTAGAATCACTGATTCAGTCAGCTTTGTCTGTGAATAAATGTGCCTGTTTTGAACCTCCCCAAAGTTAATTTCTTTTAATTATTTTTTATTTTCCTGTCTCTTCCTGAAGGATAGGATTGCAGAAAGATTTTCATTGGAAACAGTGCTTAATCAAGTACTGCTTTTGTGTAACAAGCAGCGTGTGCTCAGATTTATACCCTAGTGGCATTGTGTTAGGTCTCCAGTTATTGGACATTTGTCTTCTACTCTATAATATTGCTTTTCTTAGGAATGCTGCTGTTTGGATTCCGTTCACCTTTGGTTTACTGCTGTTAAAACTGTGCTTCTAATGAAAATCAGGCTTTGTTATCTGCAGGCCTGAGGTGCTAATGTTTTACATCTTTATTTTTCTCATAGAAAGGACTAATGTACCTGTTTTAGTCCTTGGCATTCATTACAAAGCCTGTGCCTGTGTTTTTCCAGCTTCTGCTGCTACTTAATTGGACAGGGTTACCTTATAGTCCCTTCCCCTCAATGGAGGAACCAACCAGAATGGGAAAGTCTAAGAGAGTCCAGCACCTTACCTAGGGACCCTTAGGGATCAACAGCCAGGCCACTGGTTACCTGCTTGATTTCTATGTTACTAAGCATGTGATCGTATCATCCTGGTTGGCCTACAGAAGGGCTGATCTATTTGCCTCATCTGCTGGCACGAGTGAGAGCTTCCTGCAGAGCTGTGAAGGAGGAACAGCCATGGATGCTCCCAACCCTTCCAAAAGTGTCCTCCCTGACACGTTTTCCATGACTGATGAGCAGAAGAACTTGCTTTTGAAGTCAGAAATGCAGACATAAAAGGGAAACAAAAGGAGAGACTTAAGGTTGGTGGAAGGGAGCAGCAGAAAGGACAAGTGAGTTAACATAGTTAGGAATGAAGTGGTGTAAGCATCTGTAGGAAGGGGGCAGAGATGCTTGTGAGAGGAAGAGAAATATAAGAAGAACATAAGTGAAAGCCAGAGATGCAAGGAAGAAAAAATATAGACAACTGACTGGCAACTAGCAACTGTATCCAGGGCACACTCCCAAATAAATGTAACTTAATATATTGTTAAAACGCTTTGTTTCTGTTTTGCCTATCCTGATCCTTGCTGGGTGTAAACTCAACTTTTTAGGAATCTTCTTCAGGAAAAAAAGAGTAAAATATGTGATCAAAAATTAAGTCATGTCTTTAGCAGGAAAAAAAATCATCAGCCTTCTTCCATAGTCTCTTTCACAGATGAAAATGTTTAGAAGGAAGAATATTTTTCATTAGTCTTTTTAGATGCCTTGTTCACCTTTATGCTCCTTCCTTGAAAGTGGATCTCTAGCCAAACATTACTTGCTTCCCTAGCCTTCTTCCCAGCTTTTCTTAGCCCTGACACTTTGCCAGTTCTCCCATTTTCAAGTTACTTCTGTGGTTACATATGAAGAAAAGTAATCTTTCTGATGCCAAACAAGCTTTTTTTTGAGATGTTTTGAGATGTTGTTTCACCAACACGTAGAAAAGTAATTTGTTTTGTAAGCAGGTCTTTGTGGTTCTTATTTTTGGAACAGTCTAGAACACAATGATTCCTATGTCTGTCTTTTTCTTTGCTGATTCTTTGAGCAGTTGTAAAATTTGAAAAACCCACATTAAAAACTTTAGCTAATGAAATGGTGAAAAAGCAAGACTGCAAGGGTAAAAAGCTCAGCAGGTGAGCTGAAAGGCTGAGAAACTGAGTGGTTTGGCAAAGCAATTTGATGGCTGGAAATTGCAAGACAAATTAGGAGAAGTTCTGGGATCTAGACACACAGTCTGTACAAAATATCTTTGTCTCCTTTTCTACTACCCTGCAGATGAGTAATCTCTAGTGATGTCAGTGGGCGTTATCCCCATGTCTTGAGGGTAATAGATTGGGCCCCTGTCATGTAAGTAATGCCTCATTTTCTCTTTAGCTGGAAAATCATCTGAGTTTCCCTTAAATGTTTCACAAGGGAGCTGAGAGGGTTTAATATTCCTTTCCAGTTGCATCACTTGCATGTTTTGCAGTTCAACTGCAAAGTACAAACCCAGATTTTGGAATTGTTTAAATGACAACAGAGTTATTGCTTAGCTTCTCAAGTATTTTGGCTGCTCACATACTCAGTCAAGCTGCAGTATTCCCCCCAACAAATGCACTCATGGGAGAGCAAATGCCAAAGAACAACAACAGCCCGAAGTAGCGTGTCAGTGCTTTTGGCAAGGAGGTGTCAGCTGTCATTTGAAACAAGTTAAGAATTTGCTGTGAGAATCTTTCTATGGAAAGCTAGTTTTCAGAAAGGTTATAAAAGGAATGAAGCCCAGGGCAGCAATTCAGCAGTGTTTACTGATGAAGCTTAAGGGTTTTTTTATATAGTAAAAAAAGTTAGCTCAAAAACTCCTTCTGACAAAGAAGTTCCTTGTTCTAAAGAAAGATTGACACACAGTTCTGGAGAAAGAAAAGTTGTCCTGGTTCTTTAGGTTCACATGAGCCTTGAGTGGATTTAATTAAAAAGAAGGAAAAAAAAACCAACACAAAACAGCTTTTGCTCAGAAAACATGAAAGCCTAAACATGTGAAACCTTTATGAGTTATGAACTTGGGAGCAGCACTGTAGGAAACTTCCAAGGAAGTTCTGTAGCTTTCTAGTGGAAATCTAGCACGGAGTTATTTCAGATGTTCAGACTTGTCCTTTCTTCAAGTAAATTCTTAATTTCATTTAAAAAGGAAGAAGGAGACAACTGGGAAGGATGGGGAGAAGTGAATAGAACAAATGTTAACTTTGCAGATGCCAAGTGGAAGCAACCCAGATAAGGGGTAATTTCAGAGCTGGGTCTTCCAGGAGCTGCAGCTCTGCCCCATGCTAGACAGAGGTGACTGAATGTCAGCCCTGGCACTTGCAGGGTGATGTGCCAGGTGGCAATGAAATTAGAGAGGGCTCAGGGCAGCCCAGTGTGCTCCCCCTTTTTCACTGAATAACTTCCTTTGAGAGCAATAGGCCCCATGTTAACTTGACTCTTTCCTAACTGTCCTACAGGTTTGGCTTGAGTTTACCAGAGTTGACTCCAAGTTACACTATTTCTTTATGTTGTGAGTAATGCAGATCCATAGTCCATGCCTGCTGAAGTCTAATAAAATACATCCTCTATTCATAACTGCCTTTCCAGTGTTGCTGCAGCAATGCAGATTCGATTTTTGAGTTGGAATGATTTGCATGGAAAGAACAAGTGCTACAAGGTATGTGAAGATAAGGAGACCTATGTAAAAACTAAGTAGTCCACAGTCTGCAGGATAACTGCTATTGCTCTTTCATCCCAGTCAGAAACCTCAGTGGAGTACCAAAATGAAAGAGCACTCCAACTGGAACAGCACAAAAGCGCAAAACAAGTATTTAATGAAAGCAATTGGAATAACACTAAATAAACTCTTTTAATGGAACTCCAAAGAGATGTGTAAAAGCTCCTAGTAAAGTCAATTGAAGGCCTGTCACAGTGCCTCAGAAGTCCCTTCACAGCCCTCCTGCTGGCAGCAGTTTAAGTCACTTTACAGTACATTAGAGGTAAGAGGGGCAGTATTGTACCAGGCCTTATGAAAAAACTAATAAAAATGTTCTTTCTGTGAGAGAAACACACGGCTGCTAGGAGAGGAATGGTGTGCTTTTCAGTGTCAGAGTCATTTGTTTCCTCAGCTGGGACAAGGAAGGGTCTTTCATAATTCACAAAGCTATTGTTAATAGTTGTATTCGCTACACTTGTCTCCTGGTAGCAAGGCACATCCATTAAAATGCGCTGCCCAAAACCAGGTCTAAACAATACAATTCAGTGCCCTGAAAGTCCTTTTTCAAACTCCGGCCTGCCTTGGGTAGATATGGGTAAACTGTAGCTTTATGCCATGTGGCACCACCTTGCTGGGAGGCTGTGCTCAGGAGTTCTTGTGCAAGGGAGCCTCTTTGCTTAGGCAGTGGTCTCTCCTGCTCTGGGAGGACGTGGGCAAAGGTGCGGGTGCAGGAGGTGAAGCTCTGGTCCCTTTCCTGTCAGCACCAAACCAGGGCCCAAGGGGGGTTCCCGCGGAAGCACAAAGCGACTCAGGGAGCAGAGTTTTTCCTCCGTGGTGAAGGCTCCCCTGGGACAGCACAGTTTCTGCAGCACCAGTATTTCTCTTAAGGGTTGGCCACCTGAAGAATTATCAGCAGGTTGCCTCTGCGAAGGAAACTGCTGCTCTGCCTTGCCACGTGCCGTGGGGCCAGACCCATAGGGAGCTTGCCCAAGGGGGGTTTTGCCAAGGCCCACAAGAACAACTAAGCAGGATTTAAAAAAAAGGGAAAGAGGAGAGTTCTTCTCTCTAACTGCGGAGAAGATGACACTAGAACAGGTGTGAACACAAAGCTGTTAAAAATGCACTAATACACTGGGAACGCGTTGCTACATTGTAGCTAGAATACCAGAAGACTCGTGGTGGTGCGGAAGGAGAATTTTGAACTAACAAATAGAGGTGGCACTGGGGAAAAAAGCCCAGTTCCCAGAATATTTTAAGTTAAATATTCTGGGATTTCTCTTTATCATCTATATTTTGCATTTCATTTTAATTTTACTATTCTGATATTTTATAATGGAAAATATTTTACCTATCATAATATAACGTTTGATCATTTCCTCCCAAAAATAATAAGGAATTAATATTTTCAGCTAAATGTTTTAATTCCTATCAGAGGAGCATTTTAATTTTTTTTTTTTTTATTTTTTTTTTTTTTTTTTATATGAAGCTGTTCAAATGGAAGTATTTCAGTTGGCCCTCTTGACAGTCATTTGGAACAGGTACTTTCCCGACAGGTGAAAAAGCCTTGGAAGAATTATCCCAGTCATCTTAAATAAGGTCCAAAAAATCCTGTATACCATAACCACTGTGTTCTGCACATGTTATGTTTTTTAGAAAGGAGTTATTTAAAGTATGGTGCAGAAGCATTTTAAAGAATCATTTTTAAATCCCTCCCTGCAAATCTGTGCTCTGCTCAGTACCACAAGCATAGCTGCACAGCCTTGACAGGAAGCAGAATATTAAACCAGCTAATTTTAAGTTTCTCAAGGTTGAATTGTTTTCAACAGAAAAGGAATTTAAAGATGCTAGACATTGGGCTAAGCTAAAAGCAAGGATACTTAGATATGTTATGAGATGTGTGGCGTGAGAAGGGGATGCTTGTCTTTAATTATCCTTTGTAGCGTCTGATCTGTGTCAAAGGAAGGGAATTAATGTTTGTGATTCCAGTTAAAAGGCTTATCTTCTAGTGGGGAAAGAGAGAGTGTGGTGGCCAAAAGGATGACAGGGTTTGGATTGCCCAGAGCCCTGCATGACCACAGAATATCTTTCTCCCAGGCGCTGGATTAGCAGGATTGTTCTGAGAAGAGTGAAATAATCAGTGCCTACAGTAAATGCATTCATCTCGTGGCTGTGGTTGGTTTAGTTCCAAATTTGTATGCACAGACATTTCTGTTTAGATCCAGACAGATGGAGAAAACTTTTAGCTCTCATTTTTGTTACATTTTAGACAATCAAAGTATCTCCCTGTGGCCTCTTCCACTGCACCCAGCCCAGGATATGGATCACTAGTGGCACATAAAGATACGTGTCTATGCTATGTGATTCTGTACCTTTGTTTTTATTTTCTGCCATAACAAGTAGCAAAGAACAGATGACTATCAACAGTTGCTGGAAAGAGGAGAGAAGCCCCAAAGTATCAATAAAACCAGTATCTTCCCTAGCAGGCTGGCTGAGTTTGAGCTCTGATCTCGTTTCCTGTTCTCCATGTGCACAACACATGAAGAGATGAATGGAGCGGGTGGCATTGCCACAGCCTCCCAAGGCCTCCATGTTTTATGTTCACAACAGCTCCTCTCACTAGAGATAGAGGGTAAGGAAAGACTAGTAGACATCTGTTGTTTGTGTTTTGTAATGCCTTGGATGGGGAAGGTGTGCTCCCCTTGCTTTTGCAGTGATGTATAATCATTTGCTTGATTGTAATATGAAGTACTACTGGAGAGAAAAGAGATGTGAGGTATCTGCACCTTGGGAAGAGGGGAGATTAAATCATGTAGACAGTTTAAGTCTCTAAAAAGTACATACCTGCTGATGCTGCCTTCTGCTTTTTGGAGGCATGTGTTGTTATATCTGGGTCTATATTTTATTGTCATCTTAAAAAGGGCAAGAGGACCTTGAGACCTGTGTGTGTTGAAGAAAATGTCCCATAGTAGTGATGCAACAGTTCAGAACGTGCCTTGGATGACTTACTTGTGTTTATCTCAGCATTCAAGACAAAAGAAGGACAGTTTTAAGCTAAACATTGACAAAGGGACCGAGAGAGAACAGATTTGGACTGGACTTTGGAAGCTGTTCTCTGGCTTTTTGCAGCTGGAGTGTAGGATCCTTCCATTGCACTGCCTGGTACCTATTGGTGACACCTGTGTTGTGGATGGATACAAGCACATCCTTAGGCTGGTGGTGTGCTAGCAAATGCTAGGTGATTCTATACTGCCTTGAGCCTTGGCAACCACTCTTCCAAGAGTGGCTCACTCTTCTGAGCTTCTTAGAATAATTGGATGGGAGGATTACATGTTTAAGATTAACTTGGATTTGTTCCATTTGAACTGTAAATGCAGGGGATATTTAATGGTTCTATATCTAAAAGGACCTACTACCTTGTAGCTATCGTACAGTCAAGCCCCAACAAGATAAAATAGGAAAGAATTGTAGAAAAGCTTAGATGATTCATAGGCTAAGGTGATAAGGTGAATAGTTTATACACACACATGTATATATACATAAAAATGTGATTTGGAAAACTCATTCTCAAATGCACCCTTTGAATCCTGGCAAAGTAGGTGTGAGAGTTATTCTTCCTCCCATGCTTCCCTCTTCCCTTTGATTTTTCTAGCTTTGTTTTCCTAATGAAGTCTTAAAAGGGTAAAGGCCACCGTCCTTCCTGCTTGTCTCTTTTGATGCTGATTTACCTCACACCATTGCTTTGGGCATTTCAATCTTGAATAATTCCTAAACAAATGCCAAACGCCATGGAAACAAACTCAGCTCTCATGTAATGGGCTTGACCATTAACCTCTTGTCTTAATGACTCCTCAGCAGAAGAAATTGAGAACTTGAGCCATCCCAAAGCACCAAATAGAGGAAAGGACATGTATTGAAGGTATTTTTAAATGCTATTCTGCTGACAATAATCAAAATAAAGAATAAAGGAAAAAGATATATAAACTCAACTGAGGATATACCAGAAATGTCAGGTTAGTTGAATCTTGCTTGCTGCTTTCTAAACTTTTTTTTTTTTCTTAAGGAAAGACTTTTTATTCCTCCAAAAATAGTCTCTCTCTATATATATACATATATGTGTGTGTTTTGGTTTGTTTGTTTCTTTTTCCCCTTTTACTTTATCCTGGGCCACCAGAAACATGAACAGCCACATCAGTTCTCCTGGAATCCCACTGAGTCCTTGTTCACAACTGAGTATAACTGCTCATTTTGGCCCTCCAGCAGTACTGAATTAAACCCTCCAGAACAAAGTTTAAAAACTTATTTACTAGTGTGCCATATGAAAAAAAAACCAAACACAAACTTTTTGTACTAAGTACAGTTGAAGCTGTAAGTGCTTGAAGGTTAATAACAGATATTCATTAAAGAAAGGATACAGGAAGGGAATCATTTGGGCAACCTAAGGTTTACAGTTGATAATAAAGGCTACAGATGGTAAATGGGAATTTGCACTGTAGTGTACATACTTAGGTTCTTACAATACTTGACAGAATTTTGCTAAATTGATCAAGTTGATTGACAGACTAGTGCCCTTTCGGCTTAAGAGTTCTGTGTAGCTTTTTCAGTCTTCACCTGACATTTCTCCTTTTTATGTATATTTCATCTGTGAGTGCATTGCAGGTGCTCTGGATTTTAACCCCTGTTCCTTGTTCTTTCTGCAAGAACAAGAATTTAATAGTCTTCTCTCTTCAGGGGAAAAATACTTTGAAGGCAGAAACATCTTCTGGTTCTGCAGGAGTCAAACAAATCTTGCAAAACATGAACTCTCACTATCCAGTTCAGAAGGGTTTTTACTTCTAAAAACTGATTAAAAAAAAAACTACAGTTCTGAATTTTCATTTGGGGAGACAAACACATCTTTGTGTTCTTTGACTCAGCGCAATGGAGTAAGTTGTCCTCTAAATAAACATCTCAAAGGAGAGGAAAGGCCAATGTAGTGTTTGCTTTCACAACTGCTGTGAAGTCTGTGGGTTGTCTACCTAGAAGATTGCTGTTGTCTAAGTAGCTGTACATGTGTGCACACTGAGTGGGACACAGAAATAAGATACTGTGGTGAAATTCCTTTCTCATGTTTCAGGCTGGATTAACTGGAATCATTGCATGTTTAACTATGGAGATAAGAATGCAAAATCAAACTTTTCGGATCAGGTTATGAGGCTTTGGGTTTTCCCAGGCCCTTATTCCATCCTAGTAATGCAACCACAGATTATGAGGCCAGTCTTTTAAAATAGCTTTCCCAAGGTACTTCCTGATGTAGTCTACAGCATGTGGCCCCTGTAGTCACCTTGCTTTTTCATCGCTGATCCCTGATTGACTGGCAACTCAGCAATGGGGATGGTAAAGAATATTTCTTCTATTTCTTGGCAGAATCCATTGATGCAAAGAGTATATAAAGGCCTATGTAGTTTATTGCCTGATAAGGCTTTTCTGGAAATACTTCATTCTCATGAAAGAAATGCTGCTCAGGGGTAGAAATCTCTAATTTTGATGATTTAGCACTTTGCTCAGCTATGAGCCATGTTTTAATGAAGTGGCTATTGTTTCACATTATTTTAACAGAAATGTAGCTGAGGAATTCTGCCAGGTGCCACATAATTAAAATCACTGGTCTGGCTTCTTGCCAATAAGATAAAAAGAAGAAGTGTAGGAAAGCATAAGTTTGTACACTTAAAAATAAATACTACATAAACCACAAGGGCAGCATATCATGTAATGGTTCCACTTTATTGAAATAAATATTGGTAAGAATTTTGTGTGGTAGCATCAAGTATATGAATGCCATATGAGGAATGAATATTTGGAACTTACACAGCATTTTTCACTGGTATCTTAATTCAATCTTTACAATGAGTACTGTTTCAACATACAGATGGGAAACAGAGCAACAGAATTGAGAGTTATAAACCTTTTTTTAAATTATGTCCTGAAGGACATAAATATCCTGAGTGAATACATTCAACTACCACTAGGCACAAATAGACAAGCACTCTGCCACTTCACTTTATCTGTTTTTAGAGTTTTAATGTGTGCCTTAGTGTTCACATAACTCTTTTTAGTTTCCCATCTCATTGTTGTTTGGACTGGGAACAACTCTTGGTTGTTTTTCTGTGGTAAACGTACTCCAGTGGAAATAACGTGATCTTGGAAGATGAGAAGGATGAGCATCCCATTCTCTCCATACAGTGTACTTGGAGAGGAAAGAGAAAGATGTCTGCGAATGTACAGAATGAAGTGAGACTAGAAAACTGGCAAATGGTGTAAAACCCCGCCAATTTCTAAATGCATTAAAAAGAAGTACTCTTTAATGTAGCATGTAATCAACTCATGGGATTTTCTGACACAGGATGTTACTGAGACAAATAGTTAGCAAGATTAAAAAAAAAAAAAAAAAGAATTAGGCATTTGTATAAATAGTAGAAGCACTTAAGGCTTTATTGGGTAGACAAAAGATGTAGAAGGGTTGTGGCAACTCTTTCTTATCATGGCAAAAACTGAGAACAAAGGTTTTTTTCTGCTTCATTGTGTATCATAGATTAGCTAGCCAGAGGCATGGCATGAATCTAAACTCCGTGGTTTTGTTTTGATATCACTTTTTAGACTGCAGAAACTTCCAAAATCCCGATCAGGTTCTAGACAAGGTAAATTAATTCTTCCTCTCTCCCTTTGCTGTTTCACGTTATGAGGAGAACCAGAGTGTGTCCACATCAAGGGCTTTGAAGTGGATCTACTTGTACCTTTTCTTTAAGGCAAGCTAGCCAAAGACAACAACAAGAACAAAAGAAGAATCTGTGTATCATTAGGCAGTGGGTTTTTTTAGGAGGAACTTAAAACTTGTAAGAATTTCTCAAACTCAGACTAAGCCAGTCAGATAGTGTGGAAATTAGAAACATAATTTCTAAAGAACTTTCTCCCCTGCCCACTGTGATCTTGCAATCAGTTTTTGACTTCCAGGATTTATTTTAGTCAAATGTAGTGACTTTTTTGAGTAGCTTCAAATCTTGCCAAGCCCGTTTTGATCCATCAGAAGATCTTTCCATTGCTTCTGAAAACTGTCTTCTCTGCTTCTCCCAGAAGTTTCTCAGTCTTCTCTGTAACTGCAGACTCACATTTTAGTGCTCCAGCTCTCTCCTCCCAAACCACCCGGTAGTCTACAATCTTCTCTTCCCTTTGCATGCTCAGTTACCTGCAAGGGAAGGTGTAATCTACTGTCCTTTCAGGGCAGTCTGCTGCTCTTAAATGCATGTAACACTAAAACAGAATGGGAGGGGAAAAAACCAAAAATTAAACAGATAATAATAATTTAAATGAATATGTGGAAGATTCTTCATTTTTTTGCCGTTTTCTCCAAATTGCACAGTAGTATTTATGATCTCTGAGGCCATAAGCGCATTTTAGGTATTGAGATGTAGAAAAGAGCTGCCTGATGTACAAGGTCTTGCCTGGGCTTGGGAGTGGGAACAGAAGAGCTTCATCAGATGGTGGCTCAGGACTTTAGTGTGCTAAGAAAATGGTGTTGTCTGTAGCTCACATTTTTAGCACATACTTATGAGGAAGATATTAATTTTTTGGAGGGGGTAGTAAACTGGATTAGAAATAGCAGTAGTGACTGGGTCATCACCAGTTTGAATTTTCCACAGTGTTTCCTAGATTAGCCAGCTCTTCATAGCAAGACACCTTGAATTTAGAGGGACCAATGTCCTCTTCATATGTTGCTGTATGTGTAACTCATAGATTTATAGGGAGCTTAAAGTGGTCTCCAGTAAGAGCCACACATTAACAACCACATGATAAAATTGAAATTTTTTCATAACAGAATGTTCAGGCCAGCACAGCTCACTTTAGATACATTTATATTGGCACTCCTTTATTCAAGCAGAGCAGAAACATGAAGCTGGTAAAGTAATGGAGATGAACTGTTTGGAAGTTGTGTGTGATCTGGGATGCACACGAACAAGCATAGCCAGGTAGTTACATGTTTTTATGGCCAAGTTGTACCTTAAGCAGAGTTATATGCCAAAGGCTAGTTTGGCAGTGCCATCCCAAATAAGTGCAAACTGAGCGAAGATTAGTTGTAACCAGAAATGAACAGGAGAATTCTGATGTGTTTGTCTGTAGGATGGAATTTCTGAGTTCATTGCCTCACCCTTTTGTCTCCATCACTTCTGCAAACCTAATTTGGAGTTGTTGGATAAAAGGGATTTTCAATTTTCTGGTTACTTGTTTAGCTTGCTATAAACTGGTGCTTACGAAGAACTAGAGCATAATACCTGAATATGAGCCTGGCTAGTGCAGAGCTTTCCTTTGTTTTCCTTTGTTGTTGTGTGTAGTTCTGAACTTGCAGGGTGTTGTGAGACATTCTGAGATTATGTGTGTGTCTCCTCCAGTGCGGTTACCTACTTCTAGAAGAAGACTTGAATTAATCGAATATTTGAGGAATTGCATTTTTAAAGCTGACTGTCAGGGTCCTTAAGGTAGGAGAATAATGACAACAATTCCTGATAACAGAGAGCCTTGGGCCTGGTGTACTGGGGAGAACAGCTTGGAAAGGTGGCAAGGTACAGTTAAAAGTCACTTGCTCAGACCACAAGTACAGTCTGCTTCAAAAGTGTGGAAATGCAAACATAAATTATTCCTGTTGTTTCTTGTCTCAGAGGAATGTGAGTGCTGTACAAAAAACAACATGGTTGTAACTGAACACTTTCTATCATGTTTGCTCTCATCAAATATAAGCACAGTGTGTACACTGTGTATAGAACATCACACAGATTTCTCTAGAATGATTTATGAGAAACCTACATCTTTAGAGAACTGCTGTTATTTTACTGTGACATGTTGCAACACATTCAAAACTAAAGTATGATATATCATGATAATACTAATTTTGTTGTTGTTCACTTACAACAACTAGTCATTATACAGCTAACCCCTCCGTGGACACATATGAAATGACACAAACCCATTTGCAATTTCACATCAAATTTGAATGAAATTAGACAAAGCATTTACATTGTATGTAAGTTTGAAAATTACCTCATTTTTCCAATTCTTCCCTGACTTTCTTTTTGACTCCTTATAACTACAGAATGTCTTGTCCTGGATCTTTAAATGTATTTAATCTGTTGGTTTTGGCAAAAACTGATGTCTTGACTTGTTGCAGAGGCCTTGTTGGCACAATTAATTAGCAGTAATAGCATTAATAACATGGTTTCTGCATAACTCAAGGGCTTCACTGTGCTGATGAATTCTGCATATTCCTAAAAAAGGAATTAAGACCTGAAGCATATAGGAAGGGGTTATACAGTCTCATTCTTGCTTATCAGTGACATACATTCTTGAAAGCCAAAATCATAAATAGTTTTGAGAGCATAGCTCATTGGGTAATTTATGCTGACAAAATAGCTTTAATACATTTAAGGTGGCTATAGGGTATGGGCTGTTTAGATGTGATGAACAGATGAACTGAGCATTAGTGGTATAGGAGCAGAGCCAGGGATGCAGAAATGACCTTAATCATGTCTCATCTTCACTCATAGTGTTTGAGTTAATGAGTAAGTGTGCAGATGAATGTTTGCTTTTCAGATTACTAGAATTTTCTATACATTTTCCTTCGAATAATATTTAACTTTTTTTACACGTATAGTAGATTTTTTTTTTTTTCATTTACCAGGGAATGCTCATTTGCTTTTCCATCACCTCTTTATTCCTTTTCTAACCTGCTTTACAACTTGGTTGTGAGAATTTCTTCACCCACATTTAGATGTTTCTTCACTATCCTGAACAGCAGGGTACTCTAGCAGAGCAGCACAATGAAGCTTTAAAAACCTATTTATGTTAGTATTTCTGTGACAGGGATTTAAGCTAATGCAATGCTGTGAAGACCTTATAAAAAGGGGACTGGCTAACAGTGCCACGCGACTCATGCAGTGTGTTTGACCTGTGACATGGACAGTTAGATGCTGCAGCAGCAGGTGGGGTGTCTCTGGTTTAGCAAAGGGCTATTAAAGGTCTAGCCAAGGTGCCAGGACAGTTATGTGGATTGGGAATGTCTAAGAACAGCCTTAAAAGGAAAGACTGTGAACCAGTCAGGTGGTATTGCTAATGACTGGGACTTGTGTTCAGTATGCAGGTGAACTTCTCAGTTAGAAAGCTCATAATAGAGCATGACTGCTGCACAATGTGTTGTGTAAGGAGCTGATGAAATATTTATAAGGGACAGTCAGAGATTGAAATACTTGAATTATAACTGCAGGACCATTATATCCTACTATGTGCAGTTTGATTGCTGACATGCAGGGCTCATCCAGTATTGAGCCTAGTTGTGTGGCTGGGTGAGCTGACTGAGATTGGTTCCTGAAAGCAAGAGGACTGGAAACAGGCTCTGGAGCAGTCAATTATGGCGTGTGGATCAGCTGTATCCTGACATACTCAGGATAGTTGAAAGGTTGAAGAGATATGCTGGAAGATGCAGTGAATGACCAGGTTAAAGGAACATGGCTAATATATATATATGTATTTGCAGTACTGTCAGGGTTTGGGTAGAGGTGAAAGTATGGTCTCCTCATGCGCTTCCATGGATGTTTTGTGTTAAAAGCAGAAGTGCTACTGCCTTTCCTGTAAGTGTCTGGCTGGCTTAGATGCTAGTTACCATGTGGGCTAGAGGAGCTAATACTTAAGTTCCAAATAGGGAGTTCTTAATTTTAATGAGCTACAGGGCTGCACTTGTGCAAAAACAGATCTGAAGTATAAATTATTTCTTTTAACATTAACAAATATCCTGATTTTATTGATGCTAATTGAGAACCTTCTGAAGAACTGCACACAAAGTATAATTCAATTCATGCTCAAGAAAGTTTTGCAAGTAGTAGCTTTACATCATGTTTTGAGCCCAGGGCCAAATGTGAAACCTCAAATGCCAAAAGCATACAATAATTTGCCTTGACAATCAAACCATCTTTTAATTATGAGATGTGGTGGTGACCTGGTGAACTGGAGAAAAGAATTTCCACAGAGGACTTCCAGAATAGGCTGTTGTAGCCTGTGGATCACTAAGCTCCAGCTATGCACGGTTGGAGGAAATTAATAAACATATTTACAGAAAGTACTGAAGCCTGTTTGTACTATTTATTGTTGCTTTGTGGGGATGTGTGTTTGTCATCTGGCAATGATCCTAGCTCTTGCTCAACTCAGCCTACTAACAGTATTTTTCCTACCTGCCCATCTGGTGAACACAGTGCTGGAGTCAGACAGTAAAGCTGTTGTTTCTACCTCGTGCATCACCCAGAGTAGCAAAAGAGGGGGCTTTCAGCAAAGTGAACTGGTCAGGAGTGTCATCAGCTGGGAAGGCAACATACAAAATACATCCTCAGTACAAAGCTTGCAATTGTCTAGCCATCGCTGCACAAGAATCACAGAAAGTATATTGGAGAAAAACAGTGAGGTAGACAGTTACCTTCTCACACTGGCTGAGAGCTGAGCACACAATCTTTTTTTTTTTTGTCATAACATTGTCAGCAGTGCACTTCAGTGCATTTCATCGTGATTGATTAAACAGGTTCTTAGAAAAATTATGTTAAGCCACCAGGCTTTTTTTTAGAAGCATTATTATTTTATTCTGTGCTCTCTGTGGGCTGTCATTAATGAAACCAGCTTTCATACAGTGGTGAAAACATAATTGCATCTCAAGAATATTTGTAGGTATCAAATGAACAGCACATTTCTCCTGGCAGCATCCTCGGAAGCTTTTAATCCACACTGGCTGCTGTTCTGCATATCAGCTGTTACCTGGCAGGAGACAGCAGCTCCTGTTCCAAAGCACTCAGAGTGGTGTTCCCAGCCATGGACTCTCTGGCCAGTTCCAGTCAGAGCTGGAGGCAGAGACAGTCAAGTGGGGCAGTATCCCTCCCATTCAAAGATCATCCTTGCTGAGTTCAGACTGCCAGCAATATCTAAGGCTCACTTTTCTTCAGGATTTTCACTCTTTTTATGAGCACGTTGGAAGGGAGATGACTTCTTGGTGTGTTGAACGGGCCTAAAGAGCAATAGTTTATGCAAGTGTACTGGGCTTGTGCCAGCATTCCCAGTACTAGTCTGGGGAGCTGGCGAGGGAAGAGTCAGCAATGGTCTCTGCTATCCTTGAAAGACTCTCTCTGTGCTTGTTAGCATTTTTATAAATATGTGTTTCACAATGGATAATTATCCTCCTAAGCCACAGATCTGTCTCTAACATGGACTCTTCCACTGATTGTAAAGAAATGGGAAGAGACTGCTGGGAATAGAGTAAAAAGGCAGAGCAGAAATTCAGAAGTCTTCAGACAGTCAGACCTCTGCCAGCTGGGGACCGATCTCCTTGAGAAGCTTTTATTTCAGCAGAATGACCAATCCAGGAAGACAAAAGATTTGCTCATTTTTTTCTAAGCAGTTATAGACATTTTCCTCTTTTTTTTTCCATTATTCCACTCTTTGTCCCCCATCACTGGCCTATGTAGGTAACCACGAAATCAGCAAGTCAGGAGATGGGAAATACGGTATAGTTTCTGTAAATAGCACAGCTTAGAAATTGAGGTTGAGGGTGCAGTGTCAGCAAGCTTTTGTGAAATCTTACAGCCTTAATGACTGATTTTGGTGGATTTTTTCATTTTCATGACTGTTTGTAATGACAAAGGTCAGTAACATTTTATTTTTAAGAAAAGAGGGATTAACCTTTTACTTTTGCCTAAAGTAGGCAGGTCTCCATGTTTGCCTGTGTGTTTCCATGAATCTGTCACCACTTTTCCTGCTTAAGGATTCTGAAGGTCTGCATGCTGCACTTTGGTCTTGAAATATTACTCCTCTGGCATCAAGTGCAAACAAAGCACTTTTAAATGCAAGATCCCAGTCTTTTTTTCTTTAAATCCACTAACCAAACTAAAAGTGTTGTTTAGTTTGGGTTTTTTCCCCCTTACTTTTTTCCTCATCAAAATATAACAACAACGAACACTGCAACAGTGTAAGAAATAATTTATCTTTCTTCTTGGAAAATTTTCCCTGGTTTGAATGTCTAGGGATTTGCATTCTCCTGCCCAGCCCCCTGGCAACTTTAGTGGTGTCATGGATCTGCAATCTCTATGCAGAGGTCTTTGCTGAGATATCTTTCTTTGGAAGACCAGACAGCAGAGGCTGAAAACCCCTTCTTAATTACTTCCTGCCCACTGGCTGATATTGTAAAGTCAAAAAAATCATACCTATCATCATGCAGAAAATGTATTTAATTTTGTAGGTTTCTTGTACCTTCAGCTGCAGTTCTGCTATTTATATTCACAACTGTAGCAATGCAGATGATAGATTATTGTGAAAGTAAAATGGGACAGTAAGTTTTCTTGCTCAATATATGTTAAAATACTGTATGGAATTACTGAGTGTCTCTGTCTAGATGATTGTATCCAAAAACAGGAGAGAAAAGAAATACAGTCTCATTTTTGAGCAGTCATTTTTTCAGGGGTTATTGTGGTGTTTTCACAGATCAGTAGACTAGTCCTAGTTTTATTATTTTCACCCTTTTATTACCAACTGTACTTGAAGATTTTATAAAATTGATAGTGGTAAGAGTTGTACTGTCAGATCAGAGCTCAGTTCTGCTGTTAATATTCCAGTTCAGCTTCAAGATCTCCTTAACAAAGTTTTGGGCTCAAAGTCTAGTCTAAACCTACTATATATGTACATTCCTAACTGTAGTTCTGGTTTGTGTAGATTTATTTATCATTTCCAGAGAGAAGACACTTATGGGGTGCAGGAGATTAACGAGAAATCATAGCTTTGTAAAATTGTATCTTCGTGGTTTTCGGTGGTTAAGCAACACATAGCTTTAGGTTTGGTTTTGTTCATGTCAAAGTGATGAGGAGTTTTGCCTGTAGTAAATTAGTTTATTAGTAAATTTAAATTAGTAAAATCAGGTCAGTGCTTTTCCCCTTTTCCCAGATGGGTCATGCTCACTGTTACTAGTGCACTTACACTTAGTACACTTACACGGTGCTCTTGGTAGATCTTCTGCATGAGATCTCTCTTATGCTTTGGATTATGCAGAATGCTAAACGTTTATTACTGCACTGTGCTCTTGCAACAACACTAATCCATATGGATATGAAATCTGGAAGAGGAGGTTCTTTCAGAGATTATATTAATGACTGTGGTATTTATTCTTCACCAAACCCTTGATGTGGTTTGATAAACTGTTCTTGCTTTAATGGTGACTCAGTATTGTGCTGGTTTTGTGGCTTCTTGTAGCAGCTGGTACACCAACTGGCTAAGCATGTGCCCCAAGGCAGTAGAGCAGATGCAGACCACACAAGCCCCAGGTCATCTGGGGCCAGGTTTCTAAAGGTTTCCATTAATTTAAATGGGAAGCAAGCATCTAAGAACTTAGAAAAAAAACCCAAAACAACAACAAAAAAACAAACCTAGTCCTTGTTTCTTAGTGTACCAATCATGTCTAGCAAACACTCATTTTCCCTGAGTCTTGAAAGCACAAGACAAGCTCTGCAGCTAGAGTAATGGTAGCAATGTGTTTGAAGCAAAAATAATTTACAACTGGCATTTAAGCCACTGCTGGCAATGGCTGTCTAAGCCACACAGGAGCTCATTGCAACAGACTGTAAACTGATTGTTACTCTTGTGTAAAAATTTGGGGAATAATTAGGACTTTGTTTTATTTTGGATGCTTCTACTTTTGTGTACCAAATCTGAGAGGGACTGCTATGAAAAGGTCAAAAGATTGAGGGAGAAGCAGAGATTTGCATGGACCAATCTTTTCTCCCTCGAAACCACACACATGCTGGTGTAGGAGGATCTTGCTGCAGCCTTAGATAATATGAGCAAAAATGCACAGTTTTATGGTTGGAATTTATATTTTTCCTGTTGTGCTGAGAATTGTCTGTTGCATCTAAAAATGTATCTTCAACAGAAGGGTTAGGGATCACTACGCGGAAAAAGGAAATGTAGGTAGGTAAGCCTCATAGATTGCATGTGTGGTTACCTTTTATGGCTCTTGCATTGGAGCTGAAATTCCACCTCACGGAAGAGTTAGATCCTGAAGCCACAGAAGCTTGCATTCAAACCAGGCAGAAATAGGATCAAGGGTTGAGCTCAGTTTATTTCATGACAAGTTGCTTGATTCAAAGTTGCCTTGAGGAAGATAGCAGTTGCCCCTACTGCCACACTCATCTTGGAGAGTCTCTTGTTCAAACACATTTGAGGCAGTTGTTTTGCCAAGAGGTTGATCTGTGTTTCACGTTTGGATAAAATCTTGTAGCTCTTCTCCAGGATTCCTTTTTTTTAATAGATGACATCTGCTGAGGCCCAGCTCAGCAAGCTAGTTGTTTTGCTGAGTAGATAGGAAGAAGACAATAAACCTCTCTGAGGTACTGGTCATTCTCCAGGAAAATGGCCACAAGGCCCTTGCCTACCTGAAGGCAACACAAGGGCACATTGCTGGCTCATGGTCATCCTCCTGTCCACCAGGACCCCCAGGTCCCTTTCTACTACACTGGTCTCCAGCAGGTCAGCCCCCAACCTGTGCTGGTACATTGGGTTGTTCTTCCCCAGATGCAAGACTCTACACTTGCCCTTTTTGAATTTCATCAGGTTTCTCCGTGACCAACTCTCCAGCCTGTCCAGGTCTCACTGAATGGCAGTACAGCCTTCTGATGTGTCAGCCCCTCCTCCCAGTTTAGTGTCATTAGCAAACTTGATTTTTGATTTTTGATTTAATTGTGCTGAAATCTGGTTTCTTTTCCCTTAAAACAATACCGAGAATTACACAGTTTGATGGCGTTACTCAGGATTTATGTTGATTTAACTGAGATAATTTTCAAGGTCAAAGATTTGCAATTGCAGTGGGAAAGGATGTAGAAGTATTTGCAGGTTGATTACTTACTACACAGTTTGTTGTGAGCCTCTCCTTGTAGGGTGACGGTGACAGGCTGCACTTTAGATTGAAGCTCAAGAGTGAGTGAGTCAGAGAGCCTGGGTTTGCAATGCTGGATTTCTAGAGCAAAAGTCTGGTGATAATGGAGAAGTTACTGTGCATGGTTTCCATATGCATTCCTGTCAGGAAGGAGACACCAAGAGACTGAAACACAAGCCACATTAAATACATGAAGTTTCCTTAACTGTACCATTGTTTAATTTTGCATATGATGGAACATTTTGAGGACAATTTTTGTTTGCTTTACAACCAGTGAAAGTGTTGGTAGGAATTATATTCTCCTTGCATATACTCCTAAGTAAAGATACAGCAGAATGTCAGCATCCCAACAGCATACTGTCTGAACACAACAGAAAAACAGTGTCTGGAAGGGACTGGAAAGAGAAAAAGAAAATAAAGAATTAAATTATAGTAGTATGGTGATTAAAATTCCCCTGGCTTCTGAAATGGGTATACAACTTGTTATTAAATGAAACCATGTTTTCAGCTGTTTAAGACTAATTTTTTAAGATAGCATAGAGAAAATGCCATTCATATCTTTGATTAGCCATGCAGTCATGCGTACCTGTGAATCTGTAATCTGCTAGTGAATGTGCCATCATCTTCCCATTTAGAAAAAAAACAACTTACAACCAGGAGAACCAAAATGCCACCTCTATTATCAGTCCAGAGGTTCATTGTTCTCTTTTTACTCTGATATAAATCTGCTTAGTAAAAATAAATGTGGTTGTCAACATAAAAAAGAGAAATCTAACTCTCTGTAGAAGGATTAAGCTGTAAGACAGAACAGGTATTTCCATGTCTCACAATAGAGTAGACCTGCATTTCTTTTCCAATACTTTTATATTAATTTTATTGGGAAAAAAAATAAAAATAAGGCATTCTATTTTGTGCAGCAAAGCGAGTGAGAAACAGTTTTCCAGTGCTACAGCAATTTCTGATTTAGATCCCATAATACTGTGAGACATCTGGATACTTCTTTTCTCTTAATAGGTTGACCCTTCTGCAGTTCTCTTGAGTGAAATCCTGGCTTCATTAAAATCAAAAGCAAAATCTTACTGACTTCTGTGGGCCAGAATTTTGTCTTGGCACACTTTCCATAAGAATCTTTCCTGTTTCAGACCAAGGCTCTGTGGAGCACTTAAACATATGGTTACCTCTCAGAATGTCTATTTGTTAGCAGAAACATGCTCTTGAAAATATGTTCATCATCAAGATAGGTAATACTAGCACCACTCAGAGACATCAAGTGAGAGAAAATACATTTTGAAAAAAATGTTCCCATTTAATTCATTTTATCCTGTGAACATTTAGGCCGCTTATAAGAATCCAGTGGGTGCACTTTTCCTTTAGATTTGCCTAGTAACTTTTCATCCTTGCCTTCCGTAGAAGCAGGAGTGCTTTGATGAATATTACTGAGCAGATAATTAATTCCAGTATTTCAAGAAGTGTATATTAAAAGAAGAAAAGAGTAGGGAAGTTTAAGGATCAAAAAATAAAAAGTAGCCAGTTTAGAAGCATGTGGCTTGTAAAAAGGTTGTGCTGTTGTTGCTGCTAGTCTTCCAAGGAATAATTTAATTTGTTGCCTATACTTGCTTTTTTATGCTGTTCAGATTTATAAGACAAGAAAGGTGAAAATATATCTATTTACTTATGCTTTAAACATTCTGCCAAAAAAAAGGAACATTTAGGTGAAGGGGTGTTGTTCTGCTGAAGAAAGGGATTTGCAGATTTCTGGGGACATCTCATTAGCATCAGTATCTGCTTTTCTGAATGAGTGGCAGTACGTGAATATCACAGCTGAAGAATGCATGAGAATGTGCTGCACCTCAAATGGATCATCCCTAATATCACCTTCCCTGGCTGCAGCTTTTTACCTCTGGTGAAAGCCTGGTGACTAGTGATTTCTGGAACTTCCATTCTGACAATGCACAGGCTATTGCTTTACAAAGGAATGTTCAGGGGAATTCAACATGATGCAAAACCAAGGGCAGTCACAAGCCTCACTACTAGAGTCATGGAGATCAAGAGGCACTGCTTAGTTCTGTAAGTGGTTGGGAAAACTGACGTGCTAGTCACAGGGCTATATATTATAGATCTGCAATTGTCAGTGACATACATGCCTCAGGAAGAGAGCTAGAGCTGACCCCAAGGAGCTGTCTTTGGAGAAAGCCACTTAATACCATCAAAATATGTATCTGTGAGTATAGTCAAAGTAACACACAAAATTTTCAGTGTGCATCTTCTGGAGGAAATGTGAATAATTTATTTAAATCAACAAAATCTGAAGCTCCAATGTGAAAACATAACTCCATCTATTCCTTTTGCTCATACAGGCATTGAGAAGCCTGTGGCAGAGGGATGACTGCTGTAATTTACATCCATCTCATTAGTTTGTTTATAGAATGCCCTAAAGAGAGACTTTTTTTGTGAGTCAGTATGAGCAGATGGAAGTAAGACCTAGTAATAAAATATGTGCTTAAGAAAGGCATAAAACTTTACAAGAAGGGACAGCAAATTGAACAGGGATCCTAGTTACTTCTAAGACAGGAACAGTTGTACCAGTGTGAACAAGGGGAGAATTCAGCATGGTAGATATTGATTATTTGGTTTTATGTACAAATACAGAGATGGTGGGAGCACACACTATTAATAATTAGGGCTTCAGGATACTGTATATACTACTTAGCTCCTTGGAGCTATGGACTACATACAGGTTGTAACCAAAAGTTAAAAAAATAAATGCAGTGAGAAAATTTGTGCAATTTTTTTCCCTCAATTCCCTTTAATAACATGGCATTTAAATTCTAAGACTACACTCTCCTGATATTTCTCCATTAGCAGAACCTAGTGTCCCAGGAGGAGGTGAAAGGGAGGAGAATGGGTGTTCCCTTTTCCTGTCTACAGTGAAGCATTTTCTCATACCTATGACTAAGGAGAGGATTTTGCAGCTGAGGCTGTTTTTCCTTTCAGTCTACTGTGTTTCTTAATACAGTGATAGGAGAAACCAGTGCTTAACTTGAGCAAGGGAGAGAAGGTGAAGGGGAGCTGTCGTGTTGGCCCAGTGTCTGGTGCAGGTGTGAGGGACAGACTTGTGACCCTTTAAAATTTGCCCCAGGGGCTTAACCTGGTTTAGAGACCTTCTGTATTTACTCTGACCTTTACTTTCCCTTCAGAGCAGGAATTGCTTAAGAATGTTGTTGTATCTTGATCTCCGGCTCGTCCTTTTCCTGCCATCCTGTGTTAGCACAGTCTGTGGCAACCTGCTGCTGGTTATTTCAGTGCCTCCATGGCTGCTGCACTTCTCCTAGAAGACTTGGGTTCTTCCCAAGTCTTACCCACTGCTTATATTCCCTGTACCTGCATGTAGAGCCCTGATGGGGTACGTATGAACACCTAAAAGGCTCAGCTGCTTTTGAAAGGGTTTTTGCACTGGTTGAAAGCATGTCTGGTCTTCTCTGATGCCAAAAAGTAATGGACCTTGCAATCTCAAACCAGTGTAGTGCTCATATTGTCTTGGTTGATCCTAATAGTGGCACAAGTAACACTAGTAAACTCTACATCAGACATAGACTATTTGAACACAAACTTGGAGGGTGTATCTGTATAAGAAGACAAAGAGAAAAAGCAGGCTTTTGAAGTGTGGTAAATGTTATACATTGCCACTCACAGGCCTCAGACTGTATTTAGATCTTGAGCTTTTGAGACTGAACTAGGGCGGGATTGCCCAGCATGGTGGTGTCTACTTTTTGACATGAGCAGGTTAGCTACTATATAGCCTGATATAGGAAGAGGTAACATAGTCTATTCTTACTGATGGCATCACCTTTAACAGTAAGAAGAACCATTAATGGTTCATAAGCAACCAAGCAAGGTTTTTTCCTCATTAGGAAGCTCAGGAAGACTGGGCTTGATGAGTGGACAGTGAGGTGGCCTGAGAGCTGGCTGTGTGACAGATCTCAGAGGGTGGTGCTCAATGGAGCAGGGTCAAGTTGGAGGCCTGTAACCAGTGGTGTCCCCCAGGGGTCAATATTCAGTCAAGTCTTGTTCAATGTGTTCATCT
This sequence comes from Chaetura pelagica, assembly GCF_000747805.2. NCBI lineage: Eukaryota > Metazoa > Chordata > Aves > Apodiformes > Apodidae > Chaetura > Chaetura pelagica. The sequence goes on from NW_009952990.1 coordinate 8,284,815, forward strand.
GGATGGGGGGGACAGAGTGTATCCTCAGCAAGTTTGCTGATGACACAAAACTGGGAGGGGTGGCTGACACGCCAGCATGACCCAGACAGGCTGGAGAGCTGGGCAGAGAAGAACCTCAGGAGGTTCAATAACAAGTGTAGGGTCCTGCATCTGGGAAGGAAGAACCTCAAGCACCAATATAGGTTAGGGGTGGATCTGCTGGAAAGTCGTTTGGAGGAGAAGGATCTTGGAGTCCTGATAGACAGTAAATTATCCATGAGCCAGCAGTGTGTCCTTGCTGCCAGGAAGGCCAATGGAATCTTGGGTTGCATAAAGAAGAGTGTGGCCAGTAGCTTGAGGGAGGTCATTCACCCCTTCTCCTCTGCCCTGGTGAGGCCACAGCTGGAATACTGCATCCAGTTCTGGGCTCCACAGTTCCAGAGAGACAGGGAGCTACTGGAGAGAGTCGAGAGGAGGGTGCCAAAGCTGACTGGGGGATTGGAGCATCTCTCTGATGAGAAAAGGCTGAGAGAGCTGGGACTCTTTAGCCTGGAGATGAGAAGGCTGAGGGGAGACCTTATCAATGTATATAAGTATCTAAAGGGTGAGTGCAAGGAAGATGGAGACAGGCTCTTCTCAGTAGTTCCCAGTGTCACAACGAAGCGCAACAGGTACAAGGTGGAACATAGAAATTTCCATTTAAACATAAGAAAAAGCTTCTTTACAGTGAGAGTGAGAGGGCACTGGAACAGGCTGCCCAGGGAGGCTGTGGAGTCTTCATCTCTGGGGATATTCAAAACCTGTCTGGATACAGTCCTGTGTAAAGTGCTGTAGGTTATCCTACTTCAGTGGGAGAGTTGGACTAGATGATCTCTGGAGGTCCTTTCCAACTCTAAAAATTCTGTGAGTCTGTGATTCTGTGATTTGCTTATGCATGGTTCACAGTGCAGCTTATGTCTTAATAGACAAATTGTCTCCTGGATACTTCACAACCCATTTGGAATTATTTATATCCCCTCCCAAGTGAGATTACAACATTTCCCTGATGGCAATTACAGTAATGGTCTACCTGGAATAGCAATATGAAAGAGTCTCTGATTCACTGGCATCAGCCAGAGACAAAGGGCAGAGCCTGCTAGGTGGTCCAGGGCACCTGTATCCATTTAGCCCAGCAAGCCTGCTTTGAGAGGTTCTGTTTTACACAGTGGTCTTCTTAACTGTGCATGCAAGTGTAAGGGAGACAAACCTGTTTGCTGTTGAGCTTCGAGCACAAGGAAATAGGCAGTCTTGAAAGAAATTGAACTGTCTAGTGAATTTAAATAAGATAAATATTGCATAAACCTGCTGGCTATCTTAGTTATTTATGAACTCACAAAAGAGTTTGGTTCCTGAAGCAGGAAGGATTCAAACCTCAAAGCTTTCCGTACCTGAGCCCTGTGACTTAAGGTCATAGAATAATTGACCTATAGATATTTTCCTTTGACTGCAGAACATGCGTCCAAAATTCTGGAAGTATTATCAGGAAGAACTTGAAGATATGGTGTATGTGACTGGATATTAAGCACACTTATAAATACTGCTGGTGTCAAGCAAGCTTAATTACGTCAATTGTAATTTAATGTCAGTTACAAGTTTGTCTGAACAAATAAGAATGATGTTCAGATTCTAACACTACTTTATGTAACAGCCAAGCTATGAATGTACCCTTTAGGCCACTAAAATTTTATTTTGAGCTCCCCACTTTGTGAGACATTTCATAACTGGGAATTTCACCTTGTCTGCTCCAGCTATGGTTAGTCTTGAAGAAAAAAAAGTGTTCTCAGGGTCTGTAACTCAGAGTGAGAAATGGCAAACTAAAATCATTTGAAAATCTACCAAGAACCATTTCAGGCATAAAACTGAATCTGATGTTCAAGAACTTTGTTTAACCAAAAAATCAGCTCTTCCATATGTTTTAAATAATTCTTAAAATTGCTTTTTAGAAACTAGCTTCAGACTATTCTGCTTACTCTTTGGAATTCTTTATACAAAATATGTTTCAAAAATACTGCTGTTTATAGAGAGAACCATATGGAAAGAGTTTCAGATTTTTTTCTCTATCATAGCTGGGATTGATTAGTGTGACTTAGGTTTAAAGAAAAACCAGGCAAAAACCCAGCTTCTTTACAGTAGTAGTTGTTTCCAAATGAATGGATAGTTTTTCCTTTTTAATATTTGCAGGGCAAGAAATGACTGCTCAGTTTGTTTTAAGAATCTTCCCTCCTGTTGAAGATTATTAGGTTTTGTCATTTCAAAAAAGGTGTTTCTGGATCCTTGAGTTACAACTCATCGTTGAACTTTTTAGTAGGAGTAACAGATTTTTATTCTGCTTTCCACAGTGTGCTTTTATCAGATTTCTGTTCAGAGCTGTGAATGTGTTCTGTGAGGTTTTGCCCTTTTTTTTAGCCTTCAAGGAGACATGAGAATCAGGATCACGACCATCTAAACCCTCAGCTTATGTCTCACAGCATTGTAGGACATGACTTCATTATTCTTTCACAATATATTTACTGCTGTCATCAGAGCTCGACCACAGGTTGACTTTCAAGTTTATAGTATTTATATCTAAAGAAAGCTGAATCAAGGTAGGATTAAAACATAAAAGTAGACAAGTTGCCTCAACATGGAAAGACTTCTAAATACACTGACTCACCAGGCACCCCATTAAGAACATCAACTGAGTTTTAGATTTTTCTTGTTCTTAATTCTGTCTTAGAAGACTTTTTCAGAGGCTTTTTTTCCTTTAATTCTGTCTACACAGTCAAGCTTTGTACTATACTGACTTAAAAAGAGACCCAACTTTCAAACTTGACCAGAAGAGATACAAATTTTTTTCCTCTTTAAAATATAAAGCTTTGGAATATAATAAACCAAACATTTTAATAGAAATACCACTTATAAAGTACACTAAATTTAGGCCTTTTAATACAGCTGTTTATAAAAACAAGTAAAATAAGCTTAAAAATAAACAAATAAACCTCCTAATCACTCCACCACTGTATATATCTGGAGTTTCTAAACTGCTCTGTACCCTGTTGCCCCCAACCTGCTAGCCTGGGAAGTGTGTTGAGTTGTGCTGTGGGAATTGCTGTGCTGGTCCCTGTGCAAGTCTGTAATTCTTTCCAGCATCTGTCTTTCCTCCTCTGCAATGGCTGTATGGGGTCTGGGACAGAGTCCTCATGGAGGTGCCCAGCATTGACTTGTTCACCTGCACCAGTCACTTATTAAGTGTTTTACTGTTTCGGGTCACTTGTTTTCAGCGCATTGCTTATGTGAAGCAAAGATGTAAGAGGTAATGCTAAGCTGGCTGACAAAGCTGGAGCTCCTAATGCAGCAGCTGGGATGTGGAAAAGGAAGGTGGTTACATCTCTTGAAATGCTCACCAAAGTGTGTTTGTGCTTTGTGCCCTGGAAGGTTTGTGTTCCTGGGGATTGCTTACAAGCTGGGGTCTTTGGCCCAGGCTGAGCTTATCTTGAGAGATATTTGCAAAACTGAAGACTATTCTAACCAATCTATTGGAAGCCATAGAGCTCCTAGTTGGTGTCTTAGGTCAGTGCAGACTCAGAAACCTGATAGGGGCAGCCTTAGTTTAGAAACCTTAGCTCTTTATTGTTGCCATATTCCTGAGTTGTCCTTTAAGGAATATTTTGTGACAACAGACATTATACCTCCACTGCAGCCAAAGGTTCAATTAGAAATGGGGGAGTCTGAGCTTAATGCCACTTTCAGCCTACCTATTTCTATTAGCTGAGCAGTTTTTAAGTCTCATTATTACTTTGTGCACCTAGACAGTTTTCCAGGATCTTGATGAGCTTTCATGCTTCAATTTAGTTGGTGCAGGAGATGTCTGAGATGTAACTATTGAACTTGTGAGAAAACAGTTTTTAAAATTGAAAGCATTTAAGTCAAATAGAGTTAGTGATATGAAAAATGAAAGGCAGTATGTTGCCAAAACCCTATCAGTCACTGAGGAGTTCAATTGCTGTGTAAAAATTATAGTCCCAGTGCTTACACCGTAAGTATATATTATAGCCATACCCTATATAGAGCAATATATACTTAGAAACAAGATGTAAGTACCTCAGTAATGTAGAATGAAAATGTGCCAGTTGAAACTGTTTCACTTGTCATCCCTGGGCTGATGTATGTTTCTGGAATAAAAAGTGCATACAAAGAGGTTCTGCATACAACTTGCCTTGAAGTTCAAGCTAGGCAGCTGACAACAGATTAGATTTTTCAGAGAACTAGCAGAAAAGTTTGGTTTAGGCACAGGAATATCAGGAAATATCTAACTCATGAATATGACTTAGAACCCTTCAGTCAGCAGCAGAGGAGGAGAACGGTTCAGAATTAAATCCAAAATGAATGAGCAGCCAATATGGAGAGGGAAGCTAAGGAGGGAAGCAATTCAGATCAGGAGGATTATTTCACAGCAAGGAAGGTATCTTTTAGACAGCAAAACCTTTTTATTTTTTTCCCCATCCATTAGTCTTCTGCATTACAGTATCTTTTGTCAACTAGTGCGGGAAGGAGGAGGTGGTAAGGAAAATAGCTATTTTAGATTTGCTTTTCTCTTTAGGATTTTGATTTCTGGAGCATTGCCTGACTCATGGAATTGGTACTGAAAGGCTGAGTAACACCGAAGGAACAGGAGTTAATCTCTTGACTGACCTCTTAACTCAGGCATTGCCAATATAGAAATTAATTAGAGGTCTTTTAAGTAATTGAGATCCATTACTATTACCTAATAGACCACAGTTCACAGAAATAATTCATTCTTTCTTGAACTAATAAGGTGTGTGTTCCCATTAATCATTTACATGGCACCACAAATAGACTCTGTGTGCCAAACGGCGCTGGCTCGGGTGCCGGCGGCTCTGGGGCTCGGGGCCGCCCTTACAGTGGCACAGCTGTCACTAAAGGGCTGCCTGCACAGCCATAAACACTGCTGGGGTGGGGTGCACCCCTGCCTTTGGACTGTGTTGCCTGCCCACTGTGGTTAGCCCAGTGTAACTGCCCCTCAGTCTAGTGTACTGGAAGACAACTGCCTCCTGCATCTGAGTTTCCTGCCTTGGAAGTTTTAGGAACTGTATAAATGACAACATTTAGGAGTTACTGTTTTTTGCCTTCCCAGATTTGTATGAACATTAAGTAGTAAACATGTAACCATAAACATGACAAATGGAGATGGAAATAGGACAGTTTGGGTGAAACTGATAAGTGACTCAGCAAGAAACTTGAGTGAGCAGGGAGATGATCTGAGCTCAAGCTGTACTGACTGAGAAAGATGCCAAATGAGATCCATAAGAAATAGTTCTACTCTGAAGTTGGATGGTTTTTAATTTAATGTCAAACTTTGCTCTCAAATGTGCCACCAGTAGTTGGGGAGGACAGGATGCTCTTGGTTCTTGCTCATTAAGTGCTTCAGGACAAGGGTGTTAGCAGATTACTCTTGCTCCTTGTTATGTGGTGTGGGACATCCACCACTATGGAGTGTGGCCTGGTAGGAAATCTGTGTTTCTTTACCAATTTTTAAGTAGGAGTAAGCTGTTGGAGTCAGTATAACTGTAGCACAGTGCCCACAGACCTGAGCTGTGATCTGGATGCAGTGTTACTGTGACACCAAAGAGCTAAAAAAGAGCTGCAAAGCTCACTGGGGAAGCTCTGGGAATACTCAAAGGCTTAGCCCACTTACAGCAGCAGGTTTGCAGCTGGCTCTGACTTACTTGCATTGTGTTGCATTCCTGTCTCAGGGAAGTGATTCACAGCAGACCTGAATAACTGTATGAAGGTTGTTGTAAATGTACAGAGATACCACAGCTTTCAATTGATCTTGGTGAAATCTTGGAACAGTATTCCACTTAAAACCTTTTGAGGTTTAAAAAGTAGACAGACTACATTAGGTTTAGGAAATCTTCTGAGCTAGTAAGAGCTGAAAGTTGGGAAAACACTCAAAAAAGGAGTGTAAATTACTACCTTGTTCTTTTCCTTCCCTTGGGGGTAAGGAAGTGTCAGAGTTAGGATGAGGGGTTAAATGGACTCTTGGGCTGAACTCCTGTGATCATTCTTTTGCTTTGGTGTCAAGGGGTCACCTTAGCAGTGAAATTACCTGACAGGGGTCCGGGCTAGTCATAAGATGGCAGCAACTGAGTTATTTGAGGCTTTTTAGACATTTTATGTTGCCAGAGGTGAGGAAAGAGAATTCCCTGTCTCCCTAAGCTGAAGAAACTTTCTTTTTTCCCCAGTGGCTCCTTCAGTCCAAAGGAGCATTAGAGATGTTGTTTTCAAACAATTTGCAATGCCTTGGTTTATTACTGGCTTTTGTATATGTCTGGCACCTTTGCTTATGTGCTTCTCAAGCAATTAAACTGTAAGCCAGAAGGATGAGATTCAGAAATTTACTGTTTTTTTCCGAAGGGACACCAATGAACCTGAGGGACCAGAACTGTGGTGAGGATTTCTGTTAGTTCCAGCTTTCAAGGATATACCTAAAGTACTGGTTGTCTCTCAAGGATTTCAGAGGGATGGAGATTTGATGGCTGTTAATAGGTGGTCTGCAGCCAGATTTTGGGTTTTTTGTTTTGTTTTTCAGAGAGAGCATTGTGTTTCTCCAGATCATTGACAAAACACATGAGATAAACATGCATCCAAGAGCAAAGCTGTGCAGAATCCCGTGACACAGGGTTCTCTTTCCAGCTGGCTCTTGAGAACTTAGTCAAGCTTTAATCAAAATATTGGGCTAATTTTTCTGTTTTGTCCTTCAGCCTGCTTAATTTAGCTATGGAACTTACTGATGAAAGACCATTAGGACTGGATTTATCAGGTCTTAGGTTTTATTATCAAGATCCTGAAATTCAGGAAGTTTACCTTGGGAAGGTAGGCATTTTTGGTTCAAAGCCATATTTCGCCTTAGGCAAAGTAGATTTATATTTGTCTTCCATATCTTAATAGCAAGTCCTTAATAATCAGGAACTAAGTACTTCAGAACTTCCTTCCTTAGGTCTCTATTGATGGAGCTGCTCTGCACTATTTTGTTTTGTATGAAATATCTAGATAGTCATGGAGACAGAAAGCAGCTGAGTGGGAATTACTTTGTAGCCTGGAACTGAGACATTCCCTTGAGAAAGAAAGGATGTAGCTTGAAGCTCTCCATAGCAGAGGGGAGATATCCCCACAGCAGTTGGTATGTTAGAAAAGAGATAAAAGGGACATCTAATAAATTAATATTACCAGGAAAAATCTTTCTCAAAATTCAAAATATTTGGCAGTGTAAACCCAAACACATAATTTCAAAACAGCTTTCTTTTATTTTTTATCCCCAGCAAATTTTCTAGGTTTTTTGTTTATTTGTTTTTTAACATAGTTCTAATGTGGAAATTGATGTAAATTCTGAGTGAGTGGGAAATTCTCGCTACTATCCGTTAGCATTTGATTTCTACATTTCTAAATAAGTACTGTACTATTACAAACTATTCAGACTAATTAGCAGACAGGGAGTTTGAAAAGCAGATGTTATTTACTAAAGGCAGTAGACAGGAACTTACAGAGAATAGTTTGGAGCAGAAGAATAGAAGCAGAGAGACCAGCAAGCAATCTGGGTTGTCAGGGTTTGGTTTTTTTTTTTTCTTCGCCTTCTCCTAAATTTAGAAAGCAAAGCTGCATTTTTTCCAGTGCTGTCAAAAGTGAAGTTCCTTATAAAAAGGAAGAGATTTAAAGTAACTCACAAATAAATAGCTGCTGTAGCTAGAGGGAAGGAATAGCTTAGAAAAGGAAGAAAAAGAAATCCTGCAGTCTGAAAGAGATTTAGCTGAGTCTAAATATGAACTTTAGTGTTACTGAGACTTTTTTTTCCTGAGATCATACATCTGATCCTGTGGGAGCCAGAAAAGGGACATTCACTCCAAATCCACAATGTAATGAAGGTGTTCCTTTACCATTTTAATTGAGTATTAATCATCATCATCAGCAAAGCAGGTTCAGTAAGTCAGATTTCTGCCATGAACAGAAGTGTTGAGTGATATGCTTCAATCTTCCTGGTTAAAAATTAGAAGATCCTTGAAAGATCTTTGCAGGAGAGCTTGTAGACTGGATTTTGGAGTTGCTGTTTTCTTACATGCCACAAGCATTGAAACCATTATTCTTTATTTAGGTATTTTTAATTATGGTATTTTAAACTATGACTTCTGTTCCTCAGATTTTCTCATGGTCTCAAAATTAGGAAGATGCAAGGCTAGCAGAGTGGTCTTTATCATGGATGCATCTGTCATAACAAAGCTGGGGACAGAACCAACAAGTTAGGAAGCTTTCTGAACAAGTAAGTGTTCAGATGCCTAATGATAAAGAACTTGACTAGCTTAAAATTCTAGGTAGGGAAAAAAACATAGCTTGCAGTGGACTAAAAGAGATTATCCCAAAGATGATGGTATTCCTTACACTATGAAAAAACATTCATCAGCTTTTACAGAGGCATGAAAATCTTTTTGACCCATTGAAATTATGTTCCTTCTTTTTCTTTCTTTTCATGGAATTCAAAGTTTAAACTCAACAAGGTGGAGGTGTGCCTGTATTTCCCTCTGTTGATTGAAATGGGAGCATGAATAGATATTCATTTTGCAATTCAGACAAGTCTGGACTAGTTGAATCTACGGATGTGTGCATTTATAGCAAAAGTCTGAAGCTGAATTGTTAATACTCACTCATAATTAAAGAACCTGAGTTAAATTTGGTAAGGAAATCTCATCTCCTACCTTGCTGCAGCAGCTAAGCTGTGTCAAAAAGCCTAATGCATTTTACACCATTACTGCAAATTACAGCTTGAGGTTTTGATTCATGTCTTGAGCTTAGTTTGCAATTACTAATCCTTAGATAATGTACTGTGAATATTTCTAATAAACCCACAGAGCCTGTTTTGTGTTGAAAGCACAGGGTTGACAGAAGGCTGTTTACCTCAATGCTAGTGCTTTTATAAGCTGCGTATGCTGTAAAATTGTTGTTAATGTGACAAAATTGTTCCCTTGCTTGTTAAAGGAATTGCACGCTAACAACTGGGAGAACCAGCAGGGTTACAGTTGAGTCAACGACAAGAGGGCCCAGAATGTGAAAGCAGTAGGTTTTACAGTACATTGGGTAAAGAGACAGGCCACTCTGCAGATCATCAGACAGGGCTGGCTGACGAAAGGCTTCTATTATGGATTTCTGCAGTAAGCAGGTACTTAGGATAAAAAAATATGAGTATGACAGAGCACTGCAAGTGCTGTCTTGTAGGTCTATACCAAGCTACTGGCAGGAGGAGGGGTTTTTAATTTTATGTCTCCTTTAAAGGAGAGTTGAAGTCAAAACAAACTGACTGAGAGCATGCCTGAGTGGAAGACCCTAGACTTTTTGTAGGGCTCCAGCTCTTTC
>NW_009952990.1:8294313-8297017 GCF_000747805.2 Chaetura pelagica
CTTTCCCTCTGTAGGAAGAAGGAAAGCTTGTTCAGGCACTGGTATCTGCTGTGGTGGGGATTACAGCTTCTGCTGATTGTTTAAGAGAACCTGTGCATCTGTCCCATGTCCCCATCTATCCGTGGCAGGAGAGTTTGCCTCTGAGATTGCTGAAGCAGCATTGCGAAATTGGGTTTGATATCAGGGTTGTACCTTTGAAATATCATCTCCTATCATCAGCTATATCACTGTCTAGTAAGGTGCTGCCTCTCCTTGCAAACCTTCCTTCTGTGAAATCCAGGTCACAGTCATTATCCCAATAATACTGAAGGGAGAAATGGTCTAGTGAGCAAATTATCAGAAAGACAAAATCTGTTTTGGCAAGTCTCCCTTGAAATTAGTGGATTCCTTAAACTGGCCCTGGCAAGAGTACTTGAAGCAAACGCTATCCAAGGAAAAAAGCACTTTACCTCTAATTTATCATTCTGTAATAATTCCAATTGACTTCTGTGACAGCATAATAGTGAAAGTGATTAACATTTCACTCTCTAGCAAACAAAAACATAAATTCCCTCTGACTGGCAGTAACAAATTGTACTGCTAATAGGTGGGAAAACGGATCTGGTGCATTTCAGGCCACCTTAGCTGGCCTGAGAACTGCAGGCAGAAATCACACAAAGGAATCAGAAGAAGGCCATTTCCTGGGCCCCTGAGAACAAAAGGACCTTTTGCAGTCACTAACATTTTGTCAAGATGGGCTGACTCACCATTCTGCTTTTGTAGTGTTTCATGACAGTTTTACACTTTTGCAAGTCCTCAGTCTAAGGATGCCTTTTCTTCCAGTGATTTGTCCTACCTTTTAACTTTACTACCAGGAAAGAAAGTGGGAAGTTCTCATGTGCCTCCCTGGCATTAGAGGACAGTTATCCAACACGATATTTGACCTGGATGAATGCCTGCTCAAGCCACATTGATACCAGCTGACCAAGTCCTTGGCCTTTGACAGAAGGGCATAGGATGCAACACTACAGGCAGCACAACCCAGATGTCTGGTCACTTAATGCCACTCAGCTATGGCCTTACAGCAGGAGTGTGTCAGAAATAGCAATAGCACATGGAGCATGAACAAGGTTTCTGTAACCTCATGAAGTGGATCTCCATGAGGCTTGATGTCTTATAGGTTTGTGTCCTGAGTACCAGATAACCCTCTGCCCTCCAGAATAACCCATGCTCACCCTTGGAGCTTTACGGCCACCTCTCACTGTGACACTTTGTAGCCTTCCAGAGTCCTGAATGCCACTTTCTGCAATACCCTTTTCCCGTCTTACCCATTGACCTCTCTCTGTGTCCAGACCTTGTGTGCAGGAACACATGCAAGCTTGAGGGAGTTGATGAGGCTTTCTACAGGCAGCTGAAAGCAGTCTCACAAATACAGGCCTTGGTCTCCATGGGGGTTTTTAACTACCCAGATATTTGCTAGAAGGCCTACACAGCCAGCCATTCACAGTCTAGGAGGTTCCTCCAGTGCATTGATGGTAACTCTTTGATGCAAATGGTGGACAAACCAACTAAGAGAGGAGCGCTGCTGGATCTTGTACTCACCAACAAGGAGGGTCTGGTTGAAGCAGTGGTGGTCAATGGCAGCCTTGGCTGCAGTGATCACGAGATGGTGGAGTTCAGGATCCTGTGTGGGAGGAACAGAATACCTAGCAGGACAAGAACTCTGGACTTCCTCAGGGCCAACTTTGGCCTCTTCAATCAATTATTAAGAAAAGTCCCATGGGACAGGGTACTAGATGGTAAAGGGGCTCAAGATAGTTGGTCAACATTCAAGGACCACTTCTTGCAAGCTCAGGATCAGAGCATCCCAAGGGGTAGGAAATCAAGTAAAGGAGTCAGGAGACCATCATGGTTAAACAAGGAACTGCTGGGCAAACTCAAGTGGAAAAAGAGAATCTATGGCTCATGGAAGGAGGGGCTGGCCACTTGGGAGGAATATAAGACTGATGTCAGAGGATGTAAGGAGGCAATTAGGAAAGCTAAGGCCTCCTTGGAATAAAACCTTGCCAGTGCAGTCAAAGACAATAGAAAGGGCTTCTTCAAATACATAGCTGACAAAACTAACACTAGAGGCAATATAGGCCCACTGCTGACAGTGGGTGCCCTGGTGGCAGAGGATACAAAGAAGGCAAGATACTGATGCCTTCTTTGCCTCCGTGTTTACTGCTGCAGACTCTCCCCAGGAGCCCCAGATCCCTAAAGCCCCAGAAGAAGTCAGGATGAAGGAGGAGTTTGCTTTGGTAGATGAGGACTGGGTTAGGGATCAGTGAAGCAATCTGCACATCCATAAATTGATGGGTCTGGATGGAACACACCCAAGGGTGCTGAGGCAGCTGGCAGAGGTCATTGCTAGGCCACTCTCCATCACCTTTGTTAAGTCATGGGCAACAGGAGAGGTGCCTGAGGACTGGAGTCCTCATAGCAAATGTCACACCAGTCTACAAGAAGAGCAAGAAGGAGGACCTGGGTACCTATAGACCACTCAGCCTCACATCCATCCCTGGAAAGGTGATGGAACAACTTGATCTTGGCACTATCCCGAGACATATCAAGGATGAGGAGGTCATGAAGAGCAGTCAGCATGGTTTTACCAAGGGAAAGTCATGTTTGACCAAACTTATAGCCTTCTATGAGGAAGTAACCAGGTGGATAGATGATGGTAGGG
>NW_009952990.1:8298048-8325803 GCF_000747805.2 Chaetura pelagica
CTGTGAAACTGTAGTTCTTCCTCATGTACCCTACACTTCCCCATGTTCTCTACATGTGTTACTGTATGAATCTGTGTATGTTGATTGATCCTGTCAAGTGCTGAATTTTGCCAGTCTTGTACTTGTTAGGGACACAAATACCTCTGAGTTTCACAGAAGCTGCAGAATTTTCACATCTTCAGGGTCTTCTCTGTCTTTTCGATCTGACTGATACTGACCACTGGGTTAAAAAAAAATTATTAGGAGAAGGGGCTTATAAACAATGTGACTGAAGGAACTTTTTTCCCAAGGAAGGCAGGCTAAAAAGCAGGTACACAAAAGGTTTTGAGATGGCTCTTGAATAACAAAATCACACACAGCATTCTGGGACAGTCAACAAAGAAACGTAAGGGCCATATGACAGATTTCACTCATTATCTAAAATGAACATATTAAATAAATGTGGAAAAATATTTAAAAACATCCTTCTTTTCCATTTACCTGGGAGCTTTTTAAGCTGATTGCACCTGTGTGATTTGAATGCTATCAGCAACAATCTGGATTTAAAAAATTTAGCATTGTATACACTTGTAGATTGATGAACCTGAGAATAGGAACTGTGGGATTTTGGGTTTTTTTCAGCCCCCATGAGTTTATGTTTTAAGTTTAAGCTTGGGAAAGAAGAGAGAAGGTGGAAGGAAAGAGAACCCAAGCATTTGAAAGCAGCCAAGCCTCAGCTGCATCAAAAAATGAATAACAATTTGCGTGCTCCTGGGAGAACTACCCACCACTGGGGATGTATGGAGTGGACAACAAAAACCTAGGAGGAATTTCATGAGAGCAGAGGACCAAGCATTCCCTGACAGCAAGCCTTCAGAACTAATGAGGCACATTGATTTTGATACCCGTAACAACAAAAAGGACTTGTTTAATCCATTTTGAGGAAGCAGTATAAAACTCACAGACAGAAATGTTAGCAAGACTTTATTATGCAATGGAGGTGAAAGTTTGGCATAGCAAACAAACAGTACATATAAGGTAAGGTGAAAAATGGAGTCCCAGCTTCTCATGAGGTCTTTAAGCTTTTTTCATGTCAAAGGGAGAAATGGAGCTTTTAAAATGTGTTCTTGCTCTGCAGATTTCACTTTTCATGAAGCCAAATTGAGATAAATCTGAAAAATTATATAACGTTAAAAGAGCACTTACTAAAATGTTCCTGTCATTCACAGTAATATGGAGTGAGTCAACTTGTTCCACACAGTGACCTTAACTTTTTTCATATACCAGCAAATTTTGTACAATCCCAGGAGTACAGTCCTGTGTACCCTTGTCATTCTGCCCCACCACTCCAATTTCTGGCATACTGTGTCTGCTAACTCTGCCTTTGTGTAAGAGGCAGATGCAGGTATTGTCTAGTTTGTCATAGAGAATCCATGCAGAGGCAACAAAATCAAGGAAGATAGTAGCTTGGTGACTCCAACTGAGGTAGTACTGTTTCTAGCATATTTTAAGAAGTCTGAGGGAATTAACATAGCTGGAAGGAAACTGTGGGCTTGAAAGAGTTATTCTTTAAGACTAAACATGAAAATACTGGTTTTTTACCAAGTACAATGGAGAACTGATAAGTTTCTCCTGTGTTTGGGTAAGTGGGATGGGTGAGTTAAGAGGAGCTGAGAACAGAGTTTGCAGGGCAAGTGGGAAATGAATTTAACCTCTTTTTTAAACAAACATTTAAAAAAATCTTTTATTTCTGTTGTTATTCAAAATATTTTACAGATGTGTTTTAACTAGTTCAGTTTTATGGACAGCAGCTAACTATAAAAAGAAATAATAGCCCAAAGTGTCCTTGGAGCCAACTGTACCTTTCTGTCTATTCCCTAAGAAGATGCCCTGGATTTTAAGAGTATGTGTATTAAAGCAAGTAAGAGAAGCAACAGCTTCTTTCCTGACACTTGCACTCCTTTCCTTCAGGCTGTGCAGAGGACTCTCAGCCATCTCATTCCCAGCAGTGGTATCCCACCAGCTTCTCTGAGACTTCAGCACTGCTTTTGGCCTGTTTCACTGGTCTTCCTGAGCCTCTTATTTCTGAGCTGCAACACTGTCATCCACAAGAAATCAGGTAGGAGCAGAAGACATCTGACATTGCTAAAGTATCATACCTCAGTTGTCAGTTTTAACCATTTGTTCTCCAGGGTTGTGGGGTTTTTTTTGTGGGATGATAGTTTAATTTTGCTTTTGTGATATGGTAGAGGTTATTTTAAGTTTCCAGTGGTATAGTAGAAAAGGAGATACCTTCCTTCCTCCAGAGGAGCTGTGCAGTTTTTAGCTGATAGTTGCATATTTTGGCTATCACATTGTGGTTGTTAATCAATAGTATGGGACATTTTAAGATTCTCATATTCATGCATCAGCTGATTCTTCTGCAAGCAGATCCAAATTAGGGGCCAAGCTGTGCCTTGTTTATTACCGAGAATGTGCTGTTTGTGCATCTCATGCATATTTTGTCCATAACTGACTTCTTATATTGTGTCACCTCATTAATACCAGCTGTTGTACCCAGCACCGTCTTGGGGCTGCATGGAAAACTGACCAAAGGGAGCAGAGCTGCTGAGGAACAGGCACTTTGTGACTAAGAAGCAATTTCCTTGTTATTTGAAAAAGCCTGCTTGAAATGGCTGTGGGAGAGCTTGCAAACAACATGGTTGTGCCCATTTGCTCTGTGATAATTGCTGGCAAGGAGGCCTTGGGGTCAGTGATTTGCTTTCCTCCTGTCTTCATGGTTGTTTCACGGGCAGTCTATGGGAAATCCACAGCAACTTGCATGTTAAGCCTCTGGGTGCACTCAGCTACATGATAATGGAAATGCTCTGGAGAGCAGTGCCTGAAGAGCCTTGTTGCCAACTCACTAGATGGGAAGGGCAATACCTGGTTTGAGACCAGGAAGATACAAAACACAATCAGTGGGTTGATGCCTTTCCCTGTCTCCCTTCCCACCCTCTACCCCCAGTTTTATAGCAGTTTGACCCAGAGGACCATTCTGTGAAAGTGAATGTAAAAAGCTGCCCAAAACAAGTTTGTTTGGAAAGATGAATATATTGTGAGATTGCAAAGGAAAAACAATATCTCATCCACAGTGCCCAAGGACACAGCATCCATTACTGCAGCTGCTGCAAGTTTGATTGCCATGTCTCACCAAAATGTTTGCTCAAAGGATGAATCAGTTACTGTTACTGGAAGTTACACTTTCCAGTCTGAATCATATATTCCCACCTCCGAAGTCTCACTGGGCAATTGAGTGGAAAAGCCACTGATGCATGAGCAGCAGTAGGAAATCATGGGATTGCAAAACTCTGACCCACTTAGAGAAAATGAGCTGCTTGTAGCTAAAATAGGCCACCCTGATCACAAAATGTGAGACTACATTACCAAAATAAACAGCATGCCTCAAACTAATTATTCAGACACTTCCAGCAAGTCACTCCAGCTCCCGTTCATGTTAGGTTGCCCTTAATATGATTCTTTTAGTCCTTTGCTCTCTACAGCTCTCTGAGAAGGGGAAGTCGAGATGGAGGTGCTGATCTTCTCCCTGGTACCCAGTGACAGAACACATGGGAATGGTACAAAGCTGTGCCAGGGAAAGTTTAGACTGGACATGAGGAAGCATTTCTTTAATGAGAGGGTGGTAAAACACTGGAGCAAGCTTCCTGAAGAGGTGGTCAGTGCCCCAGCCCTGTCAGTGTCATTTATAACATGCTTAAACTTGGTCAGCCCTGAAGGGGTCAGGCAGTTGACTAGATGATCGATGTAGGTCCCTTCCAACTGAAATATCTCCTCTCCCTCTTCCTCTCCTCTTGTTAGTAGTACGACATTGTTAAGTGGAAATGAGCATAAACCAGTATGTTAGATGTGAGTATTGTTGGGTTGTTAGATCATTCAAAAGAGACATGGAAAACATTCCCTGCTGATCCCAGTCTCTTGTCTATATAATAGATGGCATCAAGTCCCTTTGGCTTTGAGCACTCTGATGTGATAGTTGATTTAGGCCTATGATCTGGATTTGTGACATATTCAAGAGTAGTTAAGGATGTGAGAAATTACAGAAATCAGAGCAAGGGAACATCTAAGTGGCAGTTTAGCAGTACCGTTTAGCCAGAAAGAAAAGGGTCTTCTGGCGTGAAGAAAATCTTTGGCAGCTGAAAGCATCTAGTCTCCAGGAAGCATATACTGAGGTGTTGAAATCATTCTTTGAGTAGGTGGCTTGTTACCTGAAATGCGGTCTACAATAATCCAGAGCCCTGGAGCAGGACATCAGTACTACAGAAAGAGTTTTGATGAAGTCTTGGTACTCAGAAGAGGCTAAGTCAGCCAAAGTTGCAAACCTCTAGGGGCTGGAGTGGAGAGGCATGGCAGCAGTAAGAAGGTCATGATGACAACCCCTGCTGCAGCACAGAGGAACTGTGCCAGAAAGGCTGTTGCCATGACATTTCTTTGGATAAATGTGGCGATTAAGTGCATGGACTATCAGTCCTGAGTCTCCTTCTGATACCCCTATTCCTACAGATAAGCATCTGGAGTCCTTGGGCTTACTGAAGTGGTGCTGTGCCAAGAGCCAAAAACTCTGTTGGTGCTTGAATTGAAACCCTATTGCTTAAAGAGCATTCGGCACCATCTCATCAGTGAAACTGCTGCCTTGAATAAGTGTAGTGTTTCCTTCATATGAGATACAGGCATATATAGAGGGGAAAAAAAATGGTCTTGTGGCTCAACTTCAAATGAGGATCCTTGCCCTTGGCTTCTAGTGACTCTAGTTGTGTCCTCTGGCAGGTCACTTTGAAACAATCTGATTTTAGTGGCACATAAAAAAAACAACTGCCTTGGCCCCCAGACGGGGTGTGTGTAAGAAGCAGAACACAGTACAGAGAGGAAAGGGCACAAGATCACCTTTCTCTGCTGGGGACTCCACAAACCTGCCTTTCATTTTGCTTTTCACCCTAGGTTAAAGCACAACAACAAAATAAAACACCTGTTGATTTCAGCTCCAGCCTCCAGGAGCATACCACCTGTTTTTTCTGGGCCATTCAGCACTCCAGATGCCAGCTCTAAAATGACCTGTCCCAGCAAGTGCCTGACATTTCTGAAAACTGTATTCTGGGCATCTGGAGTCAAATAGTGATGTGGATTTTATAGGAGGCACCTAATCTTGGTCTTAAAGGGTATTATGACACTGAATTAAATGCTGCTAGTTAGAGCCCATTAATATCTTACTGCTGTGTGCCATACAGGTATTAGTAGGGCTTTCTGTGAAACGCATGGCTCTGTGAGTGCCACATGTGAACTGCAATCCAGAGCTACTATTAGTTTTGTCCCATTGCTGTTCAGAGAAGATAAAAGTCTTGTGTGTTCTTTAAGTGGATTGAATTCAAGTGTACTGAAGAAAAAGCTGAAGAATAGAAAAGACCATGCACTATTAGGAGGGAAGTTTGTCTTCCTCCTAAAATGCTTTCTTTGTTCAAAAGTCCTTTTACACAGAGGGATTTGTGTTTCCAGTACATGTTGGTATGTGTCTTGGATTTTATCAGCTTCCCTCTAATTTCTCTGTCAAGCTTTGATTAGCTGTGGACTGTTAGGTTAACTCAAAAGCTTAAAAAATAATTTTGAATACTATGTATGAGTCGCTGTACCAACGGGAAAAGCAGTGAGTGTGGAGAAAAATGGAGTTGTTAAAATGTGAAAGGGTAGAAAGGTGCACCCATTTATGCGGGTCCTGGGACAGGAATCCAGTGGTCAGGGGGTCAACAAAGACAGAGGCCAATAAAGTCTGCTTTGTCATATCCAAGTCTAGCAAAGTCACTTAGGGGAGCATCTGGATGTGGCAGCAGGTGTCTTGTCATTAAAGAAAGTTGGTCTGATCCTTGACTTGACTTTCAGGAAAAGGAAGAGGACAGCTTTCCCAATAGCCAGCAAGTCTAGCTCACAGGCTCCCACAACTGCAGTGTTCAGAAACTTGGGAGCTCAGTAGGGCCAGCTGGAGCTTATGAGTGTCCATGCTCATACCCCTAGGAGAAGATAACCAGAGTATTCCAAATTTCCTTTTCCTAGGGCAAGGCCTCCTCAAAAGTTCCTAGTGAGGGTGTCCTCATCTTTGAAGAAGATGGGGTGCATTTTGTGTGAAGTTGATCAACCACTGCACGTTGCTGGCTATCTTGCATGCTGACCCATCTGGCCGAAGTGTGTATCTGCCGTTCTAGCCTACTACACATGTCCTTGCTTGTGCTTTGTTTAGCTTCTCTGCTTCCTTTCATGGCCTGTCAACAACATTGACATGACAGTCCTTCTCTTTAATGAAAATAACTTTTTAGTATGCATCCACTGCTCAGCCACATTCTTCTGCTTGCTATGCTGGCTCTTCAGGTTATGCCGCTTTCCTTCCAGCCTTTTCATTTTCATTTTGCTGCACTACTGATGTACATAAGGCATATTTATCTTCTATAATACCCACATAACTGTAAGCCACCCTTTTACTCTAGGGGGCAAAGTCTGTGGGCTAGAAGGGAGCACCCTGTGGGGCAGTTGTCTGAACCTCATTATTCCAAACCAAACATGGGTTCAGAAGTAAACTCAGGCAGCAGAAAGAAGCTAACTGAGCTTGTACTGCAAGGGGATTAAATCAGCTGACCTCAGTAGCCTTTTTTGGTTCTCAGATTTCATGTATCTTTACAAGCGGTATAATTCTGTTTTTCCAGTTGCAAAATGTCTCCTATCTTCAAGCCTGATGGAAATTCCACTCCAGCTTCTACGCTTCGAAGTTGGTTGCAGTAAAGAGACAGGTACTGCTATCACACAAGAAGGATTAACATGTCTGATGCAGAAGAATTGCACATGTTTCCATAAACCCCCAGGTACAGAAAGATCAATAAGAAAAGGACGTTTAAAGAGAGATTATATGACTAAAGAAAAGCTAATTGCCTGAAGCAGTTAAACTAGGCTAAAGATGTCCATTGTTGAAATTCTTATCCTAAGGAGATTTCACCCAAAGGAAACCTTAGTCCTTAATATGCTGTTAAAACAGGGATCTCAAGGGAGGAATTCATGAAAAGATGTGGGAAACCAAATTCTAGTGAACTGCCAAGACCAGATGGTGTTCATCTCAAGCTGTGAGGGATCTCAGCTCCAAAACTGGAAAGCCTCTGACAAACACATGCATTACATCCCTTAAAATAGGAGTTCTTAATGGTTGGTGTAAAAATGTCACCAGGGAGTGTCGCTTACAAAATGCAATGAAGAGTGACCTTGGGAGTTGCAGGTGAATATACAATATCCTACATAGACGGGAAGCATTTCAGGGTAGTCAGGACAGAAACACATACTTAGAAAAACAGAATGCCATAATCTGACCAACAGCAAAGTTTCTACTTAAAGCTCTCAGCTGGTCTTCCAGGTTATCTAGATACTTTATTTTAAATATTGGGAAGAAAAATCTAGCATACATCACCCAGGTTTTTGGGAGATTTTGATGACAGTTATAAAAAAAAGGGACTTTATGTTATGCTAGACAGGTAAAGTTTTGTTCCTAATTAAATACTGGGTAGACATCAAATGTTTTAAGTCTTGACTGTTTTCCAAAGTGTATGTGACCTAGCAGAGCATGCAAAGACCTGTGTCAGGATTGCTCCTGTACAGCTGGTGATTTTAAAACTCGGTTGAAAATGTGGTCCTTACATATCACTATCCATGTTGGAAACACTAGAGGAGCCAGTAAATCTAGAAAGACTTCCTTCAGTGAACAAAATAGCAGGTAAATTTAACTTGCATATGTACAGACTTGTACAATAGGAAGAAAACTCTGGGTTTTTTTCACAGATGGTTGTGAATCTAAGCAAGGAAATTTTCCGCCAGAAGCAGTGATCTCAGAGTGGTTATTGACAGTGGTTCAGCCTGCTTCATCCAGGCAAACAGAGCAATGAGAGCGTCTTGCTTTAGGTTCCCAGAAAATGAAAGCTGTAGTCTCATGCAGCAGCAATCTGAATATTCTTAAAATAAATGAAAGGAAACAATTCTGCAGGATTCGGTGCAAACAGCATGTCATAAAAAGTAAGGTTTTTAAGATGTAAAGGATTCTGCTACCATTAACAGCTTTACAGCAGACAAATTATAAGACCAATATCAAACATCACATTTGGGGTTATAAACTTGACTTCTGGGAAGTAAAATGAAGAAAAATTCCTTCCATAGAAGTGTGCAGCAGCAGAGGCATAAATTTAGGTGGACAGAGGTTACCTTCCTCTTACACAGAATAGTGACATGAATTGGGGAGTTAATATGCAACTTTGATGTTGAATTCTGATGCCCCTTCTCAGGCTTTTGTATTTCTGAGGAAATGAATGCCTGTCTGTGGGCTTGCATTGACTGCATGTGTTTCCTTGTTAGATCTTAGTATTTTACAGAGAATGGAAGTTCATGTGAAGTAAAATGAAATTGTTGGCAGTTTGAAACATTGGCCACCTCCTTTGCCATTTTTATATTACAAAATATGGTAAGTATATATAAAATATATTACCAGGTAATTTAAAATGTAAAAATATAGAAATTGTTTTTTAAAGGAAACTGGGGAAAAAAACCCACAATAATTTATTTCAGTTACAAAAGTCATTGACGTAATTGCTGTTTGTTATTGGGAGTCTCATTGCTCTTTTACTCAGTGTATTCTCACTAGACTTGAAAAAATAGGTCTTCTCTTTTCTTGTTTTTTTTTTTCCTCTTCTTTTTTTTTTGAGGGAGAATTATAATTTCACAGCAGAATAGACTATTGATGTAATAACACATGTAGTGCTTAGTTAACACATGTTTACAGACATACAGCAATTACCAGCATTTTTCTGGTATTAAGTTATAACTCCTGAAATCTGATAAAGCCATGCTGAAGCCAAATCTTTAGTTATAATTTCACAGCAGAATAGACTATTGATGTAATAACACATGTAGTGCTTAGTTAACACATGTTTACAGACATACAGCAATTACCAGCATTTTTCTGGTATTAAGTTATAACTCCTGAAATCTGATAAAGCCATGCTGAAGCCAAATCTTTAGACAACAGATAAAATTGCTGAAAGCACTTAAGGGGTTTATAGGCACGTGATGTGTCATTCTTCAAATGCTGTTTGACGTTTAGCCTTAGTTTGAAGTCACCTTTAAGAACTCAGACTCGTGCTAAAATTTTCAGATGCAGCAACATCTGTTGTTTTTTTAATATATATATATAAAATATATGAATGCATGAGATAAATATACACACGTATACACACATGTATATGTACATGGCAAATATACATTATAAGTATCACCACACGTGGTTTAAAGAAGGGATTAGCATAAGGTTGTGCCTATGGGATTTTAAGACTGAGGAGGAATTCGAGCAAAATGCTTATTCTGAACCTATACCTGCAGTCTTTCTCTCTAGAAGTGCCATTTCTCCATAAAAAATGCAGAAGACGAACACAACAAACTTACAAATAATTAGTTACAAATTAGGTGATTATATGCAAGCAGCTCCTGAATTGTTCTGTCTTGATAGGAAGGAACACAGTGGTACCAGGCAGCAAGAGTCCCTGATGTGATGGAATACTAGCAGAAATCTCTTGATGTCTGAGAAGAATAGCAAAGTAGTAAACAGAGACTTAATTGTCACTGATTTTTTCCCCCAAAAAAAGCTTTCCCTTCTAGAAATTAAAATTGTTTTCTGCAGGCTGACTTATCACTGTAAGGATAGCCTTGATATTCAGTCTCAGTAGCTAACTTGTCTCAGTGGCTAAATTAGAAAGCACTGCAAATAAATCATGCACTATGTTTAGAGCACTTCTGCCTGTCATGATCAAAAGTGTTGTGATAAGGGTAATGAATTACTCCTCTTCACTTGGTGTAATCACTGAGAGCATCAGCAGCTGCAGCACCTGATGTGACCAGTAGAAATGCAAGCCTTGACATAATCAGCCCTGCCTCTGCAAGGCTGGTTTTCAGGCCATGTGGAGCAAGCTGTTGGTCTGAGATCCTTGCTTTGTTTTGAAATTCACTCTGAAGCAGTCCACGTAGTTGACTAATGAGCTCATTTTCTGGGTGTGGTTCCCCAGGGCTTGGGAAGGACAACTGCGAGGTTCTCAGGGAAAGCTTTTTAGAGTGCTGAACATCGATGAGGATGAGCTTGAAGATTGTTTTGACTAGTTTGTTGGTGCCAAGGGTGCTTTTGAATGATGTGAGCCATAATCCAGAAGAACTCACTTGCCATGAATGAGAATGCCATGAATGTGTCGTGAGAGGCTTTTGTCTCAGATTTGCTCTGGGACTCAGCGGGGCATTATTTCTTCACTTTACCTTTCCCTCTGGATCTTGGTCAGTTGAGGTAGAGAAGCAGCAAAAAAAATGAGAAAAGACAAGCAGAAATCCAAGAGAACAGTCAGGTGGTTAATACATAACCAGGTTTACACCATAAAAAGGGAGCAAGCCAAGACATATACATATGGCTCTGGATTCCTTCCAGAGGTTTCTGAAGACTGGGAATGCTGTTGTTCACTGGCACAGCTGACTTGGGCCTCTGCCAGGGAAGGGGGCAGGCAGACGAGGGTGTGTGTGTGTTTCATACTCCTCAGTATGAAATATGTCTTCTCTCCTCTGACATTGGCACTGCCTGTGACTGTGTCTGTTTGCAAAATCACCATCTCCCCTGTGGAATAATGAGGTTGTCTAAATTCCAAGCTTGAAGGGATAGGCTGCTACGTAACATTTTTTTGTTTGTTTTTCTTTCTGTTTTGTGAAGTTTTTGCTTTTTGGTACCTATGAGGATGTGTTCTAAATGCATCTTTTGTTTCTGGAATGGCAGTGTCTGAAATGTCCCTTTCTGATTTTCATTTGCCTATGGCTATAGAGTGTTTTTCAATTCCTCTATTTGGTAGCATTTAGCAGGCTCTCATCTGCACTTGAAATCTAAAAGCCTTTTGAAAATGTTGTGTCATGCTACAAAGAGTCCCTAATAGGTCTAGTACCTATTTAAAACAAAATGGTTCATAGTACGTGTAATAACTTTGGAAAAGTAACTGGTTTGTTTTGAACTGATTTACTGATTGATGTTATGTCCACAGACAGGATTTAAAAGGACTGGTTTAATATATGTGTGTAAACATACATATATGATAGCTAGATACAAATATACTTGTTTCTGCATTAATTTAGAGCACTGGAAACCTTTAAAGTATTTGGGAAAAAAACGGGCTTTTTCAGTCACAAAGCATTTTTCAGACAAGCTGGTACTGTTGAAATTACCTTGTCTCTCTGCTCCCCAGGGTCTTTAAGTCCCCTCAGAGTTCAGGACATGGGGACAGTGGCCCACAGACCATGGGATATGGATCAGGAAGTCTTGCATCTGCCACAGTTTCAACAAGTGCTTGGCATGTCACACCTTATGCCAGATCAGTTGGCAAAGGTACAATTTTTGCTCGTAAGAGTTTGCTGTGTGCAGTTCCCAACAGCACAGCATCCACTGCCGTCCTGTGCAAGGTGAGCTCAAACATGCTCCATGCCACACCTTACCTCTAACTCGTGTACCTGTTCTTCCCAGCACTCCTCACCTCTGGCCTGGATTAAGCCACCTAAAGACAGGTGTGGACAGGCAGTGGTGTGGTGTTTGGCTGGGCTCCACCTGCTGTTCCTCATGGAGAGCAGAGCTTCATCAGACTCCCCCCTGCCTTTTTGGGAATGTGCACATGGGGCACAGCTGGAGTCAACATGGGGCTTGTGTTGAGTCTAGTCCTGTCACCACTCCCAGTCCTCCCTCTGATTCTGGTGGTGAGGAAGAAGGATTTACTTTCTGCCTTACCTTCTGCTTCTGCTCAGGTACCAATTCAATGCCCAGAACATGGGAGTAAATACTTCTAGTAATGTCACTGTGGAGCTGCATTGTTTCTTGGGCAGGACTGCCTTACGATATCAGCTAGCAAAGTCTGGAAAGGTTGAGGTTTGCCTAGGAACACACAATTTCAGGATAATCAGACTCGGTTAACTATATTGTCACTTTATGGGAAGGGGAACTTGGATCTGGCTGAACAGTATATCTTTATAAGTAAATCATTCTGGGTGAAATAGCATTATTGCTCTTTTCCAGGCCAAATCAGGCTCAGAAAGGCTGGCTGGCTATTTTTCTCCCCGTTATATCCACGAAAAAAATCACTTTCTCTTTCGGTAGCAGTTTCCTCTGAGGGTAGTGTGCACAGTGCTCCTTCCTCATTCCTATCTGTTTAGCTAATAAGGAGGAGCATTCCATCCCTGAATGGTCTTAATACATTCACACTGAGAGCAAAAACAAACCTAATGCTAATGACAGCACTACGCTGAATGGAGATCAAAACCGCTGTAGGTCACTTGATCAAAATTGCAAGCTGAACTTCAAGTATTGAAATGTGCCTCAAAAGTTCTGCAGAGACCTTCTAGAGTCTTTGTTTTAGCAAATGGGGGGAGATGGCTGAGATTACTAATGCCAGCAAAATTTTCTTGGCCAGACTGCACTGCAGAAACTGTTGTCCTGCTCAATGCTGCTCCAGTAACTGATTCAACATTCAGCAGCTCTTTGAAAGGAGACAAGGTTAAAAGCATTGATTCCTAACATGCACTACTCAGGATGATGAACAGCTCCACCAGATATATGAAAATCATCAGGAAAATTGTTTTCATGAATCTTTAGACCTCTGAGAAGGACTCATAGGCATGCTCTGTTCCATGCACTTGATAGAAGCCATGTTAAAGGTGCATCAGCTGCATGGCATTGGCCCAGCAGGGTATTTCTGTGAGCAAGGACAACTGCTGCTGCTATCCACCACACCTGGTCATTAGTGAGCACTTTTGTAGCTGCTACCACAAGGCGCTGAAGTTTATTTAGTGACAGCAATGTTTATTTTTATGTAGGGTTACCTCAGAGTTGGAAGTTCAGAGTCACTGGCTAGAACAAGGGGGATACAGGTAGTCTTGTGCTTCCAGAGAGCAGCACCTCATGTGACACCAGAGTGTTAAAGGGATAGAGGAGAGGAGAGTTGGGGAAGGAGAAAACTGAGAGCAAGAAAAGCACTTTGAGTTGATTCCTTGTATTACAGGCAATGTTCATGAAATATCCAGCACTTGAACTCTGAGTATGTGGTCAGAGTTTCCTCTCACTTCTGAATGACCTACTGTGCAAACATTGACTTGTTGACATATAATAGCTGCCTTCAAACAGGATATTATTCAGCACTCTAAAATAATCTAAACCTCATTTAAAACAGCCAGGTTAATCCCTATCACCTGTGAGTGAGGAATAAAAATAAATTATTCACAACCCGTTACTTCCCTAGTAAAATCCTACAGATTTTTTTGACTGTTAATGTGGCTGGAATCAATTAAACTGCTGTGCCATTCTTTTAGGGTCTTAAAGTACTTAATTTTTAAGTTTGTGTTTAAACGTGAATGTGTTACTGAGCAAAATGGGCACCCCTGGTATTCTAGTATTCCCTCTGCACTGCCAGTGGGGCCAGGTTACCCACAGCCAGGTTTTTAAGCTGCAAACAATGAAGTGCCTCTTCCTGTAAAATGCATAAGACCTTTGGAAAAATATGGCTTTCTAATCTGTTTTTCAGCTTTTTGCTGTGTGTTACAGGGAGGCAGGAGCTGGGAGTGTGCTAGGAAAACATCTTCCTGAATAGGGAGGGCTGAAAGGTCAATCGTTTCCCCAGAAAGGGTTGGAGAGTTGGGGGCAAAGTGTTTGTTTTGTAGTTAGTTTGTGGCAATAGAAGTTCACACACTTTTTCCTTTGAGATTTTCCCTCCTTTTTGGAGATGACTGCACGAGCTAACTGACCTCTCAGGCATGATGTGCTGGAGAACAGGCAAACTTAGCAGTTTTAAGCATTCTCTTGGCCATGTACCCTAGTGAGGCAGACTTTGCAGTTACCAAGAGGGTCTCTGATAAACCATCCTTTTGTCATGAGGTGAAAATCCTTCATAGAGAGCACTCTGAGGCTACCAGGTCTACTCCTGGCTTTTCTCCACCATTCCTGACCTCCCTGCCTCCATCTGTTCTCCAAAATGTGCTTCTGAGAGGTGAAAGGGGATACTTTTTTCTGTGTATTTTGCTGTCAGTGATCACAGTAACAGCTAATCCCACAGCATTTAAAACATGATGATGCCAATTGTACATTTAATAGCTTTCAAAGCCACTATTAGGACATTTCTTTTGCCAACGAAAAGAATATAAATGCTTGTCAGACAGCTTTGGAGTCAGGTGTGTAACGTGCTGGATCTGAAAAGAAAGCGTTTCATTTTCAGCCCTGTCAGCCAACAAACTCATGCTGAGCTTTTCCAACCCTTCAAATCCCAGAAGGGTATTACACTGAGCTAGCAACTGGCCTTGGAGAAGGAAGGAGTGAAACTCAAGAGCAGAGACTGACACTTTTCATGACCCTGACTCGATGGAGCGGCTAGCATGCATCAGCTCTGCCAACAGCTGTAAATGGGCTCCTCTGGAGCCAGCTTCTTGTTTCATGTATCACATACGATTACAAGCATAACTAAACTAAATTTCAACAAGTTAGGATTTTTGGAAACACTTGATTCACTCATTCACCCTACGAAACCCTGTTGCTGTTACTTCTGGGAAGAATCCCGCAGTAGTCTGAGTTTTTGCTTATTTTCTAGTTTATTCCTAATCCTCTTGGTTTCATTTGGTTTGTTTTGAGAGGAGATAGAGAAGTAATGCTCACAGGTCACAAAGCACTACAGTTTCTGAAGGGACAAGTAATTTCCATGTCTCCTGTTACTCCTCTTGGAGGAGTGTGAATTAGTAGGATTGCTGTGGAGAAAGAGAGTCTGGCCAGGTTGCCCGTGTACTGCCAGAACAGACAGAAGGAAGGCAAGAGTGGATAGAGTAGGGTAGATTTACATCTGGAAATGAGGAAGAAGTTCTTTACAATGAGGGTGGTGAAGCACTGGAACAGGTTGCCCAGAGAGGCAGTGGAGGCCCCGTCCCTGGAAACATTCAAGGTCAGGCTTGACGAGGCTCTGAGCAGCCTGATCTAGTTAAAAAGGTCCTCGTGCAGGGTGGGCTGGACTAGATGACCTTTAAAGGTCCCTTCCAACCCCACACATTCTACACTTCTATCATTCTATGAATATTGTGCTTTTATGAGGGAGAGTAGTGAGTGAACTGAAAGGGAAGAGCAATGTTTTGTGATGGTAGGAGAGGGAGGACACAAGGAAATATAGATGTGGAGGGCAAGGTGGGAACATGGGGTAAGCGAGGGAAGGGAATAGGGAGCAGGATTGTCTGGTCAAGAAAAGGTGGCTTTCATTGGAGTTCTTTGTGTTTTAGTGCTATTAAAGTGAAGTCATCCTAGTAGGGTTTCTCCTCAAAATTTCAAAGCTTCCACAATACAGTTCCCAAAGAACATTATCTCACATAGACCCTGAGGCTTCCTGCATGGTGACACTCACTTCCCAGAATTCCTGCCTTCTATAGACTTTCACTCAGTGTGCTGGCCTCTTTATTCGATGGTCCTTACTTGAGAAAGATTTGATCCTTTTGAATGTGTCAAGCAATCTCTTCTAGATCTAGTAATCAGGTATTGATGCCCCCAATTTCATGTTGTCCAGATGCTTTTCTGTGATGTGTTGGTGTGTTGCCACGTAATATAAAATTGAAAAGGTGAGTATTGGTCTCTCAAGGTCTTGACTAAGTCACTTTACCGCATATAATCTCTCTTGCATTAGTCTGTGCTGATGGCTTCCATGCAGGGAAAGTCTCTTCATCAATTGCAGCAAGTGCAGAAGCTGCGTGTTAGCTCCTGTCCCTTGCTAACATACCATGGCTAGAAGAGCACTGAGTGTTAGTCTGTGTGCAGCTGGAGCTATAAGAAGCATAAATAGTAAGTGATACAGACAGATTAAAGTGATGTTTGCCCTCATCTTACAGTGCAGTACTCAAACACAGCTTTGTTAGATCATGGGCTGTTTGCCTGGGTTCTCACAGCTTCTAGGTCCTCCAGCACGTCAGCACTGTTTGTACTACTTCTGCCTGGGCTTTATAGACAAAACTGTTCTGCAACCTCTTAAATTTTGGCACCTTTTGGAAATTTACTTCTAATTTTATATTCCTAACAGATTAGTGTTGCCATTGTGTTTTTACCATGCTTCCTGAAGGTAAAATTCTGCTTTTATTAAGGCAAACGCCAAGACAACAACAACTTGAAAACTCATCTGTTTTTTACAGGTTCTTCTAGCAAAGCTCATTTAAAGAGTGGGGAGGCTGGAAAGAATAGCTGTCTTTAATTTTCAGTTGGCTGCAGAATCCCGTTGCAAAGTTGTGGTAACAAGTTAGGGCAACAAGGGAGGGAAGACCTGGGTGGGGTTTTAACTCTTTCCAGACACCATAAAACTGGCAATTCCAGATGCTGTTTGCAGCAGCTGCTTAGAGTGACAGCTGGATTCCACCATGATGAATGAAAGCAGATCCATCTAATCATAAAGCTGCTATGTCTGCTACAGGTGGGTGACCACAAACACTAGGGCTTCTTTCTAAGCATGGTACACTAGCAACAGACATTTAATAAGTTGGGGTTTTTACTAAATTCGAAACCAGATATTGTCAGTTAACAGCCATTTTACAAGACTTGTTTTAAGGGATTTTTTTTTTAATTCAAGATGTGCTTCCTATGCCTATGCAACTGATGAGGAGAGTGTGATGTAATTCACTTTCTAGCATATTTCAGGCTGAGAAACAGTGGATGGAAGAAGCATGTGCATGTGCTTGTAAGTGGAAACTAGATAAGCCATTTCTCAGCTGGTCCTGGTTAATAACAAAACCCAATAAAATTATAGAGACTGGGGTTATATTTTGAACAGCCTCCTCCTGACTGGAGGTCACTTTTTCTGTTCTGTGTATGTTCATCACTAAAGTCACATTGTACATCAAAAGACCCATGTTTCTGTGAGTTTTAGGAGGTCTACATAAGAATGGATTGGAAATTTTTTAAACAAGGCCATCCTTAAAGAGAAACAAACTGAAAATTTTATTTAGACAAAATTTAGTTGATGACAGGTATAGTACCAAACCTCTATTGTAAGGACACTGGAATTCATTCAAATGATCAAAGAGTAAGGAATCTTCTATGAATGAATAAAATAGGCATGCTTTTGAAATTACACACAAGGTGCTTCTGAATGCTGCCACTAAGACTACAGACTGTGAGTCAGGAATACATCTGATTGTTCATTAAAACATCAAGAAAGGAAGAAGAGGATGATAAGACAAGAAAAAGCGGGTCCACGGTTGCTTTGCTTAGGCCTTGGGATGCAAACTCTCTAGTGTGTTGTTTTGAAAAAGCTTTCAAGGGAAGAATTGACCTCCTTTGTGATCTCTGTGACCCTCAGCGATAATTGCAGGGCTCTGCTCCTTCAAATAGCTTAAAAGGCTTGTTGTTGTAAGGGCCCAGGAGAAAAACTATTTTGTTGGTGGTTTTTTTGTGTGCAAAATAACACAAATGGTGAAGTGTCACTCCTTGAAGGATGAGGTGTTGATACAAGCACCTATCTACATTACCAGCTGATGGAGAGGTGAGGGAGTTAAGACCATATTCTCATGTTTAAAACAGGAACTCAGTAGCATGTAGAGCTAAAAGCATACATTTTACCTTCCATAGTTCCTTGGGCTTAAAATTAAGCATGACCTGCAATTTTTAGCAATGTTCCAGTAAACAGTTTGCATTGTTTAATCTAAAATAACAGGTATTAATGAGAATATTAAAAGGGAGGTTCATCATTATTATTGCAGTGTTAACTTTCATTAAAATAACACAGCTACAGTTAAAGTGTTAACATCAATAAAATAGGTAAGCAATTAGAAAATAAAAGTCATGCCAGTATTGTCTATCCAGAGGCTATAGATATATATATATAGAAGT
This sequence comes from Chaetura pelagica, assembly GCF_000747805.2. Taxonomy (NCBI): domain Eukaryota; kingdom Metazoa; phylum Chordata; class Aves; order Apodiformes; family Apodidae; genus Chaetura; species Chaetura pelagica. Next base: position 8,315,996 of record NW_009952990.1, read on the forward strand.
ATGTTTGTGGTGGGTTGACCTTAATTCTATTTTTCTGGCCTTATGCAAATGTAAAAATTTGTGCATCCAGATATCCCCTAAAGACCAGGATTTCCCCAAAAGTATTAAGCTACAAGTCTATCTGGATGTCTGCAGCTGACCCTGTCTGTATTACAGAAAAAAGTAATCAATAGCCAAACACCTACAGAGCAAGCTCCATGAGCTGGGAGGAGGCTTTATGGAGTCAAACCCACTCTTTAATGAGCTTGTATTCCAGAGAGCACTCTCAGTTTTGTATTTAGAATGAGAGTCATAATCAACGCATCTGCTCCCTAAACTGACCTCTGCAGAGTTAAGTTTTCTTAAACTGAAATTAAAATGAGTCCCTTCCAACCCCATACATTCCACGATTCTATGATGTTCTGAACATAGTACACCCCCTCTTTTGTTGCTCCTTCAGTGCAGTTATGCTGGTGAGAGTTAGTGTCTGTAATCTTCAGGATGCTTCCCATAGTTTGAGGACAATTTAGTCATTTACTCATGTAATGGAGCTTAAGCAGAGAATTCAGTCTTTTCAAGTTAAAGTTTGGTACCACTGAGTGCTTTAATTTCCTCCTTTCAAATGTACGATCACTGTTCAGAAGCCCTTTGTGAGAAATTCTTCATCCGTTTTTATGTGATTCCAGTAAAAAAAATCCTGGACTTAGACAATCATCAAGTTAATATCTGAGAGATGTGATGTCATCTACATAATTTGTGTCATTTTTCTGTGAGTACCAGAGGCAGTTCTAGGTAGCCATACCCCAAGGCCTGTGCTTTCAGATTTAAAGATAAAGGCAGTTAGTGCCTCAACAGGAGTACTTCAGAGGACAGAGACAAACCTTTAGTGTCGTAAGTCTCTAAGGACTCACCCCTTTGTATAATACCATGTGTTTGTTCTTGAAATGCATTTTACTTTGTATATATAAATATATGTAAGTTTGTATTTGCACCACAGGATGCTGAAAGGTTGAAGGTCTGTGGTCTTCAGAGAATTAAACTGTGTCACTATCTCCAGGCACATCAAGGACATGGGGGTCATCAAGAGCAGTCAACATGGTTTTATCAAGGGTAAATCATGTTTGACTAACCTCATAGCCTTCTATGAGGAAATTACTAGGTGGATAGATGATGGTAGAGCTGTAGATGTGGTTTATCTTGATTTCAGTAAAGCATTTGACACCGTCTCCCACAGCATCCTTGTAGATAAGTTGATCAGGTATGGGTTTGGTGATCAGGTAGTGAGGTGGATTAGGAACTGGTTGAAAGGAAGGAGTCAGAGAGTTGTAGTCAATGGGGCAGAATCTGGTTGGAGGTGTGTGACTAGTGGAGTCCCTCAGGGGTCGGTACTGGGACCGGTGTTGTTCAACATCTTCATCAGCGACCTGGATGAGGGTATAGAATGTACCCTCAGCAAGTTTGCTGATGACACTAAGCTGGGAGGAGTGGCTGACACACCAGAAGGCTGTGCTGCCATTCAGAGAGACTTAGATAGGCTGGAGAGTTGGGCAGGGAGAAACATGATGAAATTCAACAAGGGGAAGTGCAGAGTTTTACATTTGGGGAAGAACAACACCATGTCCCAGTACAGGTTGGGGGCTGAACTGCTGGAGAGTAGTGTAGGTGAAAGAGACCTGGGGATCCTGGTAGACAGGAGGATGACCATGAGCCAGCAATGTGCCCTTGTGGCCAAGAAGGCCAATGGCATCCTGGGGTGCATTAGAAAGGGTGTGGTTAGTAGGTCAAGAGAGGTTCTCCTCCCCCTCTATTCTGCATTGGTGAGGCCACATCTGGAGTATTGTGTCCAGTTCTGGGCCCCTCAGTTCAAAAAGGACAGGGAACTGCTCGAAAGAGTCCAGCGCAGAGCTACGAAGATGATTAAGGGAGTGGAACATCTCCCTTATGAGGAAAGGCTGAGGGAGCTGGGTCTCTTTAGCTTGGAGAAAAGGAGACTGAGGGGTGACCTCATCAATGTTTACAAATATGTAAGGGGTGAGTGTCAGGGGGACGGAGTTAGGCTTTTCTCAGTGATGACCAGTGATAGGACAAGGGGTAATGGGTGTAAATTGGAGCATAGGAAGTTCAAGGTGAATATCCGAAAAAATTTTTTTACTGTGAGAGTGACAGAGCACTGGAACAGACTGCCCAGGGAGGTTGTGGAGTCTCCCTCACTGGAGACATTCAAAACCCACCTGGATGAGTTCCTGTGTGATGTACTCTAGGTGACCCTGCTCTGGCAGGGGGGTTGGACTAGATGATCTCTCGAGGTCCCTTCCAGCCCCTAAGGTTCTATGATTCTATGATTCTATGAAACTGTAGACCCTAACACCTAGCATTCACATTATCACCATCTCAAAGTCAAAAACACATAAAAGAAAACAAACTAAAAATGCTGCAAATTTCTCTGTCTTGGCTCAAAAACTAGCTCTGGAGTTTTTCAAAGGCTTCTATTAATAAAAAATGTTATATTTTCCTTCTCCTAGTAAGTTCTCATTTCTTAATGGCTTTATTTAAGATGTAATTGTAAGAGAGCTTCCACCACCCTCATCCTCTGGGAGAAGAAACCACTGCAACCTGAACTTCCAGCCTTGTACCTTTACCAAACACTAGGCCTTCTGACATGAGCCAAGTACATTTACGACCTTTGAAGGGCACAAAAATAGAAATGAAGTAGCTGAGTGAGTTCAGAGAAGTATCCCTGCTAAAGTGAACCTCTGCCCCAGTCTTGATTCAGTCCTGCTAATATGTGGGGCAGGAACAGTGGGGGTCTGGGCCAGGCAGGACCAGGTAGAACTCCTGCCTCCCAAGCATCACCAGACTGCAGCTCCAGTGGGTTGCTGGGTAGGGCCCCATCACTACATTAGGCTGTTGCTGCTGTTCTGTGGCAAAAGATCTCCAGTCTCTGTTCACAGAAGGAAGAGCACGCAGGTTACCCTTAACCTACCCAGCTTAGTATTTGCAGCAATCCAGCCATTCAGACCTTGGCTGCAAAAGCTCCATGAGGAATTAACTAGGTTGGGCTTGATGTTTGAGCTGGCCTGGTTGCCTGTGACCCATATAAACTGTGGTCTCAGCATTCCTGTAGCACACAAAGCTAGAAATCGCTGTATCTGCTTCTAATGAATGTGGGCTCTGTCCACATTTGGCAGGTCTCTTCAGCTCTGCCGCTTAGACTAATAAAAGATATTATCTCTGCCTGTGAGTTGTACCTGCCTTATTTCCTGAGGTTATCATAGCCCTGCCACTTGGAGGTCAGGCAGAGTTACTCTTTGAGATTATGGTGATACCAGAATAAATAACTTGATAATTATGCTCTTAAACCAAAACAAAGTTGGAGGCCAGGGATTGGGTAGTTTACAGTGCTTTACAGTCCCTAAGTGTGCTCTGTTTTCATTTAGTGACATGATGCACTGTCAGAGGTTTCCTATCAGTGAACTCCTTTGGCATCATGCTATGCAGTGTTTCTTCCTGGGGTGTGTGCTGGGCCACTCTTGTGCTGGATAAGCTGATTCTTTTCTAAAAACCTTCTTGTTTTTGCTGGACTTTGAGGCAAGCCAATCTTCTTAGAACAATACTGGCATGATCTCTTGAAAGCAATTCTGTGGACTGAGTGGGATTTTGAAAGCTATTGTGTGCGTCTGTTGCATGGATTTTACTTCTCTCCATTTCTTACTTCCTAAATTATAACAAATTGAGGATTGTGTTTCATACTCTTTACTGACTCAGTCATATTTTCAAAAGCTATATATTTGTAATATAAACAAATGAAACAACCTGCCTTGCCTTTTCATATCTATAACCCCCCTCCCTGCCATGTTTGCAAAACACTGCAACAGCCTAACAAAATATGGTCTGTGGTGTTTCCTGCCGTGACCTGGAATACTCACACGTGTGCTCTAGCTCAACCATGATAGTTTGCTGATTTTAACTCTGAGTGCTGGGTGCTTTATGGCAGTTAACTATTATATTCCTTATACGCACATTCTCCTATCCACATCCTCTGCCAAGGCAATTTCCTCTTGCAAAACTTCCTTCATTGTATTCCCATGTATTTTCCTTTTTTTTGTTTTGTTTTGTTTTGTTTTGCTTGTTTCCTCTTATCCAGCACGATTATCTGGTGTTTTGAGAAGCAAAAACAGGCCATTGCCTGTAAACTTTTCTTTATTTTTCTCTTCTAGTGCACCTCTGTTGGATTTAGCATTTGTAAATATTCACTTCCTATGTTTTATTTGTCAAATTCAGTTTCTGAAATACCCCTGGTTCGTGTCTCTTCCAGATGCTATGTGCTATTGGTATTATTTTTAACCCTGCAGCCTTGTTCAATATATTTCCTACTTCTCTCTTTGTCCACTTGATCTTTAGTAAGAAAAAGTGCGTTTCAAACATTGCAGTAAAGATTCAGCTAAATGCCCGATATTATCTGACTAAGAAATAGTTGGCAATGTGTCTCAATATTCTGGTAAAAGTCCTTAGAGTACAATGTGTCATAGAAATAGCATCCTGTTTTTTCATTCCATTCCAATATTTGTTGTCCATTAAAAAGAAACTCAAAACAACACCAAAAACAACCCCCCCAAAAAACAAACCAAACCAAAAAGACCCAACAAAGCAACAACAAAAAACCCAAAACCAACAACAACAACAAAACACAACACTAACCAAATAAGACAAAACAAAACAAAAAACTAAGCCAAAACAGCAACAACAACAACAAAACAAACCACAAAAGGAAATAAAAAACAGCTCTCAGTGAGTTTAAAGAAAGTTAGCAGTAATCAAACCTTATAAAGTGCAACAACTTGTAACGTCAGGTTTGGGATATGAAGTTTTTGTAGGAATGTTTTCCTTTGAATTGATTCAGGCAATAAAAAGGGTGTTGGTGGATAAAATAATTTGTCCTGTTACAGTTTGTTGCAGAGGTCTAAGCCATATTCAATGTTCAGAGTCCTCTGCGTGGGGAAGGGTGTGGGGGCACTGTCCATATTGGACTGGGAGTTGCCTAAGCAGTATGGCAGATTTCTTGGGATGGTCAGACATGTCTCTTCAATCCTTTCCCTTTTTTAAAATCTATTGATATAGTTCTTTGAATTACTAAAACAAACCCCATGCCTCAAACTTTTTTTATGTGTTACAAAGCTGCTCGAGTGCATAGAGGAAATCAAGAATGTGTAATAAGTAGTGGAATGGGGTAGAAGAGGGAGGGAGTTGTCATTACAAATATATTTCATGTTTATCCATTAATACATGAAATGTTTTGAAAGATTTGTAATGAGCATGCAAACTGAAAAGTCAAACTAACTCGTTCAAAAACCTTTGAATAGTTTGTAAAACATTTATGAGCTTGAGTTTGTAAGTGGTGGGAAAGTTAATTCTGTACCAGCTTGCAACTGATTGCAGAGTAAGGGTGTTAAAAAGCATGTAGATATAAGGTCAACAGGAATTATATGGATGTTGCACTTGCCAAAACTGTTTGGCAGAGTAGAAAACAGGTAATTTTGTAAAACAAAAGCCCTCTGTGGCTTCAGTTAAGCTATAAAACCAGAAATCAACAAAAGGAATTACTAAGTCCCAGCTACCTTGCATCCTGTATCATGTGCTATGGTGATAAATCAGATAAAAAATGTCACAGTCTGGACTGTTCTGTCCACTTCTCTGAGCTGCAGCAAGTAACACAGGGTGTGACACACCTGCACTTTCTACAGCAGGACACTAAGATTTATTGTATCTTGCCAGTGAACAGTGCTTCATCTTGGAATTGGGATCCCTGATTCTGGATCCCTGTTTACAGAGAAGTGAGGTGCCAAAGGAAACAGAGTTCCCTGCTCATCAGCTTTGTCCCATTCAGTTTCAGGGATCCAGAAAAGACCAAGTGAAGCTGCCTCTTTTTCTGTGTTTGGACAACCCAACCAGACATGAACAGAGATGGAAGCCCCTTCTCCCACTAGCAAAACCCTTGCTGGCAGAAGGGGCAGGACAAGGACATGCCATGCAAGCAGCATCACACCGACCTCAGTGAGACCTGGGGTCACAGGAGAAACTTGCAGAAGGACTCAAAGTCAGTGCATCCTCCCCCTGTACTGAGGGGCTCCTGTGTGGGGGTGACAGTGGCTGTGTGTGCCGGCTGATACACTAGGTTCGCTTGCCAGGTATCCAAAGGTCTTTGGCCTCTGGATTTCATTCCAAAGTACCTTTCACACATCTTAGGGCATTATATAGGTTTATTGACATGCACTTCTTGGGAGAGCTGAGTAGGAACTGTGAGGATGGTAGTAATAGTGCCTTGTGAGGGCAGGAGCAGTTTCTCCTCACCAGAGCCCAGGTGAAGGGCGAGGCAGCAGGAGGAGACACCAGCTGCCACATCCCCAGTGCCCTGCCCACTCCCAAGCGAGCAGGCAGCCCACCTCCAGCTCTGTCCTGGCTGTTCATTCCTCATTCATCACCGCACACTTCCATAGAAAAATAATTTTATACAAATTTTAGAGGAACATCCAGTTAATCAAAACACAGCAGGCTGCCAGCGAAGCCTGAGCAGAACAGTGCTATCACACACCGTGGCACTTTCAATTCTGCCTCTTCATTCTCTTGACAGAGATATTAACAAAAAGAGGAAACAGGCTATTACTGTGACAAGGGCTTTGACAGCACAGGGAAAATGGGATGTTAACTCATCATCAGGCAGGCTGGACCTGGCTGGTAATAACTGCACTCCCTGCTCTGTATGACTCACAGCACTCGAAACCTTCCTCACCCCTGTGTGGGTCTGTCTGCTCTGGAGCAGCAGGGCACTTCTTTCCATGCAGTGATACCCACCTGAGTGCTTAGACATAGCAGCCAAGAGCCCCACTTTTAATAGCACAGCCCATTAAAAGATCATCTTCAGTCTGTTTTGTTTCAGACCTCAAACCCTCCATGTTTCGTCCACTGATGTATGTATAAAGCAAGTGAAAAGTTACGGTCTATTTAATGGACAGGAGGGTGCTTTTATTTTAAGGGGGAGTCAGCTTACACAGTACGTGTAGAAGCACTGTCATCTACTTTTATTGCAAGCAGATGTTGGAGTATGTTTGACTTGGAAAAATCCATGAGTCTTAGAATTAGGTACATTAATAGAGGTCATTTGGCAATCTGGGTATATTTTAGTTATTTCAAGATCTAATTCAGATTGCAACAAATGAAGATCAGTTTTCTCTGGAGCTCTAAGAAAGCTCTGGAAGAATGACCATTCCTCTGTTCATTTCTCCCTGCTTGAGACTTGCTAATGGTCCATGTTTTGGAGGCTGCTGTGTCTGTTCTCCGCTGTTTTCATGCTATGAGTTGTGTGCTGTAGCAGTAGCACACTATAGTTTGCTCTGATGTTGTGTGTTTAGCTAATATCTAAAATAATTTTCCTGATCTCATCTGTCCCAGTCTATTTAGGTCCTGAATCACTTAAGCCAGGAACTGCCTTTCAGCCCATGAGCATAACTGGGCTTGCTGTCTTCTTCACCACTGTGAATAGTAACAGAGAGACCACCTTTCTATGAAGGTGTAAAATCTTGTTACATCAGGTGATGTAAATGGGAAAGGTGGACAAACCTTGGGATGTTCACCAGGTTTGACAAAGCAACAGGAAGAAGAAAGAAAATAAATTATTATCTTGTGTTCATTAGAAGCTGTTTGCCTACCCAATATTTTAAAAATATTTTTTCTGGAAAACAGAATAAATGAAAGCAACTGGTAAATCTCTTTTTTATTCTTTTCCCTTAAGTTGGGTTGATAAAGTCAATTCAAGTCCAGGCTGCTGGTCAGGCCCTCTTCCCCCACCTTATATTCGTGCTTCCTCCACTGTGAAGGCACTGGTGCAGAAATGGACAACTTGAGTTCAAGGAGCTGATCTGTCTCAAAACACATCAAGACTGCCCCATCTGCTTGCTCCTCACCGCAGAGTAGCCCCATGCTAATGCTAGAAGTATTTCTGTGGCTATCCCATGGACCAACTTGGGAAACTGATCCAGCTGAAAAATAATCAGGAGAATGCATTTTTCTCAGTTTTCTAATCTGATGTAATGAGCTGCTGTGAAAATACACTTACTGGCAGAACACCGTGCAAGGGCAAGAACGAGATCATTAGAGAAAAGGATAAAGTGAACCTGAAGAAATGTGGGGGAGCTGCGTCCTTGAAGCTAGAAGCAGATCTAGGCTAGGCAAGAAAATAGGGTATTGCGACATCTCTGGCTCATCCCAGGATGAAAGGAGACTCCCACAGCAGCTCTGTGAGGACACACAGATCTCCTTGGGACACCTAAAAATAGATGCTCAGACCTGAAGTCTTCAGAGCAGCTGTGGATATGAACAGAGAGGTGATGATGTCAATTAGCATCTCTAAATAACACTGCCTTATCTCCATGTCACCAACTGCAACCCACAGCTGTGGGCTTGGCCAATTAGATGTATTAGAACTCATGTGAGGAAGGAGGCTGTGCTGTGGCTCCTGGTTGCAGTTGGCCAGTGGCTTTTTTTGCTGACCCTGGGGTTAGGGGAAGCTGCTCTTTCTTGCTTGGGCAAGAAAAATGGTTTCAGTATGGTTTCTTATGCCATGACACAAACAGGAGAGAGAGGGAACACCATCAGAGAAAGGTTTTGTGAACACGAGGAAGGAACAGGAACAGCCTTTGCTACAGATGGGAGCAAATGCTTCAATCTAGAGAGGAGTTTGTCTCTAGCATTAAGGTCTGATGTGGTGCCACCCCCTCCCCTCTGCCCTCTGCTTTGTGGGGCAGCATCAGGCAGCAGGTGTGTCAGGGCTGGCCATGGGGTCTCGTTGCAGCCTCTGTGCCCAACAGGAGCTCCCAAGGTTTCCATCAGCCCTTGCAAAGATTTTGGGCTTGCTGCATTTTTGAAAAAGGAATCAAGTAGTTGAGAATTAGGTCTCTCCTTTTGGCAGCTATGCTGACTGCCAGTGTTCTTCTCTTAATATCACCCTAGTCAAGGCTGACACAACTACAGTTGGGGCAACAATGTCCAGCCTAACAACCAGAAAGCTCCAGCTCCATCTTTAAAAAACAAAACAAACAAACAAAAAACAAACCAGAAAGGACAGAGCTGAGGCTTGGCTTTTAAAGTTTCTGAATGTCACTCCCAATAAGAAGAGAATGTTTAATTCAGAAGTAATATTAATGATTACACAATTCCATGAATAAAAAACAGAAGCCCATAAGAAGTATTACAACATGAATGTTTATCTGGAAAGTATGTCAGTATCTTATAGGAAATGTGTCTGTGGTAGAGTAATTTCCCATACTCCTAAAATTCAACAGATAACTAAAAGCATTTTCTTTCTATCTAGTGTTTACTTAAACCACAAAAATAAAATATGGCCCAGACAATATTGACTGTTCGGAAATATAGCTACAGCCATCAATATAGGAAGGATTAGTAGGAAACTTCTTTCTTGAATGTCTGCTTTGACTGGCTGCAAAATATTTAACAATGTTGACACTCAGATGGTCACAGTTTCAGCACAAATGTCTTCTGGAGATGAATGAGGCTGTTTCTGATTCAGAAATATTATTTCAGCATACGATAGGTGCTGTTTTCAGCATACGATAGGTGCTGTTTTCAGGCACCACATCAATTACACTTTTTCTCACTATAAAGATTTTCCTCCCAAGCAAAAGCATAAGAACTACACAAAAAAAATCCTTATATTAAAAAAAAAAGACATTGTCAAATGAAGCGGGGGGGGAGTCTGGGAGAGTTCTCGGAGGGTCTCGGCAGGGGCTGCCGTGGGGGGGCTGGGGAGGGGCCGGGG
>NW_009952990.1:8325882-8334114 GCF_000747805.2 Chaetura pelagica
GGGGGGGGGGCGCAGGGCGGAATTTACTAGGGAGTTTTATTTTACTCTGGATTAAGGTTTTGGTTAGCTATAATAAGTGCTCTGCTAGCAAGTATATTCATTCTGCTTTTCTGCTGACACTATATTACCTATTTCACTTGTCTGGCCTTCAGTCTAAAACTTTGAATGGTTTTGCCTGGTTCTGTAGCTGCTCCAGGTTGTTGCAGAAATTGTGCATCTGCCTGTTTCTGGTTAATGATTCTGGAGCCTGTGGGAACACAATGAAGCTTTCACTGTTTATTTTTTGCAATTCTTATTGTCTGCTTTTGTATAAAAAAAACAATTTACAAGTTAGTCATACAAAACTTGTATAAAGCTGTTGAAAGATACTGCCCTGACAGCAGCAAGTATCCATTGTCCTGCCCTGCTGACTCAGGGTTATTCACCACTGCAGGAGAGGGTGGGGTTCTCAGAAGAAAAGGGGATGTGCTGCCTACAACCTCCCTCCCAGCAGCCCCTTCCAGAGGGTTACAAGATGCTTGTTCCAGGTGTGTGGAGGAGAGTTAGACTCCTAACCGCTGTGAAACACTGTGTACCTGGTGTGAATATGGACAGGTGGCGAGGGGAAATTATGCTTCCTTAGGATATTTTTCCAAGGAGGAAAGGGGAGCACAGAATTGCTGGAGCTGGCATCCAAAAGTGTTACTTAGAGGTATGCCTTGAAATCCTGAGCAGCTAGCCTGTCTGCATATCAGAGAATAAGCAATTAAGGTGCATTTTGGTTTGATTAATCTTTTTTCTGGATATTCTCTTTGGTTGGGGTTTTTTTACACAATAGGTGAATCTACAAGAAATTGGATGCTGATGGTTGATGAAGCTGTATTTACATGATTACTGAAATTACTTATTCAACAGGAAGGCAACCTAACCAATTAATCATTGTTTAAATTTTAATTCAGTGAAAATGTAACCTCTGGAAAACACAGTTCACATCTATAATGAATGGGTTGCCATGTGCTGTAGTTTACAATTTGCTACACTTGCCTCAAATTCTGTGAAGAAGTGTTTCATGCATTCTCTTTCTGAATTCACAACGGCTGAAAATGGCCTGGCTGATTTTGTGCAAGGAAGTTCATTTGCAGGGAGATGTAGATCCAGTTTGCTGTCTAATGCAATTTGGGCAGAGCTCCCTTTTTCTCCTGACAGTGATTCTCCCCCCAACATGAGGATCTGGCAGTCTGCTTTCATACCAAGTAGACTCAAATGTAATTATGCTTCTATGACAACTTAGTCTTGTAGCACTCGCAGTCCTTTTTCTTTTCGTTTTTATAGTGCTGCTATGGGCAGAAACTGATTGTTTTTTCTTCTTCCAGTATAAATAGACATGCACATCAATTAAGTCTAAGTTGTACTGGTATAAGGTCAGGGTCAGCCCCAATATATTAAACAATTTTCTTAAAAAGGGGAGAGTGGAAAGAAGGAAAAAAGTAAGATGCTTGGTTCCCCATCTCTCACTTAATGCACACCATGTTAACCACTCCTATCCAGACATTTGCACAGGGGAAGGAAACCTTCTCTGAATCTCCATGGGAATCTCACATGGGAGGAGAGCAGCCACTGACACGTTTCTCCCCTCCTCATCCTTTCTTGAGGATAAGCAACCTCCTTTCTTCAAAGTCTCCCTGTGCAGTGGTTAGGTCTTGCAAAGAGGTCTAGTGCATGCTCTCACCCAGGCTGCTCCTGGGGCTGGGGTGGCCTGTGTTATGAGAACAAGTTGCTGTCATGCAGGGAGGTCTGTGTTGAAAGAAAACAAAACCCAAACTAACTTTTCTGGCCACTGCAGTGTCTGAAGGAAGGACAACCAAAGGGCTGGGCTACATATGGGAAGAGCCAGTGAGGGAAAGCTGACTGGAGGGAGCTGGTTGGTCAGCCAGGTTGCTGGAAGGATCAGCTGCTTTGGTGGGAGAACAGCGCAGGAAATGTTTGATAGCTGAGAAGTGTTTTATGGAGAGTAGGGCACCCGCTTTCTGCTCCCTGCTGCATGACTCTAGTCCTCACAGGGGGTCTGAGCCTCCTATCTCCTGCTGCGAAAGCAGAACCTCTGTTGCAACACGTTTTAGTGTCTCCTTGGATCTTCTAGGCCAGCCTTGGAGGCAGGCAGTAGAAGGTGTCTTTCCAGGGTCACTTCAAAACTCAGAGCCTGGTGCAGACAGGCTTGTGCTGAACGCCCAGGGCCAGCCCTGAGGGAACATGTGGTTTCGTCATCAAGACACCACCGTTAATTGCTACCAAAGCCGGAGGTTTTCCATGGGTTTACCTTTGATGAGTTATGTTCAGCAAAAAATGGTAAGTGTAGCCAACATAACTTAATTCACAGTGACACCAGAGAGCTGTGGAGAGGTGCCAGAGGTGTGATAAAGAGCATTTTAGTTTCATGCGGCTTTCTGAAGCTCCCCAGAGCACACTGAAAAGAGTCCAGCCATTTTTTTGTTTTTATTTAAGGAAAAAATATTCCCTTTCCAGCTGTGAAAGCAACTGCTTAGGCCAGAACAGAAGGTGTTTGTGGTAAAAAGACACATAGGCTTAGCCAGACTATTTTGATATTTTTTTTTTTTTTTTCCCTCCCTGAATTCTCCAGGGAGGCAAGGAGCCCGAATGAGAGGGTGGGAGAGAGACAATGGTCTTTTACTTAATTTCTTCCTTCTGACCCGTGCCCTGGAAGAAGTAGGCACTTCTGTTTCTTGATGTCCTCTCCATCACTTAGACTGAGACCTGAGGTCAGAAAAAGCCTGTTCCTAATCAACATAGCTGAGACAGCTGCCAGACCTAGAATGGGGCAGGGGGGAGTCTGTGGGTCACTACTTCTAAACCAGGCTCATATTCAGACTTGATAACCCACGCCTTACTCCAGAGCTCCTGATGGCCAGTGGCCCTCACCTCTGCCTGCTCCCTCTGGCCCCCAGGCAGTCACGTCACAGAGCAGATGTGACTCCCCAGTTCCTCCTGCCTCCGTCCCTCCCCCCCAGCCACCCAACAGCTGCAGTTTTCAGAGCTGGGACTACAGAGGGTGAGCACAGATGGGCCTACAGAGCTGGAGGAAGCCAACTCTACAGCTGCCTGGTGTGCTGCTCTGCAGCCTCAAAAACAGGCTAAGGAACAGCAAGTGTTAATGGTGAGGGTGCTGTTGGCTGGTGTAAAGTCCTTGGATTGTCACTTTGTCTGTGGAGGGCTGTTTCTGGGCTTTACTCTCTGAAGCCCTGGTGTGAGCTGGTTGCCCAGATGGGGGAACAGTGACAGCCACAGTGGGTCTGGATCTTTTCTTACATGCTTCACAACAGCAAGTTTTTTTATTCTGGGTGATCCTGGGTGTTGTGACACCCATGTCTCCTTCCCTGGCTTCCCCCTTCAGCAAGGTCTGTCAACATGGGTGTCACCTGCATCCAAGGGTGGCCTGGAGCCAGAAAAGCTGGTTTCAAAATGGCATCTGGCAGCCCTTTCTCTTCCCCTCTGCCCCTGCCTCAGAAACAGAACAGACACCACTGCAGATGTTTTCCTGGTGTCACTTCCACAGCTTTGAAGCGGCAGCCTCAGAGAGAGGGTGTCTTTTCTGTGAAGAAACACCTCCTTTTTACACTCGATCCTTGACATTTCCAAGGATGAACTAAGAAGGTTTTGGCTTCTATTTTAATCAAGTAATGCTGATTTTATGTACAGGCCAGTTATCCTAGAGCTCATTACAGTGTATGAGAGATTTGTTGTCTGAAATAGTGACCCAAACCCAGCTCTTTCTCTGTCTCAAATTCACAAACACTGTTTCTGTCTCAAGCTCCACGTTTCCTTATACAAGTGTTTCAGGTCAGTGGTGATGCTGTCTGCACCTCCTGGTTACCACCTCAGGTTTTGTCTGGTGGATGCCTCTTTTGCTGTCATGCTGTTGAGACTTCTTGTGTCTTGCAGACGAAGAGTTTTGTCTGAGACTTATGAAAGCAGAGGCCGATGCCTGATAAAGTAATGTTGGCTGTGGGACATGTTTGTAGTTGAGTGAGGATGTAACTGTAGATGTTCATGGAGAACCTTTCCTGGGGTGAAGTCTTAATGCATCTTCACATGCATGGCAGATGTTCTCCTCTAGGCAATCAGAGTGTTCCCAAGCTGATCTAATATCATGCCTGTATTCCACCCAGTCTCTCTCCCATCTTGCACATACTGCTCCCTACACCTCCCTATTCCTAAAGGGTGTCCTGTCAAACACCAGCCTGCTTTATCCCTCCTGCAGTTTGTCTTCAGCTCTGAGGGTGCTTGTCCTCTTGCACACTAGGTCTCCCAGCTTGAGATCTGGGTGGGCCTCCAGTCTCGGTAGCAGGTCACCGTCTGCTGTACTACAGCTGTGTCAGCCCTGGCGCCGGCTGCTTCAGCCTGTGTACCCAAATGGTTCTTTCCTTGGAAGTAAAAACCCTGCTCCTGCTTCTGTCTCAGATCAAACTAGCTGAGTATGCTCATTACTAAAAGTAAGCCATGTTCACAAAAAGCCTCAAAACTTCTGAAAGCTTTATGTTCTCACAGTCTTGATTCTTCCACAGTAAACTGCCTTGAACCATCAATCACATCCCTGCCCAGAGTGCAAAACCATGTCCAACACTATCTCTTGTATTTACTTTGTGAAGATGCTAATGGCTGTAGGACCAAAATGAAGTGAGTCTTCCCTGAGGAGATAATACCACTTTGTTCTGACAGGCAGGTCACAACAGGTGGGATATATGTGCACTTACTTTCCTGTGTGTGCTTCTCAGCACTGTCTTGTTCTCTTACAGAAGTGACCTCATGCCAATTGATTGTTGTTGGCAAGTGTTCTCTGTTTTGAGGGTTTAATAAGAGAAGAAATGGGAATCACACTCTTCCCTTCTTCTCTGTAACTCATGTCACAGTCTCTCAAGAAGTGGTGGCTTTCTTCCAGGTGTTGCTCATGGTTAATCTTAATTACAGCAATTTGTGATCAATAAATTAGAAGTTGAGTGATTGAATGTTGCAAACCAACGACGTCATAACAAGAGCTTGGAACCCACTGAGATTCTTGCTGGGTTTTTTTTTTGTTGGCTTATATAGTAATTGGACAAACAATGCTTCATTGTTCTGATTCTGTGTTAGATTCTATGGCTCTGTATTTCACAGCTACCATAAGAGCAGGTAAAGCAGTGATGTAATACCTAGATAGATGATAAAAATATCATTGCTGAGTCCTTCTGGGTGTGTTTTGTGAGAGAAGACACTTAATCTAAAGAATAAGGGATTATTAACTTTTACTATATAGCATATGGAATAGTAGAATTTATTAGTCTATTGTTCAATGCAGTAACTGATGTGCTGCTTAAGTATTTCTTTTTTTTAAATCTGTGAGATAAAAGAGGTTCCCAAACTTCCTACCTCAGTTTTCCTGTTTGCAATACGTGAGTGCTGGTGATCCTAAACGAAACTGCAGTAAATTAAACACCAGTAGACATTTGTAGCACACAGGTAGGACATGATTCATGTATGTCCTTGAAAAGGTTTGGACTTTCCCCAAATCAGTGAGAGACTGATTTCCAGTGTAGCTCCAGTAACATGACTGCAGTCAGCAGGCACTGCTCACAGCACTCCACACTTGCTGCTTGTGTGCAGGAGAGCTGGTCACAGTTCTCTGCACCGTAGCACTCTTCAAGCAGTCTGTAACAAATAGTTAATAAAACAGTGTTGTGTGGATGTCCATATTTGTCCCCAGCAAAATAACCAGCATGAAGGATTAACACCATCCCTTCTTGTGTTCACACAGGCCCTCAGGCAGGCCAGGCCTCATGCACTGCCAGCTGTCACTGCTGCTGTGAGGAGCTGCGTGCACTGTGGAGTGACAAGGGGCAGCAAAAGAAAGAAACATAAAGGAGAGAAGGTGCTATTCCCTTTTGGAAGATTCAGCAAGGCAGTCTCAGAGAGCTGTGCATTCATAACTTGCTATTTATAATAATTATTTGAAAGTATAGCCAACCTTATTTTTGCATGTATGTTATCCAACACATTTTTGTATTTTTGTGTTTATATTCCATTTCTTTTTTAAACTCAGTGTGAACTGACAGGTTTAGCCCATAGCTGCTTTCAGTGTGCTGAGAGGTGAGAGAACCACTTCTTTACCTTCCCACTGATTGACAGAAAAGTGGTCATTCTTTACAAAAAGTCTGCGTCAGTGGCAGCCTTTAAATGCTTCCTGGCTTGATGTATGAATGTAGTGTTTAAAATTTTTGAAGTGCCAGCTTTTTCTGCATAAAAGCTGCTTATCCCTCAAGTCCAAGAACTTCAAACAATTTGCTGACAGCACCTAGACAGCTCCAACTGAAATAGCTTGAGATAGTTATAGCTTCTCTTGGCAAGTGGGAGAGGTTAAGAGCAAAGTCCTAGGGTGATGAAGGTTGTTACACTGAAGTCCCTCTCTGCTGCTGATCTCTACACATCTTCAAGCATGATTGCCATTTTCCACATTTCCCTGCCTTAGAGTGAGCATACATTGCCACTGTGCTGATCCATCTACAGGAGCAGCCTGTCCCACTGTGCTCTCTTGATGTGGGATCTCTGCTCAGCTGAGGAGCAGCCTGTGCTCCACGGCAGTGCTTACATGTGGCTGCTGGTTGTCTCACACTGCTTCATGCTGCTTTGCAGAGTTGAAGTGGCTACTTTGCCCATTTCACTGACATTAATTCATCCCTCCTTCATGCCTGCAGAGTAATGGAGGAACGCAGTGCATTTGCACTTTGTTAAATTCTCATGACAGGCAGTGAAATGCATTTTAATTATTATCATCTGGGTACTTGCAGCATAGAGGGACCATGTATTGATTTTTCTGTTTATTTTCCCATCTTTGAATGAATACGTGTTTTTCACTCTGCACCTGTAGGCTAACAACCTCAGGCTCACCAATACTTGTTTTTCAGCTGGCTCTTCTCTCCAACTTCCACTGACCTATTGCATGCCTTGGGGATCTCCCTTTAGTCTACCTGGTACTCGGAGACATAAAATTACCATATATGTTAATAGCAGCCCTGTTTGCTGGGATCTGAAAGGATAAAGGCACTATGTGACTACAGTCCTGGACCCCTTAGGTTGCTGAACCCTGTGACTGCAGCATCTACAAAATACCTGAATACTCTGGGGAATACAAACTGGTGTCTGTGTAAATGGCCTGCTATAATACCAGTGCCAGGGTCTATGGCATTTCTATCTGTCCATCCATGCCCAGTTTCTACTGGAATAACCAGAGGCTACATAGGTCAGTGGATTTAGGCAAGGAATTTTTTTCTGAGGGCTTTTGCAGGCAGCTTTTGGATACAGGGCTCCACATGTTAGAAGAGAAAAGGTCCTGAACTGACTTAACACAATTCTAAGTGGTAAGGGCTGTGATCTTTCTGTGTCTTACCATCCTTTTAGTGGCTTCCTTGTGCACTCACTGACAGCGGGTACCAAACAAGCATTGTAGGCTCATGAGAAGTTGTTTGTCTCATTTTTAACGTAGTGCAAGCCCTGTATGTCTAAGGAAAAGGAATCTCCTATCTAATAACTGGCTCAATGTCAAAATACTATTTCTCTGGATCCCCATTTTAGGAACCATATTTTCACCTGGCTCATAATGCTTTAATACTGAAGGTGGAATCAAAACAGGCAGCTTCACAAACCTCAGGAAAAATTTATTTAGCAGGCAGACCAAGGCTATCACTGAACACAGAAAACATCTTTTGAAAGGAGTAAAGATGTATTTTCTGGGTTTTGTGCTCAAGCTGATAGGCTAGGCTGAGATCCCTGCCTGGCTTTAAGGTTCCCAGCAAGCTACAGCAGCCTTGCTGTAAGCTGTTTCTTTAAACCTGGAGGAAACAAACACCTGCAGCCTTTTTGGGGCTTATTTTGCAACAGCTGCTATTTGCTGGGGCTCACTCTCTTCCAACTTGAAAGTATTCCTTTCCCTTTTTCCATGTGAGGTTATTTTGGACTCCTTTCTTCTTTCCTTCTCATACTCTCCTGAGACAAGTTGGGTGAAGGACTCCAGCAACTTTCTTCCCTGCACTGCTTTGCATGAAACCCTTTAGCCCTCTAAGAAGGTAAAGGCACCAAGTAAAGCTTGGAAAGCACCAAGTCCCACTGTGCTCCTCTGCTCTACCTTCCTTCACCCTACGCGTGCCACGGGGTGCATAGCTGTGCCAGTGCCATGGCAGGGGAAATCTCTGTGCTGGAAGAAGATGG
>NW_009952990.1:8334370-8367250 GCF_000747805.2 Chaetura pelagica
CAGTGGCTTTCCTTTCCAAGCATGCCAGTCACTGATGGAAGCAAAGTTTTGATTTGCATTTCCTCTCTTTCTGCCAACTCAACGCATGAGATGGTGGTGTTTGTTGTGATATTTTAGCAGTTATCAAACATTATGTGCATGCTGTGAGAAAAATCCTGCACTGAAATGAGATAGTGTGTAATGCATGCCTTCCTTTATAGCACCTTTTAAATGATTTTTCTTTTTTTATTTTATTTTAAGAAGCCTGAGGAACTGGAGCATAATAAAGGAAGAAAGGGCAAGATTAGAAGAAACAGCAGAGAGGAAAGTCTTTGAGTCTGTGGCTGTCAGAGCAAAAGACAAAAAGGTAGGATTGCAACAACATGGTTGTTAATCTTTCACCTACTCACACTGACTGTAAGGTAGCTGTTGGCTCAGTTTCTGCGAGTGTCCATATACTGTCATTGGACCCTCACTTTCTAAGGGTGGAACAGCACATCAGAAGGCTCCAGAAGATCAGTGAGATGGGAGCCACCACCTCACATACAAATGCATGCAAAAGGGCAAAGCCTGGGTTTTTATTTGCTGCAGCAGCTACCCACTTAGTGTTTAAAACTGTAGCTTCATTTCCATAACATTATATGGCAGCATCATGACCTTCAACAGCTCATGAATCAAAAGTTGTCAGCTTTTCCCCTCCAGCCATGAGCCATGTGCTTTGGTTTCTTGTGGTTAGCCAAAGCTTGCCTGCAAATTTTTCCAGTTTAGAAATGTCCATCCTTTCCTGTGCTCTTTAATAACAGAGCAGTGCCAGCCAAGGCAGGCAGCCTTTCCGTGCAGCTCCCTGCCTGTATGCACTGAGGATGCTCTCATGTTGCTGCCTCATCCAATCTTGAAGTGAGATGCTGCCTTATGCCTCTCTTCTGGCAGGACTGGGAAGCTGGAGGGGGAAATCAGCCCAAAAATGTCAAAAAAATGCCCAAAAATGTAAAAAAACCAAACCAAACCCAAACCACAAACAACTGAAAAGAACAGCACAACTTCTGCACCAGTTGTTGAAAAAAATGTTTTATATATTATGTGGAAATTTTCCTATTGTTATTATTTCAGCTTGTAGTTGGCCATGGGAACATTTCCAAAGAAACCAGTACTCTGGGAAACCTTTTGTTTTCCAGAAAGGCTGTTATTCAAAAGCAATTAACATAAAAATGTTTAAAATTGTCTAACTTCAGAGACAGAAGAATGGAGGAAGGAAATAGGAGCATGTGTGTGCACACAGGAGGGAACACTGCAGACTGGGGTAATGTAAGAGGCAGAAGGGTGAGACCAGGGGGCTCAGGTCAGCACTTGGTTGGGTGCAATTTTTAAGGAGAGTCACAATGGGACTCCCCAATGCACCATATGCACAGGGAATGCAGCAGCCGGGAGGACAGCTGGGGTTGCTGTCACCTTGAAGGGTAGGACAAGCTGAGGAGAGGTGTAGGGCGTGGGGCAGCGCATGTCCCAGGAGTGAGGGTGGAGATGCCCAAGTGTCTCTGTGTTCTTCAGGCCAGGTATGAACTGTTTATTTTGCCAGCTCTGAATACCTCTTGTGATGAGGTGGAGCTGTGGTTTCAAGACCACAGCCCAGGGCAATGCTCCCAAATCATCTTGCTTCCTACCACCAATGCTGGGCAAGGGCATCAGCAGCTACAGTGTTGGTTTTGCGTAGGTGCAGTGCAAGTTTTCTCCACTGTTTCTCCAGGGGGTTTTGAACCAGCTGGCTGCTTTCTGAGTTTTTTGAGAGGGTAGAGGGTTGCTAGATGTGAGGCTACTGGCTGGTTGTGTGGAAATGGAGGTCAAGCAGAGGGAGTTTCCAGCTGTCCCAAGGCAGATCTCTCTGCCTTTCTCCAAAAAGCACTATTTTAAAGTCTAATCTGCAACATATGCAGCCTGAAGTAAGGCACTTTCTTTTGCAAAGGGGGTGCAAGAGTTACACGTTTACAGATTCTCTTTATGCCTTTTGAACTTTCCATCCCATCTTTTTTCCCCTAATTTTCTCTCATCTCTTACCCTGCTTATGTCCACACACATTGCTCTCAGCCAGACAGAAATGTGGGAGAGAGCTTGCTGTTCCTCAGGTGGGACCTGGGGGACTTGGGACACAGCCGGAGATGATGCTGTAGGCAGGAGACCCGTGGGAAGGAGAAGTGGCTCCAAGTACTCTGAAGCTGATATCACTGGGGATGGTAGAGACGAACTGGAGTTGCTGGGGTGGAAGGAAGGGACGCAAAAGTTGATTAAATATCCCAAACTAGCCAGGATTCTTGAGATCAATGATGCTTCGAAGAACCTACCTGTGTCCCAGAAGCACATTTGAAACAGAAATCTGCAAAAACAAAATAAAAGTCTGAAATGTGAAAACTTACTCTAAACTAGACAGAGGTCTTGCACTCTGAAAAACCCAGATAAATGAGGCAAGAAGCATTGCATAAAAAAAGCAAAGCACATGGGAACGGCAGGGCTAGTAGAGCTGGAAGTGACTCCAAAAAGGCTCAGGGGAGCACAGCGTGCTGGTGGCATGGAAGGCAGTGTCCAGGACTGCTCTCCTGCCCACAGAAGGGGACTTTGCAGGTTTTCAGGGCAGTGTTTCTGTGCTGGTGTTTTCCTGCAGCTTTCCCTTTCCATTCAAAGTGCAGTATAAACTGTTAATAGATCATGAGTAGCCAGTACCACAATGTCCCTCCACTTCCATCCTTCTGTCTTGTTTCAAGATCAAATTTTAATTGAAATAAGATGTGGAAGACAGGATGAGTTTCTATAAATAGGTTCTAAAACGTCACCTATAGAAGAATATACATGACCCAGTTCAAATACCAATATGAAGAAAAAAAAAAAAGCATTAAGTTCATAGCCTCATTAGACCCAAGGTTTCCTTGCAAATTATTTTCTTCTTTGGCAGATATTTATTTAGGCTGGTTCCAGCAAATGATAACATATTTTCTGTTTGGTGCCTAGTACTTTGTTAAAGTTTCCATTCATATTACACACTGTATTGTCAATGAATTTGTTGTACAAGTAATGAGCAGTCTAAATAGTTTCTTCCTATTTCACTATTTTTAAAGAGTTTAATTTACATATAGTCTATTTTCTGGTATGATTAAGAGATTTTGTTTGGGTTTTTAACCAAATCTTCACTTTAAATGTGTAATTTTTCTTTATATAATATTCTAGGATGACCATATGATTTACATGAGAAACCATTTAGAGCTTCGTAGATGTTGTGTTGCAGGGCTTGAAACCCATGTAGGGTGTTCAAACTTCCAGTTGCATTTATGTAACAGTATTTAAGTAATCTGAGCCACCCCATAAAATTACCTGTATAAGTAGCAGAGACAGGCAGGATTCAGCTTTTGTTATTCCATCTCTTTTCACTGTAGAAAGTGCTCTCAAACAGCTGGTTATGCAAGCTGAGTTTTGGTGAGGTTACATTTTTCAGTACTTAACTCTCTGCACTGTGTATTTCCTAAATAGTTTTTTATTTTTTGTGCTTTCTGAGGGGTTGCATGTACCATCCTTTCTGCTGAAGTTCTCCAGCAGCATGTATGTTTGTGATAGAAGTGTAAATGTTTTCACTGTAAAAAATATAAAACTAAGAGTGGCTAAAATAAAAGCCCAATGTAAATTTTCGAATGCTTATGCAAGTTTAAAGAAATTAAACATAGACTTTTAAACATTATTCATGGTCACTGAGCTTGACACAGTATTACTCAGCACTCAGAGCCAACTACCATTTAAAGACCAGTAACAACAGTACTGTGTTTCTAGGGGTTATATTAAAATAAAGCCACTCCTTATCTGTTCCATGAAGTTAAAGAAAACTTTACCTCATGCAGCAGTGCTAGCTGGCTGCAGAACTTTACAGATATTTTTGAAACCTATGTTATGTTTGTGTGAAAGCCAAGTAGTTGCATTACATCAAGATTAAGAAACAACACAGTCACCAGTCATAAATAAGTGCAGGCCTTCACATTCAAAATATAGGTGCCTTTTTAACTTCTTTTTTTCTTTTTTTTTCTTTTAAGTTGGCTGGTGGTTTAGACATAGCAGTTACACGAATGGAAGTTGTGAGTTTAAATCTTCTAGGCAGTCTCTAGCATGAGAAGTCACAGAGCTTGTATTACAGAATGAAATATAAAGTTGCCTCAAGTCACAGACAGCAAGCAGTTTGTTTTGATAGGGTTTTTGGGACAGGCTGACATTTTAGTTCATTGACATTGCTATTCCTTGTATTTGGGCATTAATCTTACTATGAAGTGGATACATCTTAAAACGTGTTTGAAAACTTATTAGTCTAAGTACCCAGGGTACAAATTCAGGATAAGGATTGTGGTGGTAGAGGGGGAAAAGAGAGGTCTGCTGCCTGAAAGTACATGGGATGTCTCCTCTCCCTTGAGCATGAACCACATGTTCTTCAGTAGCAAAACACCAAGGACAGGAACCTCAGGAGAATACGGTGTGACTGGCCCAGGCCCCCCTTTTGACTTTCTCACCAGTTTGAAGACTTCTCTCTGGGCACAACATCAAAGGGCCTCAGTTGCTTCCATCTCGTCATGGTTCTTTGTGGTGGCAAAAAGTTGGGAATGTAAGAGGACTTTTAGCTAGGTGAGGCCTAAAGTTCCCAGGGACTGAGAAGATCCACAGGCTCTTGGAACATCCTGTGTTCCTTACACACCTGGAGTGCTGTACTTAGCCAGCCAGACTATGATATAAAGCAGACATGGCCTGTTCATCAAACCAGTGAACATCTGAAATAATATGAGGTACATGCCATATGAAAGTAGGCCTCTCTGTGAACTTTCAAGTTGGCATTTAGATTTGAAGGCAGTAAACTGAGCCAAACCGAGACCTGTCGGCACCTTTTGCAATAAAAGAACTCAAAGCATACATGCACAAGGCAGGACCTGGGGTAGATGTGCTGAGTAAACATCACTGAGACAGGTGTATCTTCAAGTGGAGAAAAAACACAAGTATTTTTAAGTCTGAACTGCACATGCACAGCCTTATATGAGGTACTGTCTTTTCCAAGAGGAGAGAAGATTGCTGAATTTTCTAAATTTGCCTTCCTCCCTATATCCTCTTTTAATGCCTTTTTGATTTTTTCCAGATAGCCCTGGCTTCTGTAAGAATCTGGTTAGGGAATAGAAACCATATTGTTGAACATAGGTGACCAGTCACACAGCATATTTGAATCTTGAACAAAAATGCTTGGAGATACTGGTACTGTTCAGCAACCCACAGGCAAAAATTGCTTTTATTGAACCTCTTCACTACATGGTTATAAAAAAAAGACTGTAAAAAATGTTACCCATTTGTGGCCAGAAGAAGTATCAAGTGTAACAAATTACTCTTACTGAATACTTCTGCTAGTGTATTTGGCAGTGAATTTGCTTCAATTCCAGAAGAGCATTGCAAATGAAATCTTTAGCAGAGAAGCAAACCAATTGTGCAATACTGGGGTTTCTGTTGCTCATGCATAGTTCTGCTCCCAGTCCCAGATTCACTGTGCCTACCAAGAAATATGTTCTATTGAGGCAGCAGAAAATATTAGTAGCTTCTAACAGCAGAAGCGAGCATAGCAGCTGAGCTATTTGGGATGAAAGCACCATGAGACAACTACAGTTCCAGCAGGATCTGGCACAGGGATTGTGTGGGAAGCCTTTCCACTGCCAGACCAGTGATGAAAAAGAGAGACGAGGTGAGGAGGACATGAGATCCAAGTTGTGAATCACCACTCATGTTGACCAAGGAGCCCGCAGACAGAAAGGGGAGGGAAGTGACCACTGAAGCTGAGCTCTGCAACCTCACCTCCCCTGCTCCCTGCTAGGAAGAACTGTGCTTTTAGTTTCCCTCTCTGAAATAAGACTTCTCATATGACGTTGTTAATTGGAGCATCTCCCCCCTACACCCTAATCAAACAGTGCTGTCACTGCAGAGTCAGTTAAGAGCCATATCTGACATGCTGGCCAAGTCAGCCAGTGGATTGTTTGCCTTAGGCCTGGTGGGTAGAGGTTTTAGTCTGATTTTATTCAGGATAAAACGCTTAACAGCAATGAAGCATGTATAGTCTGTCCAGAAAAGGAAGGAGCCTCTACCCTTGAGAGAGTTCTTGATTCTTGGTTTTTGTTTTTCCCTCAGATACATTTAAAACATTGACTCTTTCTCCTGCTGGAAGAAAGTACCACACACAGTAAAATGGGTTTTACACCAAAAATAACAAGAGGTGAAAAAAGACAGCTGAGGAAGAGTTTAAAATCAAAACTGCACCCATCCTGAGATGTCCTTCATCCTAGAGAGCACACCTTTCAGCTAACTACTTCGGAAGTGACTTCTGACTGCAGAGGACACATACCTGTCCAGCTCTGTGCCAGACCCAAATTCCCTGTAACAGGAGTTGGCTGGGAGTGTGAATTTGGCCAAGTCCGCAGTGGAAATGCATGTCAGCCACAAAGTGGCTTCCAAATCTGAGTAGTAATTTTCCCCAAATGTGGTATAGAAGTGAGATTTTTCCTTTCCCTGTTGTTGGGGCCTGGGCTGATTTATCAAGAAATGCCAGGGAAATGCACATGTATTCATGGAGTGAACTTTAACATAATTTAGTTCCAGCAAGGGCCCTGCTTTTCACCCTGTTTCCTGGTCCCTAGGGAAAAATCTGGGGAAGGTAGGACTCTCTGCAGCAGGCTTGACCCTGTGTCTCAGTAGATGCAGCCACCTGTGTCTGTGTCACTGTGCCAACTTCCAAGTCAAACAGCTCACTTCCTGGAGTCCCCGGCCAGAGGGGAATGTCGGGTGCGTCACGGCTTGGAGCGGAAAGCGGATAGTGCTGTGGAGAGCACACGCTGGGACTGGATGTAGGGATTGCTCCTGTGAGCTAATGGAAGCAGATGGCTTGTTCCTATACTTGATGGCAGGAGAAAGGCACGGAAGTAGGGGGTGGGAGGGGATGGGACAGGACGGGGCAGTTTTTCCACGGAAACCTCTCTGTCTGGCAGATATCAAGCCCAGCATCTGTGTGTCCTGGGAAGTCCTGATAGACGTGTTATACCGCTGATTCAGACCCTGGGCTCCCCAGCTGCTTGGCTTGGGGTGGGCTTGGCAGGCAGTCCTGCCTGAGCCTATTGCAGAAGGAACAATGCTTTCTCTGGTCTTTTCCTTTCCACCCCCTGCCAAGGCACCCAACCTCTTGTCCCCGTCTCAGAAATGAACTAAAGCTTTACTCCACTAAAACTTGGCTATGTCAGGAAAACAGGTATAAAATACAGTGGTTACTATAATACGGATTTTCTCCATAGAAATATATTGCAGATTGGATGGCAGTCACATTTCTTCCTTTTTTTTTTTTCTCTATTTCTCTCTCTTTTAGCAGAGCACATGCACTGCCTCTGTGGTGGGCACCACTGCAATTTTAGGCAACCTCCATCACGCACCACTGTACTGGGGCTGGGCTGGGACAGCCAGCGCAGGTGAGCTGTCTGGGACAGGAGCTGGCCTCTGCATTCCTTCCTGTGCAGAGTGGGAGGGAAAGGGGACCACATTGTCTACATCAGGATATAGGTGGAACTTGTCTAAATCAGAATATAGGTGGAGACAGATAATGACAAGGCACACTGTGTAAGTCTTTTCATCCAAGATCACCACTACAGCGTGTGTGAATTACTGACTTTAATAAGGTATGCTGGCTCTGGGTGGAAGGGAAAAGGTTTTGCAGTACTTCTGCCTACCCCCTGTTCACCCAGCCTGGCTCCCTGCATGATAACTTATTTTCAAGGTGTATGAATGGAGATGCCACCTCTTTCCTCCAGAGTTCAGTAGCTTGCTGATTGCTTTTAAGGCGTGGGCGTTCAGAAAAGCATTCTTACACCACGGTGTCTCCTGAGATTTGTTGTAAGAAAACAATGTTGATTTGCCCAGTCTAGAAGCAGTAGGATGAAAAAAGAGTAAAATACACTCTGTTCTTTATTCCAAATACCTGGAATTAATGTCCTTGTTGGAAAGAAGTGCCATAAATGGCTTTAATGTTTTGTTTTTTTCTCATGTTTATGGAGCAATACAGTATTGCTGCCACAACACTTGTGCACTGTACAGCACAATTCATCTGTTTTCACTTTTTAATGAGCAGTGACTCTAATTACTGTAGATACTGCATTGAGTGTGCATCCATATTCTATTGCATTTTCCAAAGGGGATTTTGTCCCTTCAGCTTTTAGAAAAGTTCAGGATAGCTGCCTGTGTCATGGAAAAATAAGTCTTGATTAACAGGGTATGTAGGAAGCCAAAGTAAATACTAGAAATCTATAAAGCAGTTAAGGTAGTGTAGATTAGTACATATGAAGGGATGTGTAAATCTGAGAGCCTGACATGATTGATTTTACATCAAAAGAAGAAGTCATTGTGCTACTACACTTTCAGTTAGAGGTCCTGCAGACAGCACTGGAGTTTTTTGAATGTCTTGGTCAAGTCAAAATCTCAAGTATTGTGAAGAGTTATGCTTGCATTCGCATCTTTCCTGACTCACAAATATGGGAGGACAACTAATGAGAGAGGGACAGTGCAACTTTAATAATCATGCTCATCAGCAAAAAGAGCTGGTGTGCACACACAGCACCTCTTGGTCAAACCACATACCCCATGTTTAAAAAAAATTCTGTCCAAGTGAAAGATAGAGGTGATGGCAGCTGGGTAATGGAAACGTAAAAGACAGGAGTGCTTTGCAAGCCTTTGAGTCTTGCTTCAGAACTGCTTTTACCCCTTGTGTTGCTGACACACACATCTGCAATAAACATATTGCAGACAAAGAAGTAGGTGAGAAGCTGCAGTTATTTACATCAGTCACTGAGACACATCCAGTTAAGGTAGTTATGCAGAAAGCACAAATTATCATGTTCTTACATTTAAAGAAAAATATTTTATAAGCACAAACCCCACCATTATATGTACATATTTAAAAAAAAAAGGTTGATTTGTTCTTGGTTTTTTTTATAGCATTCATAAGACAAATTTTAGACTTGCTAAGAGGTGGGTCCAGCTTGTGGTTAAATCCTGCAGACGACAGTCTTGCTGATCTTGGGATTTTCCAAAGATCAAAATGTAGATGTCTGAATCTCTCAAAACCTCACAAAACTTCAAAAACATTTTACTTTTCCCGAGATATCTGAGATAGCCATAAACTGCTTGAGCATCCTGGCAGGATTTCATGTAATAGACAATCTGTTGGGTAACTCTGAGTGGCTTATTAGCAAATTTAGGTTTTACATTTTAGCAAACAATATCCAAGTTTATCCCTTAGCTTTTGCTTAACTGTGATAAATTATTTATAAGGTGCACTCCCATGTGTATGCAGGTGGAATAGTTTTTCCAGTTGTGCTGTTTTTATAACACAGTCCCATTCCAAACATGCACTTGGGTGGGAGTGTTCTGTATAGAGATGTATATAAAGTCTGAGCCAAGAAAAACAAAGACATCTCCTAGTAAACCCTGGCACTCCTGTGAGGAGATCATCATGCCATCCCCAGTGCTGCTTCCTGCGGGAGCCTGAGGCCAAGGCATGGAGGTTGGTACCTGCCTGCGCACAGCCCTGGATGTGGGCTCTTCTAGGAGCTGAATGAAATGGAAGTCATAGCCCAATGATAAGCCTGGTTCCCCAGCAAAATCTGTTCAATACATCTATTTACGTTAAGGGTTTATACGTATATTTACACTCAAGGTTTGTAGATAGAGTTGGTGTGACAAGTACCCTAATCTAGACAAACTGGCTGGAAATGTGCAGTATTAAGAGCAGAAGTGTCTGCCTGCCTGCTTGTGTGAAATCTGGAAGGTCTCAGTGCGTGTCTTTCTCATTTGTTTAAGCTTTTTTTGTTTCTCAGGTGGTACCTGCAAGCCTTGGGTAGCCACCGAGCTGGAGAAAGAGGAATAGGCTTGCTGGTGGAAAACACTTTGTACACTAGGATAGCAGGCTGGATCCACAGCTCGGAATTTCTGATCTTCTGATGGAAAGATTTCATTTTAAGCTTTGTTTCAATGGCCTTTTTGACAGGACAGCTGTAGAGGATGCTTCTGGCTTTTGCCCATACTGGGCTTTGCAGACAGCTGCCTCTTTGGCAACATGGGCCATTAGCTTTCTTGTAGCTTTTCTTTTTGCTTTTCCACTTAGGATTTTTCTTCTTTTCTGTTTTCAGTAAGCAGTGCCTGCAGATCTGCAGGTGAATTCTAGATCTTATATAAACTCTTTCATTTTGTTAACTTACTCATCTATTTTTTAGTCCTCATTTTTAAGATTAATATCTTAGGGTACGTTTTTTGGAGCAGGGAGGGAAAGTGGAAGGTGGTGGGAATCATACCTCCCAGGGAAGGTGCTGAACTAATTATTCCTTGAAGATTATTTCTTAGTGGCTCAGATATAATTACTACTTGATCAAACTTGTATGTGCTATTTAGGACAAAATGAAGCCTCTCCTTCCATATGACCCCCCCCAAAAGCTATTACTTCAAGTATTCATCTTCAGGGGGTCAGGCAACTGCACCTGTAATTCTTACACATCCTACAGCCTCTGAACCTCTTCCCACAGAGGTCACATCACTACCAATACTTTGCCACCTACAGTGATACAGAGGTGTAAAGGAGGATTTTTGGAAGACCAGTTGCTGCTGGATTCTGGTTAAGTTTTGTGCGAACTGCTTAGAAATGTATGTTGTAGGACAGGATTTTTAACCTTGTCCAGTGTCTTTTCTAAGTTTGGAAAAGCTGGAAGTAGACAGTAATGCTAAATAGGTCATGAAGGAAATAGAGAAGTTCTGGGAGAATCACAAGAGAGCTCCTGTCTGCCCTTGCTTATTCTTTTCCGTCCTGCAACGTTGATGCTTTCACCACCACCAGATTCAGTAGTGGGAGCAATACCAGGTACCTTCTGGTGGCAAGAAGTGCATATTGTGTGAGCTGGTCAGAGGATATGGGTGTTGAGTTAAAATCCATGGAGTTGGTAAGACTCAATGCCAAGTCTTCAGAGAGAAGGAGATGTCCAGAAGGGGTCTAGACCAAATTTAGACAGTCTACACCCAAACCTGCAGTCTTCTGTATCCTTACACAGCTGCTGACTGGATCTGGAATGGTTATCCCCAGTCATCTGAAGCTCTGCCTTTGAGCATGCCCAGAGACATGTCAGCCTCAACAGAGCTGAGCAGCTTGGTGCCAGCCTCCTACTCACATTCAGTCCTGCAGCAGGAGATGTAACACTCTTTCAGATCACACTCTGCAAAAAGCCTATTGTAGGCTATTGTCTTTGTTTGAAATATGGCCAGTACAGGGATACTGCTGCAGTTCCTGCTCTCCTTATCCAACTGCCCAGCATGAGGATGCTTCCCACCAGCCCTTTGATATGGGCTCAGTCTCCTCTTTCACCTAGAAGATCAAAGCACCTCTCTCACTCTCTGAAGAGTGTGTGAGCTACCAGGGCTGTATAACTTCTTTGCAGTGGGTGCAATCCCATGATGTGTAGAGCTGGAGGGATTAATTGGGAGATTGTTAAGTGCAGTGAGCAGAGCATGTGTGTGAAAGGTGGAAGAGCAGGATTCTGCAGCTTGTTCAAAAATCATCCATGTGGCTTATGCTTATTATTTAATGAAAGATAAAAGACCTTGGGGTGACAGTCACTGCCCAAAGGCTCTGGAGAGGTCTGCGTGTCCTAGTGGCTTTGTCTACAGGAAATGTACAGGAAGAATGGCTTTTGCACTCTGTCCCAGTGTGATCTTTCAGAAGGTCATCTCAAGGTTCACAAAGAATTTGGATTCTAATTCATTATTAGGTAAATTATAAGAGTGTGGAGACAGCTGCCGAAATACACCATTTTCAGGGGCAGAGGGGGTTCATAGTGGGGTTTGACATGCTGTTTCCAAAGCATTCAGGAAGCATGGGGCCAAGCCAGGGTACTGATGTGGAACACCTTGTACTTCACTAAAATGGTGGTAATAATTCTCAGTTTACAAAGTGCATGGGGATTGCTCACGTAACACTGGAAAAGAGTCGCTGGTACTTATTTCTTAGCTCTCTGATTTTTCAAGAGGTGAAGCATGACAAACAAACAAATTACTGGTTGTTAGAGGCCAAAAATATTTGGTTGATTGTGCTTTGCCATCAGATTCAGTAACAAAAACCCATTTAATGTGAGTAGAACAAGGTTTGTGTCTATTAGCGGCTGTCACTTGGGCACATGAGGCTAATGGCAGCCATTGACTCCACATCACTAGCTATGACATACCTTCCAGCAAAGCACAATTAGAAGTACTGGGTTATGCTCTCTTTGTGTTCTTTATTCCAAATATAAAACCACAATAATACCATATGTATTATTTCAGAGGATTAAGAATCACCACAGAGTGTTTTGTAAATTATTTCTCTTCAGCATAGCCTTATATTGTCAGGGCAACTGCTTCTGCAGTCCCACTTCCAGTCCTCCTACCTTAGTCTAAGTATAGATCTTGTTGACATTCCTGAGATTTCCTCTTTATTAGTTATTGTCAGATTCCACACTGTCTCTGTTGTGTCCCATACAAGAACTGCTATTCAGGCACACTCCTAGAGGCTGCTAGCTTTTTCCAGTTGTTTGAAAGTAGGTGCCTGAGTTTTGGTCCTGAGCTGGAAGGCAGACTCCCACCATGAGGTTGCCTCCATGTATTCATCCCTAAGATGTTTCCCTCACCACCTGGTAAAGGCTGCAGCTGTAGACACAGGACAGGGGAGGCACATGCTGTACAGCCAGCCCTGTAAGCAGCTGTGGCCTGAAGATTCATTCACTTAATGATGCTAATTGTTTGGGTGGAGTTCAAACCACAAGAGCACTCCTCAGTGTAGGTCAGGAATCACAGCCAAAATTCAGATATTCCCTATTACCCTTGCTTACCCAGTGCCCAACGCCCGTCAAGTATTGACCAAGCAGACCAGGCCTGCGTCTCTGCTCGTGTTTATTACTGTAGATTTATCAGATCCACATGGAGGCACTAAATTTATTTTGATAGGAGAAGACAGGAAATGCTTTCTTCCTATGCGTGGGTAGGCAGCTGTCTTCAAAAATTCCAAAACTTAATGCTGAGAACTTGCTTGTATGTGACCTGTGTTGAAACAGTAGTACCCACACAAGGAGCTCCTATTCTTCTTTTAAGCAAACTATGCTTTAGATTCAAGACTTGGAGAGAAAAGGGACACTGTCCACATGTGCTGTGTGTATGACCAGTGGCTTGCAAACTATTTCTTTACTTGAGAGAAAAGTAATTTTTTAATCCCAGATCTGGGACATCAGAGAAGACTTCAGACAGTCCATAAAGCAGATGCAGTTTTCCGGGGTGATGTGCTGGCTGTACTGGAATCAAGTAACAAAGCCACAGCAGCCAGCATGCAAGCAACTGACAGCAGCTCTTGCCCAGAGGAGAAAGTGCTAACAAACAGAAGGCACAACTGGCCCCAATGCCAGCTCGTTCTCTAGTCCACTGATACTATGATTTTTGTGTAGATATTACTGATTTTAGGCTATGGTGTCAGAAAAAGCAATGTTTTGTACTTAACATGTGATCTCATGATCTCATCATAAACTGTGTGCAGTAACACAAGCACTATTTACCAGTAGTTTAAGCAGTGTTTGTGAGTTATTGTCATTGCTGCTGGACAAGTTCACTTCCCATTAATGTCAGTGGAATTTCTGTGGGAGCTTAGCAACTGGTGGTAAGGCGTTATGGGGGTAATGGAGAGGGATGACAGGGGAACATATTAATGCAAATGCATGTGAGGCTGAAGCAACCTGTGGTCTGTATTAAAGTAGAGCATTCAGGTGATACTTTGCAGATAGTAAGGGTTGTACTTGGATGAATTAGTCCTTACCCTGACTGGGGGGGCTTTCTGCTTCACAGATGTGGCCGTACTATTAGTCAAAATACATTTTCCCCAAGTCTAAAATTGTATTAACCACTTCTTCCCTTTTCAAATGGCTTTGTTCCTCTTTGCAGTTTAAATTCAGGTTATTTATATTTATCTAGATAACATCCTTTAAGTACTTTTAAATACAAATGTGCTTCTCAATTTTCACTTCTTCTAAAACTGGCAGTAAAACATACTTCAAAACTGCTCTGTAGCACAGATTACCTCTTCACTTACCCGTATTTTCTCTTACATGCAGCAAAGTAGGTATTGCCTATTTCTCTTGCAGACCACATACATTGATGAGAGCAGCAGGTCCATATGCTGTTCCCAAAAAGAACCAGTTGGACTGCACAACGCTGAACATGTTGGCTGCTAGATCTTTTCTGTCTTCAGCTTCCTGCTAAAACAGCTTTGTTTTGATTGTTCCACATAGTAAACTGTTGTTGATCACTGTAAGGCTGAACGGTGCTGGTGGCTGACTCACTCACTGCTCCTGGCTTGACTACTCCACAGCCTAATGAGGAAATGTGAGAAACCCACTAAGAAAAAGGGCCAGTAGCTAACAAAGGAAGAAATACAGGAAGAAAAGGGAATCTAGCAACCATCATACAAACAGAAATCACTGAGAGAAGTCACTAATGTTTTTTCCAAATCTAAGCTGTATTTTCTTTTCTTGATTGATTCTGTAAGACACTTAGGTTTTGAAAATGGAATGCATAAACACTGTGTGGTAGGAATCAGCTGAGAAGCAACATCTCAATATATGGCACAGGAATGTGTGGAGCACTTCTGATGGTGAAGGAACCTGGCTTCCTAAACAGTCATTCTCAAAGAATCTTAAAAATATTTGTGGGAGAGATAAAGTTGGTGAAATACAATTTTCAGAGCTGCTGTCTGCTTATTTAAAGCATAAATGATCTCACAGCATTTCTATGTGTTTTCATATCAATGTTAAGCTTATCTTATAAACACATCTGCAGTACGTACAGTAAGTTAAAAACTTCTATTCTAAAACACGGATGCAAAGAGAATGTGTCTTGGATGCTTACTGGCATGAAGAGAGATATCCTGTCTTATTCTTTTTTGTTCTGTGATACAGTTGTAGCATTATCTGGTATCCAGGGCTTTGAAGGATCTACTGTAAGCATGTCAAAGACTTTTGAAATTACTTCGTTTTTGTAAATATTAGATCACAAAAACTGTGGAATGAGTCCTATGAACTTTCATTAAACAATTTGTCTGTCCCACTATTGTTTTTCTTGTTTTGGAGTAGAAATTAAGCTAGCATTAGTAACACTCTGCGTGCTTATTATTTCAGAGAAAAAACCAATCTGTTCCAATAATTATCATGCTTATACAAACTTGCATTCAAGGTGCAGCTTAGACACTACTTAGTCACTACTGTGAGCTGCTTGTGCAGCCAGAGAGACATTCCTTGTTCGAGATTTCCATTTCCATGATGGAGCTTGGGCCAGGCAAAACTGCTTTCCTGTGGTCAGTGTCTTATCTCCTTTGATAGTGCTGGGCAGTCCTGGACTAACAAGCTATGGGATAAATCTTCCACTTGGTAGTTTCGCACATGGGAAAAGAGCATTCCCACAGTAAACAGTAACTTGCCTGGACCCCTTTCTGGCTAACACCCACTGGCTCAGAAAAATAAGGGAGGTGTCACAGCTCACAGGGCAGTTGGCAGCATATGGACATGAAGGCTGGGTGGTTGGAGGCTGGGAATGGCTAAGCCCAAACTTGGAGTCCAGATTAAAACTTGACAAGAGTCTAAGACTGGGACAGACCCTGTTCCCTTTAAAGAACTTTTTCCTAATGTCCAAACTAAATCTACCCTTTTCTGAAATGAAGCAATCAAAAACTACAAAATCTCACGATTAAGAGTTTCCTGGTGATTTGATTCTATCCAATTAAACATATGTTAGGAAATTCTAGAAACAAGATTGAGTCCAATTTTATTTATCCTGACAGTTCTTTAATACAAATACTAGTGTGAAGCTTTTAATTTCCACAGTGCTCAGTCCCACAAACAGCCATCACAACAGCAGCACTTGCTAGGTATTTTAATTTTGTTTTACAGGTGGGACAAACTTCTTCACAGCCATGTGGCAAGCACATTTGCAAAGCAGGTTTAGAAACTGGGATATCTTGGCATCTTTTCCTTAATTCAAATTACTCTCTTCTGAGCCAGAGCAGTACATAAAATATATAGAGTGGGGTTGAAATCCTGTCCCTACAGAAATTAATCTAATTTAAACGTTATGGTGCAGTTCCGTATCCTTAAGGTCTAAGTTATTCTGTTCACCAAAATAAATTGCTTACAAATTGGCAAACTAACAAATATCAGCATTTATTGAAATAAAATCCATATGTTCTTCAAATCCATGTAGCATCATCAACTACTTCCAGATGTAAATATCCATGAATAGCTTTAAGGAACCTCAGTCCCACAGTCCGTTTTCATCATGATCCTCAAAATTAGCACTGTTCACAACCAATAGACAACAGTATTTAGTCTCCTCAAGAAACAATACTTGTTGCTTTCCTTAAAGCCAGGTATCCTGTGACCACATCTGAAGGGAGCATCCTAATATAGGCAAATTCTTCAATAGTACTAAATCTCAGCTTGCTCTGGGGATCTGTGTAATTTGCCTGAAAAAGAAACAATGGCAGAGGCAATATTAAAATAAAATATTGAAACAGAATACTAAAAAGTGTCTAATTACAAGACAACATAACAGTTTCTTTTCCCAGTAACAGCACTGCTGTCCTACCATGGGACCAAAAGTTTTTTCTTTCTCCTTGTGTCAGAACTAATGACAAGTTAGCAAACCCCTAAAAATCACATTAGAAATGCATTAAACATAACATAGGGCTGAGACAGTTTCACACAAAACGAAGTGTAAAAAAAATTCCACAACTCTCTAAACTCACCCTAGCAACGCTGTGCCTTGTGCAGTCTCTCTGAAGGCAGCTCTCCAAAGAGTCCGGCTGCTGCCAATAAATTACCCACAAAGAGACTGAATTATGGGTGCTCTGATAGCTTTGGACTGATTTTCTCTTCCTGCATACAACTTGGCTTTTAATTTACTTTAAAGTGGCTGCTAAAGCAAGGGAGCCTCAGCTTATAGTGCTGTGACTGAACTGATAAGAAATTTTAACTCAGCATTGTGCTTTGCTGCAGACGCCTGCTTTCAGGATAGCAGCCCGGCCAGCAAACCCTGTGCTACGCTTGTATCCTCTGCTATTTTTGCACTCTGGGTGCCTGGGAGCGATGCCAGATTCCTCCCATCCTCTGCCCTTCCCTGTTACAGAAACCTTGAGCTCTGATGAGCCTGGGGGGCAGCACAGGAGGCTGGGCGAGAAGAAGGCAGGCTTCAGGGTATCACCTCTCCACCTTCAGCCTCCAGGATGGTCACGGCCCATGCAGTTTTGGATTACTATGTGCCTGCCAAGGCTCTTAAAACGTCTTCTGTACCTTTAACAGGTGGTGGTGGCAGGCTGCAAGGCACAGGCAGTTGAGATCCCTTAAGACATTGCTACTGAAAAAGAAAAGGCCAGGAAGAGCTAGAGCACTTCCTCTATCCACACTGTTGAAGTGCAGAGCCCTCTACCATTTTATCTTGGAAAGGATCTGTTGACCATTGTAACAATCCAGTTAATCATCTGGCCTGATAAGACTTAGCAGAACATATTTGTACTTTGTTTCTTTACAAAGAAATGCTACAAGGTTAATTACATGTAGTCACCTAACAGTCAAATCATCAATTCATTTTCAAACAAATGGCAAAGTTAGGACGTTAGGAGTAAATTTATCCCTGGTGGTAACTTCATGATTATAGCAGGTATGAATTTATTTTTATTTCACACTTTAAGCCTGGCCTCACATAGGAAAAACAGAACCTAGCAGACTACTTTTCACATGTGCATGATTCGGTAACTAACTAGACAAGCAAGATCTGCAATCTGTGTTACACATGAATCTAGGTTAAAAATATTCTGGCAGTTCTTCAGCATTTGGATCCGCCGCATCAGGCTGTGCTGTTTGCACACAGAAATCTATTGTAACTAGTCATTTATGGCATGACTTCAGTCTGCAAATAAACTTCACTGCTACCTCAGAAAGAATTAAAACATTAGAAAAGTGAAGTGAGGTGATTTTGCAAAGAAAAAACTCTGTCGTGTTTAGAAACTAAGTCACAGGCCACAGACGCCCCTCAGATACAATAAATGAGTTATCTCAGTTTGTCTCTATAGTAACATGGCTGATGTGTTTTCAGAAAAGGAAGAAAAATACAAACATTTGAAGGTTCAGGTGTTTTTTTTTAATCTGCTTTACAATAAATTACTTTTTTAGCATATAAAAATACCTAAATAATCATCTTGCAACTTTGGAAATCATAGTTTAATTTTGCTGTGTCAATATAGTAGAGAAAAGCTTTTGCATTCTAGGCTGCCTTACAAATATAAATTGGTTGCTCTGCTTAGGCCATTAGTAGATTTAAATCCATTTGTGTTACACACAAAACTAGAAGAGGATCAGTACAATTTTTTTTTTTCTCCCATGGGGAATCCAGCATTCCCATAGAAAATATACTCTTATGCAAATACTTTCAGATCTTACACAGAAATATAGGGACATTTTCCTTATATTTCTAAAATATCTATTACCCACATATCTTCCTATTAGGAAATTATATTGAAAATATATTTAGTGCTTCTTATGAAACATTTCTGTCTTACCAATTTAAAGGACGTGCTGTCTCAGTTATCTTAATTAAAAAGTTTTTTTAAACATGGTATTTTTATCATAGTCTGGAGAAACCTTGCAGGCCTCCTAAAATAGGAAACTTGACTCACAGTACAATTAGAGGATGGAAAATTAAGAAGAAGAGAAAAAGTGGAAAGACAAAACAAAAAGGAAATGGATTCATATAGAAAGAAGAGTACTTATATTGAGCTAGAACAGTTACAGTACATAAATCACTGATGGAAAAGAGGAGCTGAGGGACTGAGAGACTCCTGTTTCCTATGGCTAAACTAATCCTTAGCTGGTAGGGCCTCCATTCACATCTATAACCTGCATCATCACCTCGCTATAGGTGCAACAACTGCATATGCAACCAAGGCCAGTGTTGGAGAGGATTATTTGGTTCCTTGGAGATGGGGCAGTGAAACAGACTTATTCCCTTATGCCTTCTGCCCCACGTAAGTCTCTTACTGGTCAGAGATGTTGCTACAATGCTAATAGCACCTGATGCAAATGCTACAAATATTTGGAAAGCAACTTTAAAGGAAGAGGATGGAAAACAGATGAACAACCCATTATGGCATTTTTGCTATTTTGGTGAAATCTACTCATGATTATTTCACATGTCCACCTACTCCCTCTTCCTCCATCCACTGCATCTTTATATAAAATAGGGGTACTTCTGCAAAGTTCCTTAGTCAACTGACCCTTGCTCATTGTCTGAAAACAAGTTGCTATGGTATCAAAATGACACTCTCATGAGTACAAGACTGCAAGTTTGCCTGTCTGGAGGGAATTCTTTTCCCTGGGTTTGTGAGCAGTCTCTTCCATTTGCCATCTGCCAGATCATCTGCAAGGGAGATGTTGCTTTCCCCTTCCTTCATGACACCAAGGGTTACCAGCCTCAATCTGAGCAACCCACTCCATTTCCAAATCATGTCCAAAGGCACAGGCTGGAAACATACCATCTCCTAGGTGCCTTATTTAAATATGTCATTTTAAAAATAAAAATGTAATGGAAAACATATGCTGCCAAATCAAGAACACAAATGCCAGGATGTGCAGGATTACAGTTGGCACTAGAGCTATTCTTT
Organism: Chaetura pelagica; assembly: GCF_000747805.2. NCBI lineage: Eukaryota > Metazoa > Chordata > Aves > Apodiformes > Apodidae > Chaetura > Chaetura pelagica. Next base: position 8,354,142 of record NW_009952990.1, read on the forward strand.
AACCCCCAGCACTGTGCAACTACTCTAAGGCAGTCCTTAATTAAGTGCTCACCCACTTTTTTTTTCCCAGGAGGGACTTTCACGTCATTCAGTGTATAGAATGCAAGGTGCTGTGTTACCTACATCAACTTAAAAAATATGTATATTGACAGGCATCTCTGTGAGGTGATACCAACCCTATGAGTTGGGCTAGAGCCCTATGGATGAGAAACAGATTAAACTGGGGAAACAGATTAAACTGGGGAATCTTTCTGAAACTTTCTCTAAAAGAAACAATGAACTAAATCAGCCTCAGGCAAACACTCCACATGGAAAGTTTCAGTCTGCGTGGTTAAAGCTTGGCAAAGTTAGGAGCCATGGAGATTGTGGGCCACCAGCTTTCACTGTAACAATATCAAGAATTAGAAATTATGGGGACCAATGCAGACTCTAGAGCTGGGAAAACAGTGTGATAGGAGCCATCTGGCAGAACAAGGTATTTAATCTGTCCTCATATTTAACAACAACCTGAGGATTTTGTGATGTAGCAACAGTGTTTGGGGTTTGGTCCTAAAATCCCTGGACTGTTAAGCTCAAGGCTGAATAGGAATCTCAGAAAGTATGTATTTTACAAAAGCATGCACTGGCTTTATTTCATTATGGAAAGTGAGATGACAATTTCAAAGAGAAAAGTAAAATTCTTACTGGAAGTCCTGAAATGTCTGAATATTTCTTGGCAGGTTTAAAGGAGGGAGGAGCATCAATATTGAAATCTAGAGAGAAACAAAGGAATAAATTAATTGTGCTACATACATTTTAAAATGTAAACTCAAAATGTAAATAAGTAACAGTACTTCTTTAAATTGCTGCCTTTACTTTCTGAGGTCTCTACTAACTAAGAGAAAGAAATATGAAGAATGACCACTGAAAGCATTTAGCCTGTTAGCACTTTAAACAACAGCCTGATTTTGCTCACCTCTCTAAATACAAGTTCAGTAAGCAGAAGTGCTGCCCAAAAAAGAAAAATGCAAGAGAGCTACTTTGGATGTGTTGATTTTTTCCAAGTCTTAATAAATTTCCTAGCAGTCAGTTATTTGCAAAGAACAGCCATTATCATACGTGTGCTGCATGTTAAAACCATGAAGCATTGCTCAAGATTGCAGCTCTGAAATACTATAATCCAGAAAAGCAAAATAATCTTTTAAATCAGTTACATCTTTAAGCACGTACCACTTTAAGCCCAGTGAATGACCTACAAAATGTTCTGAATGTGTAAATTAAATGATAGAAATTGCTGTTCTTTGGTGCTCTTTAGATAGCAACTCCCATTCTTAAACATTTTGAGATAGTCAGTATGTTTCAGTAGTTAAATTCTCAATTTTGGACATTTACAAAAATATGTTGTACCTAGCTTACCTCTTTCCTCCTTCCTGATCTCCCTTGCACCTCATTCAGATTCTATGATCAATTCAAATGCTCCATGCATATCAAATTTCTAACTCATCATCTCATAATTCAAAAGACACTAATGCCACAGACAGCTGGTTTTAAATGAGTAATTGAGTTTCTTTTCCCACCTTCTTGAAAAGAGCCTGTAAATCTTCTGTTGCAAACACAACACAATAGAAATAGCAACATCAGCAGATTGTCAGTTACAATATCCAGGAACACACAATAGTTTGCATTTTTCTCTAACAGTTGTGTCTAAAACACTTAAAAAAACTGGCAAGCTATTTTTGGACAAAGCACCAAGTCTGACAAAAAGTATAAGCATATGCTCAATTCTGAGATGCCTCCACTTGCTTAAGTAAAATCTGAGGATCCCATTCTGTCTCTAGCTACATTCAGTGGTATCCTACTTTACAAGTAGGCTTGAAGTATATCTAGATTAAAACCACTGCTGTTACTCTGCTCCTGCAGATGTACATCAGCTAGCTGTAATCAGGACTGCTAATAGAGTAGTTTCAGTTGTGCTGAACTAAATAAGGGAGGTATGATTTTAATCTCCCAGTAATCTAGGATAAGGAGCTGGATAGGAAGCTTGGGCTGAGGTCTAAGCTACTGTAGGTCTGTGGCTTAGCAGAATCTATTTCAAAATAGTTCAAAGGTAGCTAATCAAGCAGCAGCCACCCATCAGAAGCCATTTGGGCTGCATGCAGAGGAGGACACTCCTCAGCAGTGAAAAGGTGACAAACACCTATCGGGAATAAGGAGTTTCTGACCTGGTTTGGATACACATTTCCTTTTTCAAACTCTCTCCCCAAATGTATTTGAACTTTGTCAAAATATTGCAAATTATTTCCTTCTCCTTCCTTTCCATTTATGGCTGGTGACTGTGATTGGACTAGTCACAAACATACTACTGGACCCTCTTCAAGCAGCATACTGCATGCACTGATGAAATAAATTAGGTTTGTTTTAAAGAAAGTTATTTGTGTGGATTTTATTTTTTATAAATACATGCAAAGCGTCTAAGCAGCTTACAGCTAGGATCATTCAGTTGCCATGGCAATGCCCTTTCAGAAGCAAGAATTTGTTTTAGGTTCTTCCAAGTTCTGTTCTTCTTGCCAGCTGCTGCTCCCCCAATGCCAGAGTGCTAGAATTAAAAATACAGTGGTTAGAGAAAAAATAAAGAAAGAATACTATTTCTGAGAGTGATACTTCCATTTCATAGTCTTTCTGCTATGTCTCATCTTGTTATGAACTTTTTTTTATAACCTCACTTATTTCATCAGCACGCTAATACAGTGTACACTTTAATCTTGACTGCAAGAAAAACAAAGCTTTTTGGACTATGTCAAAGCTACTATGTTTAGGATTAACTGAAGGAAATGAAAATCTGCTTTTTACATGGAAATGGAAAATCAATGTGGTTAGGTTTAGCCTGAGATTACAGGATTCTGTATGTATTTCCCATCGTATTAGAACTTATTACTATGAAGTTGTGTCTAAAATTGTGATTACATGGCTGAAATTTCTCTCTCCTTTTTATGGTATATTACAGGTGCAGCTCTTGTAAATTATCCCTGACTGTAGAAAACACAACTGATCTTGCAAAACGTAATAAATACTAAAAGAAATTTCCCAGAAATTCTATTTTTCTTTCAAAGGATAGAAGACAGTAGAAAAGGAGCAATAAATAGAATGTTGACTGCCAAGACAATTTTGCATTTTGAAAGGTACACTAATGGAAGGCTTGCCACAGGTACTATAATGGTAGTTTCAGTTATCAAATGTGATTGCTACAGAGTAATTTATTTATGTCCCTCCAGAGACAGAAGCTGCACAACATACTGTACTACTTCCAAATGATCAAAGAACACAGATTTACAGCTTTACTTCAAGAAAGAAAATGTTCTTACAACTGGGGGGTTGTTTTTATCTTTGTTAATAATTACTACCTGTCATATCTGTCTCATCAAAACTCAGCAAAGTACTGCAAACACACTTCTGCTGTGATTTGTTTATAAATTAGCCTGGTAAATTGCCGAGAATGATAGAAGGAAGGATTCCAAGAGAAAGCTTTTTTCTGCAGAAGTACGATATATTCAGAAAAGATGTTCATGAGCTGATGATATATCAGGTTTTGTCAACGGATATCCAATATACAAAGCACATCTAGAGATGATTGTAAGGAGCAATGGATGCAAAGTCGAGCACGGGAAGTTCCACCTCAACATGAGGAAGAACTCCTTTACTGTAAGGGTTATGGAGCTGAGGAAGAGGCTGCCCAGGGAGGTTGTGGAGTCTCCTTCTCTGGAGACTTTCAAGACCTGTCTGGATGTGTTTCTGAGTGATCTGCCCTAGATTCTGTGGTGGTCCAGCTCTGGCAGGGGGGTTGGACTCGATGATCTCCAGAGGTCTCTTCCAACTCCTAACATTCTGTGATTCTGTGATGCTGTAAAATAGAGACTACTGGAATATGAAATGAAAATAGATGTACTACCACATTAGTAATTCCAATTAATTACATGTTTTTTCCTCCAAATCATTGCATAATTATGATTTTTTGCAGTTATCTGGCTTCTCAAAAGCAACTACTGGGTTTCTGTGAAGTTATGCCACCTGGAAATGGGGCTGAATATCACTTCCTATACCTACAATAAAAAGGCAATGACTGCCAAGCACAAACAAACCAAGCTACTACCCCTGTAGTAGTGAAGTTCAGGGAAAGCTCAGGCTAGGACAGGTGGAGGTATTAATTGCTCTACAAAACTGTCAAAAGGTCTTTTTCCCCTTCCCCATTCCCAAGGGATACAAACTCCATTCAGGAAGTTTAGGAAAAGGTAGTAACTTCCTTCCTCTCTGCTTTTAAGTCTATCCTCTGCAGCGAGTTAATGGTTCAAATTTGGGCATATTTATCAGAGTGTGACATGATTTTATTCTTTTCAAGGCAAATTAGGCTGGAAAAGTACAAAATGTAATCCAGATTGTTACTACTAGTTCATACCAACAAAGAGCTTGTTAAAACTCAATACATTTCTTCTCAAATTAGTTACTGTATAGGGCAAAACAATTCCATGTTTTTATTATAAATGCTTATTATTTCTGCAGCAGTTGCCAAAGGCCCTGTACATTCATTCCTATTTCAAGCATAGACACTTGTATTGCCTCTTTGGAAATGAAATCCCTCTAAGAACTGAAGGATCAGCACAAGGCCTCGTGGCGAAGTCCTATATGAAAACTACACGGAATGACTCTAGGTACAAATGGAGCTTCTCCGATAAGCTTCATTTCTCAAAGACACTGGTGCTCACTGGAGGATTACAGTGAGCAAAATATGCAGTCATTTGAATGCTCCTAGTGACAGCGGTTGTCTGCAAAGCAGACATAGAGCAACTTGCAAGTCATATATCCCCTGCCAAACCTGTGTTAGTGAGCTGTGTGATGCCTGATTACTCAGGTTTTATGCTGTGGGATATTGTATCTTAATCATACAGAATGAAATATGGGATAAAATCCTTCTAATTATTGGCTTAGGACCAGCAGTCTGAGAAGTCTGCTTGTCTAGAAAGCAGTTGTACAGTATGCCAGTGAGTTGGCTCTGGCACAGCAAAATAAAAAATAGTAAAAACAAACCCAGCAGTGACAGCATTACTAGCTGTAGTCTTCCTTCACCTTCTCCCCCAGTTTAAACCTCCAAGCAGTTTAGCAGCCTGCATTTCGTCAGCTGTCAGAGTTTGCATGACTTCTGAATGCCAGCAGGCCAGGCTTCTGGGGAACACAGAGCATTTGCTTCTAAATCTAGCAATTACTGGAAGAACAGACACCACAGGTCTGTTGAGACTTTCAGGGTCCAGGAGAGGAGCAAAATGCCACTTTCTAATGACTCTGGCTTATTTCTGGTTTAATTGTTTTGCAGCCTGCCTTGACTAGAAACTGGGAGATGAGATTCTTACACTCACAACAGTATAAATTATTTCTCTCTAGCCATGGTACTTGGTGAGATACCACACCATAAAACTTCTGCACTTACCTTCATCTGGCAGGTTTTCTGACTCTGTTCCAGAATTTAATATAATAGTTCTGCCTCTGGACCAATGCCAATTTCATGCTATAATAGAGAATGCACTTTGGACCATAGTGCAGCATGGACTACAGGTGAATTCCTTATGAATTGCTGACTTCTTATTTGGCTGTTAAGCTGACTTTCTTAGTATTTGCATTAGCAATATGGTTAAACAATCCTAGTTAATGTTTTATTTGAAGAGTTTAGAATGTCAAATTGTTAAAATAGTATACTTACGATGAAGTTTGGATCTTTAAATGGTAATGGCTTGGCGGTTGTTTCCACTGATCCTGTGCTGGAGTCTGTGTTCAGAAATTTGTTTTCATTCATGGCGTCCCCACCTGCACCCTAAGGAAAAAATACAGTCTTACTGCTTGTTATTACTCTGGGAAACTTTAACTGGAGATTGAGCTCTCTGCTCTCTTACCTACCTGTTGCCTTTTTAGCTTTTCTATCTCTAAAATCTTTACAGATTGGACTGGGGGAGCATGAAACAATTTTTGTCAAGCTTTTTGCAAATGATACATAAAGGGGAGGAGGGGAATAGATTGGACAAAGCCTACTGTGTAAGAACAGCACTGGGTTTATTTCAGTACTAATGGACACCATCTCTATAATAAAGTTCAAGACAACATATGAAACCAGAAACAGCAGAAATGTATGTAGGATTTTTTTCAGAATGTTCCATATTAAAGCATTAACAGGAATATATAAAATTCACTAAAAGTTTTTTTTGTCAAGGTTCTAAAGAATAATGGATCAATCAGTTTATTCCCCTTATGTGGCTTTAATCAATCCTGAGTGAGGATTGAGGGGAAAAAAATATAATTACTATATATATTATTTTTATATACAAGCCTCACAAAGTCTACACTGCTACTAGTTGGTGTTTTCTAGGCTTTTCTTTATGGTTTATTTATTTAGCAGGATGAGTACTTGGAGAAGGTGTGTGTGTGACTAGAAAGCTAAAAAAGTTACGTGGCAGTATAAACAATTTCTGATAGTTCTGCAGGGCTGAGTCTATCTTGTTGGTTTTTTTTTTAAATTTTGTGAGCACCTTGTAAGCCTCCACACTGCCAGAAATAGCCCATGTTACATACATAAGTGTTCCTCATGAAATCCTCATATATACAGAATCCCATGAGGACTTCGCCATTGAGTTCAATCAATAGGATTTCATACCTTGATTATTTTTTCTTGAAGAACAAAAATCTTGGCTAAAAGCTAAATCAATATTTACTGAACAAGTGGTTAACATGCGTCTTTACCTTCAGGCAGATAATACTTAGAACAAAAAATGTTACTGTGGAAGCCTGCACTGCAAAACCTTCTGTGTTACTACAATACTCTTATATGTATGAGAAAAAAGGATCATTGTTATTAATGAATTATGGGAGTACCTCTAGAAACCGAGACTTTATAGCAAATGCCTTGATTCAGGATATCCCTCTCCATGTGATTATAAGGGAAGTGTTTGTATTTTTAACTACACGTGTGAGCAGTTACAGGATTAGGAACTAGGCAAGTCGAAGTCTTCTTTGAGGAAATACATCAGTTATTCAAAAGTGCCTGTTTTGAACATAGTAAAGAGGTCTTAAATATTCAAAGTATGGTATAAAGAAGCATTCAAGTAAATATTCATGTTTCTAGTATCTTACTAAAATAAAATATACTAATAGATATTCTCTATTTTCAAAACAAGTCGGTCCTCTGTAAGGTAACAGTACAGAGGATATTGCGATAATAACATCAGTGGAAGCAACTCTAAAGTTTGTAGCTTAAACTTGATTCTTCCCATTCTGAGGGCAACATTAGAAGGCAGTGACTGTCACAGGAACAGAAGAAATGCAGATGGGTGTTTAGAAACATGTGCATGATGTGACAGTGAGCAGAGAAAATAGTATCTTCAGCAATCCTGAGTAAAGTGGCTTTATAAAATTAGTTGCTAGGTTTCAAACTACATTCTTGTACATGCATGGTTCCAGCACTTTGTATTTCAGCTGCAAACAGTAAAGTCAATTTTGAGAAAGACAAGGCTTCAGATATAAGATTATTTTTTATTAATAAAGTATCTCTGATTAATAAAGTATCTCTGGTCATAATCCATGTGAATTCTGTAAGTGGAAGAATCAGCACTCAGTTAAAAGTGTTCTTACCTTTTATTTGGTACCATCTGGTCTGTTTTAAATCCAACCCTACAGTTTTTATTAATTACTTTATCATTTTTACCACTTCAGTGAGCTTCTCCTAAGTATTCTATAGCTTATGAAACTGATTTTGAGTAGCATTTCCGCAAAATCTAGAAACAGTATCTAGTATTTTGAGACAGAACAAATAAAAATGGTTTATCAGTAAAGAGGAAGAAGCTTCCTTACACATACAGTCTTTAATTTCTGCAGCCAGGTACATTTAGACATTACACCCACTGACTTCAGTGGGTTTTTCTGTGTGGATTCAGTGCTAATCTTGCTGGTGCATTGGGAAGGAAAGTAAGGAAGTGTTCCTTGCAGGACAACTCCTGAATGTAAATTCTATATGTCATTTCTTTTCCAGACCAACCCCTAAGGGACTTCAGGTATTAGTGCTGCTAAGAGTTGGGATAACTCACATTACAGGCCAGATGTTAATTTTGTTTGTGCTAGTATCCCTTGCAGAGTGACAGAGGCAGCAGGATCCAGAGCAGCAGCTGCTGCTTTGCTGGGCCATGTAGACACTGAAGCCATCCTCCAGTCTCACTGAGACGTAAGGCCAGCAGGAGATCCTGGACCTGTCATGGACAATTTGAGAGCCGTGGTTTCCCCTCCAATACAAATTGTGCAGGCTAGTGTGCAGCACTGTAAAGCAGCTTGCATATCATAGTGGTATGCAGTTGATACCATGATTTCAGAGCCCTGTGACACACTAGGAAGAAAACAGGACTACAATAATCCCAGTTAAATGCTGGGAACTAAAATAAACGTGTGTCTGTAGATGCAGGCCAGTTCCTCTCACTTAGCATTGCTTGTATGTAAATTCTGATTTTTAGCAGTAGCAGTAGCACTGTGGAAGAGAGATCTCAACTAATGTGCTTTCATTTCTGAAAAAAACATTAAGGAGTTGAGTAGAAGCATTGCTTCCAGAATATTGCACAAAGGAGTGAACTCCAGCAAATGATCTTTCCGTGCAGCCTGCAGAAGTCTCAGCTGAACAAATTGACAGCATCTCAACAATCTACAAATGTGCACAGGAAAAACTATTTAATGTTTCAGGGTTGTTTTTTTTAAGTTTTTTTTTAAAGGTGGGGGTAGATGCCAAATTAATTTTAACTAATATGGATCTACCTTTGTACTGCAAAAACCATGTTTCCTGAAAGTGAGTAATACAGTGCTAATACAAAACATTATTTACAGCCTGAAAGATTCCTCAGTGAACAATTACTGTACAGTAAAGATAAGCTTTAACATTTAACGTTAGTTGAACAAATCTCTCCCGAGTGTGCTTGTTTGCTTGGTTGTTTAGTTTGGAAGATAGTTCATTCTTCACTGTCGTATGTCGAGGCAAACAAACAGGAGTGACTTCCAGTCCCTTCTGCAGCCCAATGAAGCAATGGCAGTGGCGTGAGTGCACTGAGGAAGCGCCTGTCACCAGGGAACATGAACTGCTCAATGTGTGCAGTAACCCTCAGTCACATGTGGGGTTACTTCCCCTTCCTGCCCAATTCACAACCAGTCCCCAGCACATTTTCTCTACCCAGCCAGTCTCTTAGCTAACTCCCTCACCCCCAGCACTCTAGGATAATCCCAAATGCTTTGCAGAGTGCTAGAAAGAAAAGTATAACTGTGGGCTGAAACTCTCAATAGCTTCTTTAAAGCTTCTTTTTAATGGGTCTTGTAAAGTTAACATACCGGGAACTCAATATACACTTCAAGGAGTGTCCTGGTTTGAGCCAGGATGAAGCCAATTTTTCTTTTTACTGTTTTTTTTTTCCTTCAGTAAGCTTTCTTGTAGCTAGCAACAGTGTGTTCTGCTAGGCTGATAAGACAGTGGAATGTTTTTCTAACTACTGAGGCTTCAAGGCTGCACCTGCACTCTACCGGCTCAGACACTATGGGGAGATCTGTGACCCCCCCGTAGGAGGCTGAGTTAGATGGACAGCAAAATTGGCCAAAGATATTCCATTCCATATATCTACGTAAGCTCAGAGGAAGGTCAGAGATCACAGAAGACAACTTCCTTCCTTCCTTCTTCTTCTTCCCTTCTCTTCCGTCCATGGCTGGCGTCTGGGGAGGACTCTGTTCATCCATCACCGTCGACCCTTAGGCTCGAGATCTCCTGACCCCCATAACTCTCTGCTTTCTCCAGCAGCAGCTCCGGGATTCCTCGGGACTCTTCCCAGTTCAGGGAAGTGCTGTGGGAGTTGCTGGGGTGGGGGGAGGCGAGAGGCTTTTGCCCATTCCTGAACATATCTGTACATAATTGTATATATTTTCTTGTATGATTCATTAGTGTTTTAATTAAAACTGTGTAGTTTAGTTTTCAATCCAGCCAAGTCTCTCTCTTTTTCTCTCTCTCCTTCCCTACCTGGGTTGGGGGGAGGGGGGGATCGAGAGCATTGTTGTCGGACCTGAGTCAAACTGTGACAAAGGAGAGAGACAGGGAAGCAGCTTTTCATGTGCACTTGATAACTGAATTGTGTCTTTTAAACATGTAGCTAGGGCTACAGGGAATTTGTGCTACAACAGTCACTAAGCAGTGTGTGTTTTTCTCCATAGGCTGTTGAAGATTATAACAACAAAGACCTTGGAGTGGCTTTCCACTGACAGGGTATATCTGCACTGGCAAGCGAAGGTGTGATTTCAGTAGAACTGAACATGCTTTTGCTAGTTTTACCTCAAATAACAATAAAAACACTGCAGTAAAGACTGCAGCTAAGTCATCAGTAACTATATTCATCCTTTCCCATCATCCTCCTCTGGCTGTTAACCTCCACAGAAGTCCATGCTGCCACCTCTTCTCATGTTACCTCCCTCTGCCCTCCTCCTCCCAGTAGCCTCCTGAGCCAAGCACAGAGCAACCTTGACTGGAATTGCGAGTTTTAAGAGCTGTAGACAGCAGGTCAAAGGCTTCTTATAGGACCACTCATGCAATATTATTCCCTCTATAAAATGACATTTATGTGCTTTAACTGAATTTAACTGCAATCCCAGTGTGACAGGTTGGCAGACTCTATCCTTCCTGGGATAGTCTGAAGCAATAATGGGGGGTGCCACTTCTTCACATTTCTTTTTGTAAGACCATCTACTGAGTATTCAGTGCATCTCAGCAGGGCGGGACACAGTCCTTCCTGTTACTCTCTAGGACTCCGTGCCAGTCACTGAGTGTGGAAGCTGGCTGAGGACTTCATGTGGTCAGGAGACAGCAAAAATTTGAGCAAGAGCGACGACCTGCAGCAAACACTTGGGAGTTCTAAGAGATTTGTTGTCAGAGCAGCCAAGTCTGGGGAAGAGACCTGAACTAAGCTTTGATACCTTCACAGTGGTTCCTTTTGAATAAAGCCAAACCCCAGGAATGAGCCTAGTTTGGACCCTACAGTAAATGCTGTCTGTACTGGGAGAAAACACACTGGGAGGCTTCCTATTCACATGCTACTTTCACTCTTATATTTTTTGGTAGATCTATTACTTTTTTCAATATATTCTATTCCAAATTCCCTACCACAGATGTATTGGTTTTCATGATTTCCAAAGATTGCTCCATCTGTCTGGTTTTATTTAAAGAGATGACAAGCAAAACTTGTAGACCTGAAAGCTGAATGCTTTGTTTTGGCTATTAATAGGTGTAATCGGCATTGTGAGGTTTGGGATGGGTGTCTGTGATGGGACTAAATACCAGGTGGAATTACTTTGTTATGAAAGTGCTTGTCTGAATCATTTTACCGCTCCCCACCCCAGCAAGGATTAAAACTGCATAACAGAATAATTGATATATGCTGAAATATTATATGTGCTGAAGTATCATTTCTTATCTATTTACTTTTATATTAAATTCTGTAATATTTTTTCATTATTTTAGAATAACAGGATTTTACAAAGTAAAAAACAACAACAAAACACCACAAAACATCAAAATATAAAAAACCATGAAACATAAAAGTCAAAGATGTAAATTTGTGGATTTCTAGGATCCTATCACTGCATACCATGCATGTCATGGCTTAGGAAGAAAAAAAGGGATTTGACCATCACTGAAGGTACACTATGATCACCAGTAGTCATTTTTACAGTTTTATATGGTAAAATAGAATTTAAAAACAGAAGGTAAACTGAACAGAGTGTTGGGAATGCAAAACTTAAATGCATAAATACATTCTGTAAGAACTGGAATGGGGGTTTCTAGCTGAAGGGAGCAAAAAAAACCACACCTGTAAATATATATTTATTGTTTTTTTTTTCTTTCTGCCAATAATTCATTAAACACTATATTGAGTACAGCAATTGCAGATGAAGCTGTTTATATATATAGTTTTTTAGCTTGGTTTTCCTTCTGTGTTAAGTATTTATGATATTCTAACTTTGTCTTACAGTGATGACTGGGGGGTTTTATGTCATAATTGAAAAATAAATAAGAGGGGTATGGTTCTAAATCAAGCCTTCACACTTGGTGATAACTTTGCCCCACACACCCAGTTTTGGCTTGCTGAGGAACCCACTTGTCTCCAACCTTTGTGTGTGAAGTTTAATTAATTGTTTTAATTATTGGTACTTACTTTTGGCAGTGATTTTCACAATCACAATAATACTACAATGACATTCTTAATTTTGTTGACACAATTGTTTTAACTCGGCCTCAGTAAGGGTATATGGCTAATTATTCCTGTCGTAGGTTACTTTTAAGCAGCAACATCCAACTTGTAGCACTTAATCTGCTTTTAGCTGTGTTTAAGTGTGACACCCTGATGAAGCTGTGACATGAAGCCAGGGAACAAAATGCTAATTTGTAAAATAGATGGATAATAGCTGTATTTTCACTAGCAGCCAATCACAGTGAGTGAGAATGGCATGTGAAAACAGAGCATGAATGTCACTAGATGACAGCAGCAATGACACAAGCAGACTTTTAAAATTTGGAGTAGACTATGAATGTCAGCTATTTAAGAGAGTCCTAGCTAATACTGTTCATACTGGAACATAGATTAAGCTGCTTGATTAATATATTAGTTCTTACTGTGTAACAAGCCTGGTACAGGCTCCTGCACATTCTGAATATTTAGTTCATTTAACTTTGCGTGATGACATGACAGGAGCCATTAAAACTAGAACATGTACACGCTGGCAGGCAAAAAGGCTCTTTACATTGCTGGGAACAATTCAGAGGAAGGTGTCAGATTTAGATCTGCTTGCGCTCAAGTGAAAATGATAGTTAAAAAATTTATCATCACCAACGTTATTAGCATAGTGTATTTCTGAAAGCAAACTTGCTGAAGACTCAGTAACAAGGTAAGAGTGATGAAATAGCACTCTCTTGAAAAATATTAACTCTCTCGACTCCCATGATAGAAAGTTTTGCTGGAAAGGCTTGTTCAGTAACATGTATAAACATGTCTTCTCCATCTGGTTGCATTTACTGGTTCTTAGATTCAGCA
>NW_009952990.1:8367423-8375663 GCF_000747805.2 Chaetura pelagica
GCAGGAAAAACTTTTACCCTTTCCCTTTCCACTCACTAAAATGAAGTCCAATATGATTTCCCCAGCCTTTTCTCTCTCAGCACTCTGGTACATTTAGGAACACTCTCCCTCTGCAGGAGGTTCTACCTTATTTTGGGGTAGGACAGAAAAGATTTCAGCTTGAAAATGTTTAAATGCCAGGAAGGAAAAAAACAGATCTTGCATATTCACAGAAAATCGTGTTCCACAGGGTACCGAAAAGCTCAATTTATTAAACAAAAAACGCAAGTGGTAGCCAGCTGAAAACAGGTACTAAGTACAGTGCAGATCAATGTCCTTGATTGTAAGCAGCTAGTAGGGTGGGCAAGACAGTCATGCACACAATGTAAATTAGGAGTAAATCCATTTAAGTCAAAAGGTTTCATCATTGTCAACTCATCTTACAGGACAAGGTTCCTGGTACAGGTTTCTGCTTCCATTGATGTCAAAAGTAAATTTCCCGAATGACTGAAAACAAAAATATTCTTGCATAAATTACATTGTCCTCAGATGCTGCTGGTGCTTTCACTTATAAAGAAAGCTGAGGAACAGTTGTTAAACATAACAACAAAAAGCTTGAAATCCGATTGTTGAATTATTATTATAATTGTTTATAATTCCAAGTATATGTCACTAAATGTACTCAGCTTCTTTCAAGTATTCCCCAGACGACTTCTGAATCACGCGTGAAACTACTTTTCTGTGCAAGACTTAAAAAAACCGCCCTTCCTAAAGCAGCAGTTCTTGCGCTCTAACTTGCTGAGTATTTCCACTGACCATCGAATTAATCAAATATGCAAATTAATTTCAAACATATGACTAAAATTTAGAAATAATCTTGCCTGTTGGGTGTATAAGAGAGAGGGGGTACGTGTTCTAAGCAGGACATGGCAAACGCTTCAGTTGCAATCTAAGTAACTAAAGATAGTACATACAGACACACATGCTTTCCAGAAAGCAATCTGCACATTATGCTTTCGAACTTCTACACTTTTGAGGTGAGTTAAAACATCTTCTATTCCAACCACCTTAGAAAGGCTGAATAAAATTTTACTCATGCACTAAAAGATTGGACTGTCACAAAGTGATGGATGGCTTTTCTGTGTTTTCTGTAGGGCATTTCAATAGCACAGACTCCAAGTGTTCTTGATTAAAAGGCGACATTCTCATTTAGGGTCCTGTCACTGTAAGAGCTTCAAACTATTATCATTAACCTGCACTGGTGCTTCCAGTGACAAAATACTTACCAAAATGTATAAAATACTAATTACTTTAGTCACTTTCATAGAGGTATAAAACACCCTAAAGCAAAGCTCTATTATGCTGTGTGAGGGCTTGAATTCAAAATTTAAAATGCAGCCAAAGGGAGAATAAGATTTTAATTACATTCCCACCTCTTGAAAATTTCTTGAAAACCTAGGGGAAAAAGACCTAGCAATTTCATGACATAAGAACTCCCTGCTTACTGGTGCTGCTCACTTAAGACAAAAAAAAATCCAGAAAAACTGATTTACCTTGTTCTTTTCAAAATTAATAAACTTTCAGACACAGAAGGAGACTAACAAGCTTCAATAAAAAGCTTTGATTTCTTCTGAAGAGATTTCCAATGCCAAACATGTTTTTCTATTTAAAAACTTTGAAGCACTAGGACAGTTTTATAATTTACAAATATTTCAAGGAAAAAAAACCCCACTATTTTCTATGGGAAAAACCCTCAAAAAAAAAAAAAGTAATTGGGACAAAACTGTGAATAGCTTCACACTATCCCAGAAAAGCTTGGTTTAATTTGCATTTGCCACAAAGCTCCCTTCGGTTTTAAATTATTGCAAAGGATCTCTCACTTTTAGATTTCATTTGGTGGACTGGGATTATTCCTTGTTTATAACATTTGACAGTTTTCTTTATTAAGAAAATTGTAACTTGGACAAATTCATGAGCTGAATGGCATGGTGAAGCAGCTCTGCAGCTAAAACTTTCAGTATATATGGAATGAAAAGCATGTGTAAGTTCATAGTTTCACCACGGGTAAAACTGAGCCCAGCTAACAGAATATTTTGATTCCCCAAGAGCAAAACATCTTCTAAATTGATGGCCCATAAGACTGAAAATGAATGGAAGCATGCTAGCGAAAGAGGCTACAGTAAATCACAATTGAATTTTTATAAAAACTGCCAGTACATTCCTTTCACTATCAGAAAAATTCAGTTCAGTCAAGGACTTGACTAAACTGCTTCGTAAAGTTTAAAATACCTAATTTGTTATTGAACACTTAAGGTCAAAGTATTTCAGGGGAAAAGACTGGAGGATTACAATATGCTTATGTGCTCCTCACATTGTAATGCTGCTCAGGGAGCATATCAAAATCCCTCTGTTGAATAACAGGCTTCAGCCAAGGTAGGAGAAGGATCCAAGTCTGTTCATCTGCATGTGTCTGAACCAGGGACAAGAAAGCAAAAAGGTATCGAGGCTCCTGTGGCTGATGGGAAAGCAATTCCATTCTGAAAAACATACTGTTTCCTGATTCTAGTTTATTCTGTAAAACATTACCCATTTTGACAGGAAACATTTGAGTAACAAACAAAACCAAAACAACATTTCTTCAAGGAAAGGCAATTAATTAGGTTTGAGTAAATACAGGACATACCTGTCTTCCAGGGTTCCTATTCTACCTATTTTTCTTAGGAAAAACAGACCTGAATTAGAATAATCAAATTTTACATTCAGATGTGATGGACTAACTGGTAAACTGATACAGAAAAGGAGACCTTACCTTTGCATTTTCCTGTTTTTTTTTCATATTTTAGCACTTCCTTCTGTCTGTCTGAATTGTCACTTTAAGTAGATAAAATTCTATTTCTATTATGTTTCAGTTTACTATACTATGCTGCTGTGATGCATTAGTAAATACTAGCAGTTGTACTCCAAAGGCTTAGCATTACAATCTTAAGATATTCAGAAGAGGTTTTTCCATTTGTGTACACGTACCTAAAACATTGTTTGTCATACCCAAACACAATATCAAAAAGACAAATATTAGGCACAGTCACATACAGAACATTCCACTTCTAAAGCAGTTGAGAAATAAAATTAGTCTTCCTACAAACCTTCAAAAAGTTATTAAAGGCATAATGTATCAGAGAGCAGTAACTCATGCTCCAAAAGTCTTTAAAAGAGGACAAGAAAAGAAACTACACTTTAGTGCTTAAAAATCTTCATACTACAAATATCTCCTTTATTGTTTGTTTCATATTACGGGACAAAAAAATATTTGGCTGTACATGCCTTGAATACTATATCCACTTTCCTTCATCTAGCAGACTCAACATGGACCATTCATGCTTTGAATAGCACACAGGTCTCCTGTAGTGAGCAAAACTGTAGGTGCATCATCCTACGGATACCTACATTTAATGAGATAATGAAAAAACCCCCAAAGACTGAAGCAAAATAAACATATGGCAAATTCTAATTTAGATGAAAATCAGATAATAAAAGTATCTACTGTAGACTATCGTGAAGCTGCTCAGGAGGAAAAAAAGATGAGAGAGCTAATTTCAAGGCAAATTTCTGAAATAGTTCTGCAGAAACATTTGTACAAGTAGGTGGTTGTTTACTTGACTATTTAAGTTCTGTGGTCATACACTTCACCCCAATACTATATATTGAAGTGGAGGAATTGCAGCATATCTGAAAAGCACCAGACAGTTTAGTGTTGTGTATATACACTTGTATCCCGACTGTTTTTTTGGCTGGACTTGAAACAGAACAGAACTATTAAAAGACGTGACTTTTCCACTGCATTAGAATTAGTGAAGTTTTGGTATTGTATCCATTATCATAGGTGAGAGGGAAACACAGTATTTAATATTTTGCGATGGGTTTAACAGGATGTTTTAAGAAATTTCCCACCATGAATTATTTAGCAAATAAAAAAATACCTTTTGAACAGATGAAAAGAAGGAGGATAAAAAAGGAAATTCTGTGGCTGCAACAAAAGGCAATTCTGGCTGCAATAAATATAAGCTTAACAACAATTAAGGAGAAAATTGAATTTATGACTTGAGAAAACTGAATGTGAGACTCAAATTAGCACTGCTAGTTCTAGACTGTGTAAACAAAGATAAACAACTTAAGCATAAGGGCTTATGCTTAGGCCAAGTGCTTTGGTTTGAGAAGCCTGAACACAATGTGCTTTTGTCAAGGAAAAATGGCCTTCTCCTATTCCAGTTTGTTGATTTTAAGAGTAAATTTTTTGCTGTTCCTCCCAGGGAAAAGCAGTTCTACTAAAACATAACCATTTTGATAGTGTAGGGAGAATTATTACCCTCTAAATGTAGACACTGTGTTTTGGGCTTCTTTAATACACAACAGGGGAAAGTCCCCAACTGAGACAGCCTGAGCTGCCTATGGGAAGAGTGTGTAACTGCTGGTCTAGGCAGAGGGCACAGCCACCTTAATCACAGAAACCAGACCTCTGAAATGAGACATGGTAACACTGAACACTGAGGCTGGAAGGGGTCTCAGGAGGTCACTAGCCCACTGCCTGCTCAAAGCGGGGTCAAAACTGACCCTGGACCAAGCTGCTCAGGGCTTTGCCCAGCATGTCTTGAACACCACCAAGGACAGAGATTCCACAGCTGTCTGGGCAACTCTCCCATCTCCCTAGTTAGAAATCAATACCCTATAAAATAGAAAATACTGATTTTATTAACAAAAAGCTCTTTTGGTCACGAGCAGTCATATAACTCACATTAGTTACTGCCCTCATTTCTGCATGTTCCATTTCAGCAGTATTTTAATGTAGTCCTGATGATTTCAGGGCATAAATATAACAAAGTATCTCGGCAGAGGGGTCATCTTTTATTACATGTACCTGTTTATCTGGAAAATTAAGACAAGCTTCTGGATGGACTGCATACCAATACACCACTGACTCAATAGAAAGACTGTTTTTATGGCATATAACTTTCACAGTTTCCTACAGCATTTTAGCTCCCTCCTTTCTCCTATATGAGGAGTATTTTTATAATACTCTCCCCTTCCCTGATGAACATCTGTTCTCCTGGGATGCTAACTTTTTTTCTTAAGATAGTCTACTTGAGACATACATAACCAAACTCTAAGCAGTAGTTCTGCATTTAGCTTGGGAAGCTGCTGTTTCATTTTCAGATTTGAAAAAAAGATTTGTTTGCTTGAAAGCTTCATTGATTTTTCCAGCATATCATTTAAGTGACATGCCTATAAATCTTGTATTCGTTATGCAGAAACGATCATAGGGTGTCTCAGTCTTTCCTGCCCTTCTTCTTCTTCTTTCACTAACTCAGAAAAGCATAAATCTGAGGAAGCAGTAAATAAGGCTGTCCTGATAAGCACACTGCATCCTTATGAACACTGGGGCAAGTAGTGCTACAGGCACACCAACACTGTAAGGGCAGAAAAGTAAAAAAACCCAACAAACCTAACTTGCTTCAAACTGTGTAGAAGGTTTCACCTCTAGTCTTGTGGATGTTTGCAAAATGAGGTATCTTTTAAAATTATGTCAGATTTTATGTCAGTCACATATTAGGCAGGTTGTGCATGGAAGCACACAGAAGTGCTGTATTCTGCCTGTTAATGAAAATTAAAGACGTATGGTATCCAACAAACCATTTTTATCTCTGTTCAGTAAATGATAAAGGGACAGATGATACTAGAAGTGACTATTTGGTAAATCCTAGCAATGGCCTTCAATGCTTTACAGAATGATTTTTCTTTTAATTCCCCAGTATCCTCCTTATCCACAGCAGAGTCTCATAATCAGCAAGGACAAGTATTTTTCTGGAGTCAGCCAACACTTACATCCTGAGGCAAGATTATTACAAACCATGTCACTTCAGATATTCACCCCTCCCAGAATGATGGACTCTACAGTTTAATTACGTATTACTCACAAAATAGTTTCCTTCCATCCATTTCTAATTTGTTTCCTAAATTAGCAGTGATGTGTTTTTATTACAACATAAATGCATGTTATTAGATGGAATTACTATATAGCTTTTTGGCATGACTTTTGGAAGGAAAAGATTTCTGATCCCTGTTTGCGCAAAAATCATCATAGGACAAAACATAACAGAAATACTTAAAGCAGACCATTCTAAGAATTGTAATCAATACAAATCTAGAGAGTAATTCTCTTTGTAACAGACAGAGCCTCTGTCCTTGGCTATGGAGAACGAAACATTTCCCTGCTCCCCTCCCACCACAGGCATCCAGCCTGGTGATTAGGATGTGCAGTGAAAACCAGGTTTTGAATCCACTCTGGCACTGGCAGGAACAAGAAGACTAACTTCAAGTAGAAGTCACAGCAAGCACTTATAAGGACTAGTGATATAAACACTAAGTATCAGTGCCGTAACTGTGACTTCTGCTGTACATTTGAAAGAAAGGATCTAATACCTGCTTTCAGAAAGGCAGATGTTCATGGTTCTGCATTCCAAGTGGAAAGAGTTGCCTGTATCTTCAGGGAGAAGTGGAATTAGGACTAGTCCTTAGTATTTCCCGCTAGTTTATTTTGGTGGCATCTCACAGAGCTTGCCAGAGTTTGTAAAATCAGTTCTAAGGTACTCAAGAGACTGACAAACAAGCAGTATGACAGCTGAAGTTGTTACTCTCTTGGTAACTAACAAATGAGATCTTGAACTGCTCCAGTTTCCATTTTGTGTGTTACAGTAAGCTAATGAAACCTAAGTATCAAGCTCATGAAATAGCTTGCTTGTAGTGGAAAAGGGGTTTTCTTTGCCGTGTGGTCCTGTTTTTTGCAGTGCTGCCTCCAACACCTTTAGGCCTCCCAGTGAATTAGTCCAGTTCACCAGTGCAGCAAGAGACAATGCAGATTCCTGGGAGAGAGGGAAGGCTTAATAAATTAGTCTTCTCTCTGATAAACTTTATCAGTGGCTGGGCAGGTCTGTTGAGTACCAAACCTGGCAGTAGGCACATGCAGTGAAGAGCAATGAAGATAGGACAGTAGGAATCTTTAATTTTAGATCATGAGAAACTAACAGATTGCCTAACTGTGCCCCTTGAAGTTGCAGGTGTGCTTTGCAGTGAGACAAGATACACTGTTTATGGATATAAATTGAGCTGTGAGGGCAAGATATATTTCACAACATGGTGTGTTGCAACTTTTATGGCTTTCTGTAAGTCTAAATAAATAGCCAACATCTCCATTCTGTTTTCTTGAAATGCTTAAAAAATGTGTTCGAAACCC
Source organism: Chaetura pelagica (assembly GCF_000747805.2). Lineage (NCBI taxonomy): Eukaryota > Metazoa > Chordata > Aves > Apodiformes > Apodidae > Chaetura > Chaetura pelagica. The sequence goes on from NW_009952990.1 coordinate 8,374,688, forward strand.
TCCCAGGCTACAAAATTAATATTTCTATTAAATATTCCTTCTTCTGTTTATTTTTTTCCAGAAGACTCTTACTCATCCATGCAGGTCTCCTGACTCCTCTGCTTGATTTCTTCCTCATAGGGATGTACCAGTCTTGAGCTTGCTTGAGTTAGTGTTTGAAAACCACCCAGCTCTCATGTTGCCTTTCCAAATACCAGGGTGGTAGCTTTTCTAATCCAAAATTAAGACATTTATAACTACTAATGCCTTGCTAAAGCAAGAACTGAAGTTGTTACTGATACAAGCATTACACTTTATTAAAATGTGAAAAACAGTCTGAAACCTCTTCAAATCTGCAATACCTAGACAGTTAAGGTATTTCAAACTTTCTTCTGTTAATCTGAACCTTTTAATGCACTACCTCTCAGACAATGTCATATTAAACTAAACACATGCACTGTTTCAGATTGCTCTTGCTCTTTCAAAAAACAACCCAATCTATTTTATCTCCTTATGATAGAATCAGGGAACCATCTTTATTATCTCTCCTAAGTTTCTTACATGTTTATCATGAATTCTGAAATTAAGTGTGGTCATAGTAAGACTCCATTTTCTTTCAGCTAAAGGAAAAAATTAAAATTCTCAACTAGGATAAGGTAAGAAGGGTAAAAAAAACAAGAAATGAGCATTCTGATGCCTATAGTGAAAGTCAATACACATATGCTTTTGCCTTTCTATAACATTACACATCTGTGTTTACTCTAAATCTAAAATCTGGATTTGGATGGGGGTTGGTAATTCTCTGAGACTGGCATAGTCTGGTTTGGAAATTCACATACTTTTATGATTACATATCAACTAAAGCCTTCAATATGTGATAAGTGTCAAGTAAAGTCAATTCTTAGCTCTCAGTTTTGACAGTTTTCCATTTAATCTAGATTCCTCTATAAAAGCACTTCCCTCCTTTTTTTTTTTAAACAAACCTAAACATAACTCA
>NW_009952990.1:8375690-8382294 GCF_000747805.2 Chaetura pelagica
CCATCAGGGACTGGAGGGATTCTGGTTCTTTAATAGATTTGACTTAAATGAGCAAGTGACAAAAACTGATACCTTAGGATAATTCTGGCTCCCATGAGTGGACTGCCTGAAAATAAGTGGGGTTTTTGAGAACAGAACAAAAACCCCAAGAGAGAAAAGATGCTTAATATTTCAGCTGTTCAGTGACTGCTTTGTTGCAGAAGCATCTTTGTGGTCACATGTTTGAAAGTATCAGGAGATGTATGCAGGAAGCTTCACAGGAAGAACTGCAAGTTTAGGGGATTTTCAGTGTTCTGTGGTCTGGTGACATGCAGTATGATCCCACCTGTGTACCTACCTGTGGGAGAGTCATCCCAATTTAAACATTTCCTTTTAAAATTCTTGTAATGACACAGCCATTTGTTTTAAACTGGCTGAGTTAATTTTGTAAGAGCAAAGACTCTGGTGAAGGGTTGTGAATGAGTATGCAAGTGGATGAACTTGAAGAGCTCAACTGAGCAGTTCTTATCAGTAACTACCAATCAAAGGCACTTTATCATGGTATCTATACTTTATCCACTGGAAGTGTCATTTATATCAATTTCATTACATTTGAGTTAACATCCATTGGAAGCACATTACATCTTTCAAAGATACTGTTCCAGACAAGCTGTATCTTCATATTGGCACTGCTTCATTGGTTAAATCAATGTATTTTCAGTTACTGTCATAACCTTAAGGGCTGAGAGATGGTTAAAAAAAGACAAAATGTAATCTAGAGCATAATGATGTGGTAACTTTTTAATAAACTGGCTAATGCATATGCACTTACATCTCCCTACAATCATGCTGGTTTAGGTTACTGCTGTCTCTTTATGGGCAGGATTGGTAGAAATAAACTTGTTTATTACATTTCCAACTATAAAGGAAAATCATGCTTCTTTGTTACATAAGGTCTTATATGGAATAGTGTTATAATCATTAGAGTAAGTTTAGTATCATACAGATTTGAGTATGTCTGTAAACAAGGTTTGAATTTGCAACTGCGTGCTTTTTTGTTTCAGCTCAGAAAATTATTATATTGTGATGTACTAGAGGAATTACCTATCCCAGAACACAGTAAGAGCAGCACTTCAGCTCAGTAGTTGTAGTGTTACTCTTTCTGTGGTTAAACCCATTCTCTGTAACCTAATTTTTCAGGAAATTACAGCCAAATCAAATGGAATCTTTAAAACAGAGTTACTTTAAAATTGATTTGATGGCTTTGTACTTACAGTGATAGGCTTTGCAAAATAGCAGAACAGGAGAACTGATTAAATTTAGTGATGGTTTACAGTCCAATTCCATGCTATTTATGTACTAGGGTAAACTGTCTTTAGTGGACATATTCTGAATACGTAACAGTAACCATGTTGGTATGTATACATGAAAGCCTTCTTGTTGAACATACAGTTCTCTATCAGAACACTAATCTGATGGTCTTCAGGTTTCTATATTAAACATCACCATTCCAAGCATACCTTAGAGTCACTCCTTTTGTTTTCATGTTGTGCATGAGAGGAGCTTATGTAAGACAATGATAACTTCCAAAGCATTTTGACTTTTGTTTTCTAATACTGTTCTATAGCTTCTGTTTTTAAATATAGAAGAACTACTGAGAGTGTAAAGTATACATATGAGAGCTAGTTGCATAAAATGAAGGTGGCTAGTAGCACTGCATCAATATTCATAGAGAAAAAGTCAATATGTTTAATGATTTAACTCTTAAATACCATTACAGAAGAGGAAATTCCAACTTAATTATCTAAATGGTACGAAGACCTGCTGTTGCTACAATAACAGAAAGAAAGGAAGCAAAAAGCATTCTCTGTATTTCCATAATTTACAAAGATTTTTACATCAGTTCAAAATGTAAGACAAAGCATGATGTAATTCTCAAAGTAAGGCATTTACTATACTTCATCATACATGTCTGAAATTGCTTCACAGGTAATGTAAGTGAATATGCATTTACTATAATATTTAGCATATTTTCTCTCTGTAATTGTCCTTTGACAAAATCAGACACTTTCTTTCCCTTCCCAAATCATTCTCTTATCTCACTGCAAATTCTGTCTTTTAGGATTGCTAGCTGTTAACAGACAAGCCTTTTCTTTCATCTCTTACATCTTGATGTAGAATACAGTTTTAAAAGCTTCCTGTTGTTGTATAGTCTATAAAAATAATGGAGTGAACATTAAGGTAGAGGAACTGATGGCATTTTAAGGTCAGTGTCAAATATTCTATCCCAGGTTAAATGATAGTAATTAAAAAGGCAGGAGACCTGGAGACAAGTCTGCACAAGAGCCAGCGATGAGCTGAACCAGCACAGCAGCTATTGGAAATCACTGGGTAAAGACCTCTAACTGAACAATGCTATGTAAACAAGTGAATAGCATTGCATTTGACACGAGTGCTACCATTTAATAGATACAACAATCCTCAGCATTAAAAATCTGCTGCTGCAGCAAAGACTAAGGTATTTTTCAATGGCACAGCTACATAGGACGAATAATTGTTTAAGGCTAGTGAAAGTGATATAATCCATTTACAATCATGCTTTCCTGTAAACCCCCTTTTAATTTTACATTTGGCAAATACAGGCATTATGTCCTAAAAGCAGGTGTCTCCTTCTGTAGACATGACTGACAAGCCCCCTGTGCAATGTACCTCCAAAACAAACATGACTCAATACCTTTGGGTCAGTAACTCATACAAACGATGAAGAATGTGTTTTGGAAATGTTCCTTAAGTCTATCGTAGAGAAAGTAGCAATTCATATGTTGGAGAAATATAATAAAATTTGGGTTTTTTAAAATGCTGTATGCTCTGTGATAATTATGGATTCTTGTAGGATATTCAAGTATACAGTTACTCAAACTAGTTGATTATGTTGCTATTCTTCAGCAGATTTATTATCTGAAAATAAACACATTTTTGAAATCTACAGTTTTGCTAGACCAGTGTGTCTTTCAGTGTATGCACCATGGTAGCTACTTGTGACATAAGGCATGCAAAAGAAAAGCAAACTGTGATTTCCAGAACTTACAAAAACCCTTTTTTGTTTAATTTCACAGTGATGGAATCACAGATGTGGGTAAGTTCACAGCTGGCACAATGCAAAGTATATTTTCATGAAAGCTAGGCATGGGTTTCTTGACAGAAGTTACCAGTTAATATAATGCAATATAATACAACTCCCCCAGTAGGGATCCTCTTACCTATAGTTTGCTAGTTAATCAAGGAAATAAGTCACTATTTGTCTGTTTCACAATGTCAGTTTACTTAAAATAGAAACCATTCCCAGCTGAGCTATGGCACAGTATATTTGGCTTCTGAAAGGCAGAAAATAGGCTGTAAAAGGCTGTTAAAAATATCAAAGGGGTCATTAGGAAAGTGAACAGTCAGAGAAGTAAAAAGTGCTACCTACAAACCCACGCTGGAAGCAGTCTGTATTAAAGGTTGTATACCTATTAGACTGCCAGATGAAGAATGTTACTTGTTTGGAGGGGTGAAATAAAAATAAAATAAAAATCCCACAATTACTGGATACTTGGTATGTAATTTATCCAGAAAACATATTTAAACTTCATGGCTGACCTAATCCCTGATTGGCTGAGCCACTTAAAGATTGGCTAAGTTATAAAATGGAGCATTAAGTACTTGTTGACTAGCTATGTTCTGAATAGCTCAGCAGACTAGAATTATTGTTTCATTGAGTCACAGTTTTCCTTACCCAGAAAAAGCACATCACTCAGCAATCAGCTAAGGACTTTATAAAGACTTCTGGAGATTAAGATTACAGAAGGTACTGCAGAAGAAAGTGCCCAATGATCAATGTTTCTCACTCAAAAAATGCTAAGCCACCATTTCATTTCTGTTGTGAACTGACTTGCTCCAGAGCTCGTCAGCAATGTTGAATGTGATTACTAGATCAATGAACTGTTTCTTGTCCCATTCCTGAGGTTACACACTTCCTGAGACTAATTTTTTTCTCTTCTTTATTGGACTGATCTGCACTGATGGCGTCAGTGAATGTATATGCTGACTTGGACATGATGTTGAGAAATTACTCCTTTCTGCACTGAAATCACTTGCAAGAACTGTTTATCACACATTATCAAAATGCAGTCTGAGTAAGAAATCATGGTCTTCACAATACTGGAAGCTGTCCAGAGGATGAAGTTTGGTGTGAACTTCAAAAAACACTGTTAGGGGCTTAAAGGTTTTTAAAATATAATATTTTATATCCACTTGAATTATGTGTAAGTGTATAATGGTTTATAGATGTATACACACACACAGAGCACTCCTCTCTGTTTCCACATTGGAAATCCAAACAGAACTTAAAAGACTTGGTAAATGTGATCACGCCAGGCAGTAATTTTTCAGTCGCAGTACATTTTGCTAGCTACATTAAGCCCTATGGTTCATAGTCCCTCTCCTAGGGATAAGCCCAGCAAAAAACCATGTAAATTCCACAAGGTGAAAACAGTTGTTTAAAAAGCATCATTCAAAAAGAGGAAGGGTTTTTATCTGTGCCCTGGCGTGTACACACTGGCTTTCAATTGTCTGGACAGATGATTTGCTAAAAAATGCAGAAATGTTTCCCTGATCTGATGGCTCATGTGATACAAGCGACCTAACTGGCAGTAGGGCATCCTTCATAGCTATGCTATGGTTATAGTTAATTATACATTACTGAGAATAATAACTGCTAGGGAAAAAAAAAAGACAACCATTTTTTCCAACCTTTTTTTGACCACTTTAGCTCCTGAAATCTTTCTAAAGAAGAAATTCAAGATACACTGCACCTAAAGGCTATACAAACGTTGTATATACATGGACTCTCAACCTCTTTTTTGGAGAATGAGATGCTACCTCATACTCAAGGGAAGATGTCATCAGCTGGGCATGGGTCTGTGGAGCTGCATGGTGGTGTCAAGTAATGCAGAAACAGAAGCTGCACTACCTGCTGTGACAGGGGTAGGAAGTGAGAAAAAACTCCTATCAATAGCCCTTCTTCCTACTCTGACTCTGTTTCCCAAAATTCAGGCTCTGAGGCTACACATCCATTTCACATCTAACTGTTAGGTCTACTTAGGCTCAAATGAGAGAAGGCCATAAAGCAGAAATATATTTGAGCAGTATACAAGCGAACTTGCAGCTGGTTAAATTGTGTTTTTTCCAGTGCTAATCCCACCCCCACGACAGATCAACTACCTCAAATTAATACCACCATCACACACAATCAGAAGCTTGTGCATGTCGCTGTACGTACGGGGCTGAGGTATGGCATAATAATAGAATCATAGAACTATTCAGGTCGGAAAAGACCCTTGGGATCACCGAGTCCAACCATCATCCCTACTCTACAAAGTTCTCCCCTAAACCATATCCACCAACACCACATCCAAACGACCCTTAAACACATCCAGGGATGGTGACTCATCCACCTCCCTGGGCAGCCTATTCCAGTGTCTAACCACTCTGTCTGTGAAGAAATTTTTCTTAATGTCCAGTCTGAACCTCCCCTGTTGCAGCTTGAAGCCATTCCCTCTTGTTCTGTCACAAGTTATGTGTGAGAAGAGCCAACCTCTCTACAATGACCTTTCAGATAGTTGTAGAGACTGATGAGGTCTCCCCTCAGCCTCCTCTTTCTCAAACTAAACATTCCCAGCTCCTTCAAGTGTTCTTCATAAGATTTATTCTCTAGGCTTTTCAACAGCTTCATTGCCCTCCTCTGTCCTCGCTCCAGCACCTTGACATCTCTGTTGAACTGAGATGCCCAAAACTGGACTCAATACTCCAGGTGTGGCCTCACCAGTGCTGAGCACAGGGGGACAATCACCTCTCTGCTTCTGCTGGTCACACTATTTCTAATACAGGCCAGGATGCCATTGGCTTTCTTGGCCACCTGGGCACACTGCTGGCTCATATTCTGCCGCTTGTCAATCAGAACCCCCAGGTCTTTTTCTGCCACTTTCCAGCCACACTTCCACAAGCCTAGAGCGTTGCCTGGGGTTGTTGTGGCCCAAGTGCAGGACCCAGCACCTGGCTTTGTTAATGCCCAGACCATTAACATTAGCCCAATGATCAAATCTATCCAAGACTCTCTACAGAGCCTCCCTATCCTCACACAGATCAACATTCCTGCCTAGCTTGGTGTCATCTGCAAACTTAGTGATAATACACTCTATGTCCTTATCGAGATCATCAGTAAAGATGTTAAACAGAAGCGGTCCCAGCACTGAGCCCTGAGGAACATCACTTGGGACTGGCCCCGGCTGGATTTGTAATGCCAGTTACAAAGCAAGATCCTGAAGGCAATCATGGAAAAACAATTAACGGCAAAATGCGGACAGTGAAGTATTAAACACGGTTTTAACCGACTGGCGATTAAGCTGGGCTTCTTAGCTGCACACCTGACTGGCGAAGGCATGAGAACTATGCTACCAGGGCAGCTGTACACACAGCGGGGACACAACCTTCGCGCTACAGGGGGATGAAAGAAAAGGGTGAAACTCGGCGTTCCAACACCTGGAAAGAAACCTCCCGGCGGAGGGACGCTCAGCGGCAGGCACCG
>NW_009952990.1:8382721-8396722 GCF_000747805.2 Chaetura pelagica
GGTGTCACGTTTCCCCCCGCGGGCGGCCAGGCGGGCCGGGTGGCTCAGCTGCCGAGGTAGAGCGCGTAGGGAGCAGCCTGCCCCCTCATTCCTGCCCCGGGCCCCCGGAGGAGCTCACCGGGGCTCTCCCCGTCTGGCTGCGCGGCCTCGGGCTCGGCCTGGCGCCTCTGCGTGTGGCAGGGGACAAAACGTGGCGAGCTTTGGGTCTGCTGGCGGTAGGAAGTTTGCAAGGGCGACGTCAGAGAGGGTTCGGAGTCCTGCGGTGTGCGGTCTTGTGGGAAGTGTGAAATAAAACGCTGCGTAGGACTCGACGGAACACAAGCTGTAGTGTGTGTTTCGGGGGGAACCTACCCCATGGGGCACAGGGCGAGCACTGGAGAAGTGTGCTGTGTATGCTGTCTTAAGCCTGCCCGGACAGAGGTGCTGTTTATGCAAAACACTTCATGACCAAAGAAGGGTCTGTGAGTCTTGTATGTGTCAGCTTTTTTCCAGTTGCCTTGATAATACATGCAGCTGCTTATAATTGCTCCGTTCAGCTCAAAGATCATGGGGGCCCAGAAGCCTACTGATAAGTGTTGTATGTTATCTTCCACACTTACTGTATAATCTTTTAAAAATGCAAGTAGCAAGTAATTACAGTTGTCATTACACATTCTGAAATACAACTACAAATCTTTTGACATGACCATCACTGCTTTCTCTCGCATGGGAAACGAGTAATTTTGCATTGGAACAGTAAATCAAAATACATTTGTGGTGATTTGGACTGTGTTCCAGAGTGTTTTCACAGTCTTCTTAATGTCAGTGCTGTTTCATACCCTACCCCAGCAAACTGGTTGGTAGTAATGTGGGACTGCAGATAGTTCTCAAGCTGCTTGATGGCTGATGAAACTGTTTTTAGCTTCTTTATGCTTGCATGCACCTGCATTCAATATACTGGTCAACTTACTACCCTATTTGCTTGAACTGCCTCTATGCGATGCCTCACTACTAGGTTTCTAGCTGCAGCTGGATGAGATCCTGCCCCAGTGCATGCCTTGTGGGGAGGCAGAGGTCCAAGAAGTTGATATTCAGGCATAAAAATTAGGTCACACTTGGAGACGGTGCTGTAATGAGGACTGAGCTTGGTCACAGTAGGGGTGCCAGGCAGTGCTGTGTAAAAATCTTTGAAGGTGGCCTGAAAGGGAGTTGAAAACAAAAGCCTAGACTTCTAGGCTGTATTCCAGACACCTGTGCATGTAGAAGAAAAGCAGGGTAAGATTTGCTTTCCAGAGGCGTAAGCAAGGCCTTGTACAAGCGTCCAAGCCCTATCTTCTCCTTTCCAATGGTAGTTGCTGTCTCTGAGCATGCAGACTGCCAGCAGACTGCAAAGCCCGCTGGTGAACCTGATTGCATTTACCCTTAGAGATTGCTTCACAGTGATGTGTGCTACTCAGTATGTATTCAGGTGACAGTCTTCTGTTGCATGCAGTAACCTGACTTTGAAATTAGCAGGTGCACTGGGGATTGCAGGGGAGTTGTGTCCCCTGACAAAGCCAAATGTGCTTTGCTGTCTGCTCAAAGCACTGATCTTGTCTTAGTCAGCCTTTACTTGTTCCCAGGGCTGGGTCCCATCTCTTTCCCATGCACATGTGGTGTGCTCAGCTCCCAGACACACCCAATTAAAAATAAAGCCTACTTTATCATGGAATGTTTTTACTGAGAGGAACATCTTTAATGCTGCTGTAGAGTAGATGTTGCAAGGAATTAACATGCTGCATTAGTGAAAGTTTTTAACTAGCACTTAACCGGGCATTTTCTTATCTGTACCCATTTTATCAGGTTGCTAAAACTAAAAATGACAAGGCCCATGTGTGTTGCAGCAATATTAAGTATGATGGAATTTTACACAGTACCAAATGCTTTACAATCCTGGAAGGCCTACAACTCACTGAAAAATAGCAATAATAGCAATATGAATGGTGAGTGCCTGTAGGGGATGAGTAGTAGGATTTGGGATGTGGAAAAGGCTGTGGAGTTGCAAGGCTGCCTTCTCCCCACTCCTGGAGTGGCTGTCCTCACCCAGCTCTGCTGCAAATGAAGAGGTGTTGTTCTGGTGAATAAGAGCAATATGTATCTTGCTAGGTTCCTGTCACACACTTAAATGGACAGTTGCTTTGTCATACAGATGAGAGCTGACCTGAAGAAGTGCAAATTGCAATTGCTAGTCTGGTTTGGTGTGATGCAGCTCTTTCTGCTGTACACTTGTGAACCTGACTTGAGGTGAGCACCGTTTCCCTTACTGCAAGATCTATTTTTTATATGGTAACTTGCTAATATGAAAATTAAATACAGCTCAGCTCTTTGATGTGACCAGTCACCCACCTGCCTGTTAGTAATAGTCTCCATGAACTGGAAAGGCTCCTTGTACTTTTTTTTATATTATGTGAGGAAAAATGCACGAGTCCCATGAATTAGGGAAGATGATTGAGTGCTCAAGTCCCGGGTTTGTGAGATGGAGTTTTGTTGTTTGGGGATTTTTTCACTCTTCAACTGGTTGAAAATTGACAGCTAACAATAGTGTTCTCACCATGCTTGAGAGGATTACTCCACTGTGAAGCTGCTGAGGCATATGAAGGGTGGTGGGTGCCTCATTATTAGAATTATTTAGGATTTTATTTTATTTTTTTCTTAATGGAGGGTGAAAGTGATGAGAGAAGAAACTTTGGGAAACTAGCAGAAGGATCTTTAGCATGAGTTAGAATAAAGCAGAATAGAGAAAGTGAAGGCTGCAGGAGCTACACTGTGTCCCTGCACTGGCTGCACCCCTGAGCCATGAAGGTCATGGGAAGGCTCCGCCATGCAGGTGGTTCTGCTGTGGACTGTGAGGCCTGACATTGGCCACTGGGACATCAAGGGCTAACCTGAAATGGAGCAGGATGACCTGCATTTATGAATGTCAGTATTGCATGTCTGGAGATGCAGGGACAGCTGATGGAGAAGAATCATGGGCAGAAACGGCTGGGGCAACAAACATTTCCTTAGAGCTGCTCCCTCCCCCAGCCCCAGAGAGCAACTTCCTGGCAAGCAGGCAGTTGTGCCAGCTGCTTTCCAACCCACACTGGTGAACTGGCCCAGAGGAGTGGCTGGCTGCGGTGGGATGCCCTCCAACTGCCATGTTCAAGCTGTGCTGGAGCAAATGCCTTGGATGCTTTCCACCAGCTGCATTGGTACTCTTTCACTCCATCAAAAGGAAAAGGCCAGTATCTGCAACTGGAATATATTCTGTTCCAAGCTTTGACATAAAATTGTCTTGGTACCTAATCTATATGCCACCTGGCTGTTTACCTTTCAGTATTCCTACTGTTCTTACTTATGCACTACCAGGAAAATGGGTGGTTTAAAAATTAAATTGTCTGTGGCTTCACTCATTGGCCATGTTGCAGTTCCTAAAGTTATTAAGTATAAAAAATGGTGCAAGAGAATATACAAAATCCCTCTATATACCACTGAATTAAAATGAAGGTTTTAAAATTCTTACATAACCTCTTTCTGCATTTGTTTTTGTATCTACAGGATAGGGATAACTTTTTGCTAGATAATACATTGAAATCAATATAGGAACTTGTGGCAGGTGAGAATCATCTCCTGGTGGTGATTACATAGTAACTTATACCATTACAATTTCCTGGCGACAGTATTGGGTAACTTTTCTGTTTGTTTGTCCATCTTTAGCAGCATTGCACAGATGCAACTTGTGCTGTACTTTTAAAGTTTTTAACTCTTTAAAGAGACTTAAGTTTTACATTGAAAAAAAGACACTTTTTTTTTTTTTTTTTTTTTTTTCTTTTAGTTGTGTATGAGTCCACTGGGTATCATTTGCATTTTTATAGAGGCTCTGGAAAAATGATTGAAGTTCTTAGTTTCCCCGCTCTATCAGGTGAAAAGCAATGGATTCCTGCAGGGTATCTTGTGAGGTCCGGTGGCATTTTGTACTTTATTCTTTACAAGTACTTTGAGGGTTTGATGACACTTCAGAGCCTGCAGTGTGAACTCCTGTGATTTGCATTTTTTCTCTGCAATTTGCAGCTGCAGGCACTGCTCTAGTTTTGTTTAATTATAATGCTGAATGCCTTTAAAATAGAAATTGAAACTTTGGATTTAGGAGACTACTATTGTGATATTAAAAGCCTTTTTGCTGCATACATCAAGTATCTAGCTTTCAATGCAGTGTTCCTGTTAGAAGCTTTTTAAAAAGCCATTTCTATGTTCGTAGTAACACAAAAAGAGAAGCAGAGCCTTTAGAAATGCCTTTTGTGCCATTTTCCTGGTAGCCTTTGCTTACTGTTTAAAATGTGATGAATTTGACACATCAGAAATAACCAGTAAGAGTCAAAGTGCTGTTCTATTTGCAGTTTAGTTGTACTTTATTTATTTTTTTTGCTACTAACTTAGTAAAGTTATGTTGGCAGCATACTTGCCATTTGTCAGTGTTGTTACCTGAGGTGTGGAATTCTGACAAAAAAATGTAGGCATGCTGTGTGTAGCAAGTTTAAGCAAAATCCTGTGTAAGCAAGAGGAAACTAATGCAAAAGGTTATGTTAAATAAAGATTTCACTATGGTAAAATAGTTCTACTCTGGAAAAAACAAAAACAAAACAAAACAACAACCAAACATAGTATTTGACTTTGATTTTAAATGTTATGCTGTTTGCTTACAATGTGAAAGGAAGAAACTGGCCATTGTGTGGTTAATTGAACCCTGTATTCTGTATAACCTGGATTATGATTTATTATGCAATATTTAACATAGGTACCCTCTGTATCAAAAGATTTATGAAATAATTTATCATTAGATTTAATCTTATCTTTTTGAAAGTGAAAATGGTTTAAGGATTTCCCTATTTAGTTTGCATTCATATTCTGATGAATGTTTTTTGCAGTTGTTCATGTGAACAAGTTCTTGATTTCTGAAATGCTCAGCTGAGAAGGATAAAAATGTCATGATACTCATTTGCATAATCTTTAATGCATTAACCACCTTGAAAATGCTGTGGGTTTGTAGTCTGAAAAAATGTGGATTAGCTAAGTAATCTGATTTATGAATGTAAGATCTTGGTGGGATGGCAAATAGTTTGCGAGCCATCTGGAGACTGAGCATGGTCATATAATTAATTTATTAATAATTCTAAATACATAATAAATTCACCAAAATAAAAATGTCCCATTGAATTCATAGGCAGAACATGGGTTGAAGTCACTAAATAAATTGCTCACAGGGTTTAGCCCATGCATCTCTGCTTGCTACAGCAAGTCTTCTAGTGTTGTAGCACTTCAAGTTCTATAATAATTTTGCATTTGCTTGTAGATTAAGGCTGTAGTATTTTTGTTGCAATTAGAATATAAATTTGTGTAAGTTAATATTGGCAGCAGTGTTTGCTACCTCTAAGTGGTCCCTCTAAGGGCCATCTGTGAATGTTATTTGCTTTGCTCACTATTACTTTCTAGATGCAAAAAAAATAAAAAAACAAACTATGAAGATGAAAAGTGAATATATGTGTCACATCTGTGCTTTTTTATTATTTTTTTTTCCCCCAATGCAGAATTCAGGCACTAGATAAACCACTGTGATGGGGGCAGAACTAGTTAGGCTGCACCCAGTGTCTTAGCTGAGGTCTCTGAGAGTCTCTGCTGAGTTGCTACTGTACAAAGCAGGTAATGGGAAAGACAAAAAACCAAAACCGTAACTAAATTTGTGGATTATACAAAGCCAAGAGTAGACTGTAGTTGGAAGACAGAATGGGAATTTAGAGGAAATGCTTTTTGAAAATAAAATAAATCAGCACAGATGAGCACAATTTCATACTTTATTTTTACAGCCAGGGATCTTTAAGAGACTGGTCAGCTGACCCTGGGAAATCCGTAGGGACCATGTGAGGCAGCCAGGGGAAGCAGATTGATATGCTTAGCATCCATCTCTTTTTTGTGAAATTCCCCAAAGATCATGTCTTTTTGAAGAACAACTGTTCTACAAGACAGAAAAATAAAAATAAATACATTATCAGAACAGTATAGACCACAGGCTGTGGCAAAAATGCATGGATAAGAGTTGCAGTAGAAGGCTCTGCCTGCGAGGCATGTGCTGTAATCCTTTCACTTGTTAAAGCTTTACTTAGGCTCAATGTGAATGCTATGGCTGCCTTTGGGCATTACACTTCTGGGCTCTCCTCAAAGCTTTCCTTAAGAGAATAAGAGGATGCTCTGGAGTGAGAATTTGGGTTACGTGTGTGGCATAAGGAGGAGAAGGGGCTGGAGAAGATTTCTGCAGAAAAGGAAGACCTGTTTTCTGTCCCCATTGTAGACAAACTGTTTACTGAGCAGTATAAGCTATTCTTTGTACACTAACCATATAGCACGTTTTTCTGTACTAGTAATGACTTTACTAGAATAATCTGATTTTTTACTTTATATGATACACTGAAGTGGATAATATGTAGAAGACTTTTAGTATTTAAAGGGAGCTTGGTTTTTTGTGTGTGTTTTGTTTGTTCATTTATTTTCCTTTCAGTGATTAGTTAACTATAATACGAGAGGACTCGCGTTTTCTTTCTAGGTTTCGGTATATAAGGACATGAAAGGCCACTGTAAGAGGGGACAAACCATCTCTCTGTGTGTCTGTAACAATGAAGAAATAAAGGGATTAACTTTGAGGCAGGGAAGATCCAGGTTACATTACAAAGAGGTTTTTTTCAGAGAAGGCCAGCTTTGCACTGGTATAGTTTGCTTTTGAAGGTTTTGAAAAACAGGTTAGACATCTGCCACAAATGATCACACATAACTGATTCTGCCAAGAGACAGGAGAGTCAATTAGATGACCTCTCAAAAATTTTCCCAGTTCTGTTTTCTGGGATTCTGTCAGTTTCATCATTATTCATGAAAGGCATGTGCCTTCACACAGAGAAGTGAGAGTGGGAGGCTGGCCATATGGGGTCAGAGTCTAGCCCAGTACACCATCCTCAGAGGGAGCTGAAAGCAGATGTTCAGGAAAGACTTATGAACATAGCAGCTATGCAGGATGATGCTTGCTCTGTTGTTGATTTCCATGTTTTTAGTAGCTCTAGGTAGATTCCAGTTCTAATAATTTATCTGGCACCTCTTGACCAAGTCTGAGCTGTTGGTGTTCATAGTATTTCACAACCAGAAATTCTGGCAGCTGAACCATTAAAGACCTACCCTTCCATTGCCAATTAAGACTTTATAGACCTTTATCTTATTCAGTATTAAACATTTCTGTTTCTAGACATGAGAATTTTAGCTTACTTAGCTTTTCCTTGTATGGAAGAGGATGCTTGTATTCTCCTTGTTTCTCTGTTTGGAACATTCATTATCTAGGCATATCCAGGATGAGGGGGTCATTAAGAGCAGTCAACATGAGTTTACCAAAGGGAAGTCATGTTTGACCAACCTTATAGCCTTCTATGAGGAAGTAACTAGGTGGATAGATGATGGTAGAGCGGTAGATGTGGTTTATCTCAATTTCAGTAAAGCATTTGACACTGTCTCCCACAGCATCCTTGTAGATAAACTGAGGAAGTGTGGGCTTGATGATCAGATAGTGCATAATGAACTGGTTGAAAGGAAGAAGTCAGAGAGTTGTGGTCAATGGGACAGAATCTAGTTGCAGGTCTGACACTAGTGGAGTCCCTCAGGGTCGGTACTGGGACCGGTGCTGTTCAATATCTTCATCAAGGACCTGGATGAGGGAACAGAGTGTGCCCTCAGCAAGTTTGGTGATGACACTAAACTGGGAGGAGTGGCTGACACACCAGAAGGCTGTGCTGCCATTCAGTGAGACCTGGACAGGCTGGAGAGTTGGGCAGGGAGAAACCTGATGAAATTCAACAAGGGCAAGTGTAGAGTCTTGCATCTGGGAAAGAACAACCCCATGTACCAGCACAGGTTGGGGGCTGAGCTGCTGGAGAGCAGTGTAGGGGAAAGGGACCTGGGGGTCCTGGTGGACAGGAGGATGATAATGAGCCAGCAATGTGCTCTTGTAGCCAAGAAGGCCAATGGCACCCTGGGGTGTATTAGAAAGGGTGTGGTTAGTAGGTCAAAGGAGGTTCTCCTCCCCCTCTATTCTGCCTTGGTGAGGCCACATCTGGAGGCCAATGGCATCCTGGGGTGCATTAGAAAGGGTGTGGTTAGTAGGTCAAGAGAGGTTCTCCTCCCCCTCTATTCTGCATTGGTGAGGCCACATCTGGAGTATTGTGTCCAGTTCTGGGCCCCTCAGTTCAAGAAGGACAGGGAACTGCTTGAAAGAGTCCAGCACAGAGCTACAAAGATGATTAAGGGAGTGGAACATCTCCCTTATGAGGAAAGGCTGAGGGAGCTGGGTCTCTTTAGCTTGGAGAAAAGGAGACGGAGGGGCAACCTCATCAGTCTTTACAAATATGTTAAGGGCAAGTGTCTGGAGGACAGAGCCAGGCTTTTTTTCAGTGATGTCTAGTGATAGGACAAGGGGCAATGGATGCAAACTGGAACACAGGAGGTTCCACGTAAACATCAGAAAAAAATTCTTTCCTGTGAGAGTGACAGAGCACTGGAACAGGCTGCCCAGAGAGGTTGTGGAGTTTCCTTTGCTGGAGACATTCAAAACCCGCCTGGACACGTTCCTGTGTGGTGTACTCTAGGTGACCCTGCTCTGGCAGGGGGGTTGGACTAGATGATCTTTCGTGGTCCCTTCCAACCCATAGCATTTTGTGATTCTGTGATTTTCAGCTCTCCTGTATATTCTTTGAGATTAAGGGACCAAGCTTTTCACACAGTCTTTAAGATGTATGTAATTTGTTGCAAAGAGATGTTCTCTGTTCTATTCTGAATTATTTTTTCAATAATTGTTCGTTGTTTGTTTTTTTGACTGCTGTTGAATGCTAAGCTTATGTTTCCATAATCTGTCTGTCATGACCTCAAGGTCTCTCTTCCTGAGTGATGCTGGTCAACTTGTATATTTGAAATTTCGACAGCTTTATTCTCCTGTGTATATTTTTATGTTTATCTATATTGAGTTTCCTGTGCTGGTGCATTGCCTAATTACTAAGTAACATAAGGTCTGTATGTAGCTCTTCATCATGAGCCCTCACCTTCACTACCCTCAACAGTGAAGCAGCATCAGCAAATTTTGTTACCTCACTACACTCCTTTTTAAGCTTGTTTATAAATAAAATAAGCAGCATGAGTCCTGGGAAAGTTTCTGTGAGAACCATTTACTTTCCTGACTGTTGTAGGTGATTAAATCCTATTTTTCGACATCTATCTGTGCAAGAATCTTAATTATTTTTTGGTAGGTGCTTGGGTTCCTTAAGCCTTCTGGAAATGCAGATACAATCTATCAACTGGATTTCCACTTCCATATCCTTGTGAACATTTTCAGAAAATATGACAGGAGTAAACAATGTGATTCTCTTTTACATGAGAAGCCATTATTTTCACCAAATACAAATTTGTTGGTTTAATCACAGTATTACTTTCCTGATTCTGACACATGGGCCTGTGCTTTTTAGTGCTCCGAATACAGTGATACCATAATCTAAGTCTTCATATTTGCAATATTGGAATTGTAAAAGGCTGCATTTGACCACTTGAAGAAAAATTTTGATGAACAATATTGTTAACAGTGTGCTGTTTATCATGTCATGTTATGCAGTAAAAAGTTGACAAACTATTTGAATATTTTGAACAGGCAAGATATTTAGTATCTAAACAAACTAGATATTTTCAGCACTGTTAAGTGTTATGTTATTGCTGTGTTTATTGAAAGAAAAAAAAAAAAGTGTGTCAGCCTGTTGTAGTGTCTTTTTTATTTCTGCATTTGTAGTTGGATATGGCTTAGCAAACTTGAGTGAGAGGAAAAAGTAGCTCCAAGTCAGGGTTGTGGTCTCCTGGTCACATCCTTTGCTCTGAGTTTGGCAAGACGGCTGAGTTGCTTGCATTACGTGGACATATATGACATATAAGTGAGGAATTTTGCTAATTATTTCACTTTATGAGTAAGCTAAGATCTCTGCTCCTTTAATGGAGAGGAGCCCGTCACTAAAAATGTAATGCACGTTTCTGTGTAATGGTGCAACTGAGTACTTTACAAGGTTTTTCCCTTCCCCCAATTCCTTCCTTCCTCCAAGACACTTCTGGCACGGGGGTGTGTTGTTTCCTGTAGCAAATATTAAGCACTGATATCAACAGAAGATATTTTCTTTATCACCTTTCATCTTTTATGTTTGAAAGCAAATGTTTTCTGCATGATTTTGATTACAAAAAACCCGCAAACATACAAAAACAAACAAACAAAAAACCCCACAACCAACAAAAAAAACAAATACCATTTCAATTCCTCCCCTGAAAGGTTCCAAGGAATCTGTCCTCTCCAGCTGAGGGTCTAAGAATGCATGTAATTATACCTAATAATTTCACCACTGTCAGATTAGATTGATTTTTGGTCACTTTTTTGCAGATTAGATTCAATTCAGGTGCTCAAAGTGGAAGAAGGTGCATTAATCTGCAGTGATGTTCTGTCTCTCCCAATTAGTTCTGTCTCTCTCCCTAAGAGATGTTAGGTAATGCAACTTTGATGATGTGAAGCGTGTTTGTTCTGCCATGCCTTTAAGTTAAGGAGGTTTAGGCCTTCAGAGATATTAGGCCAACAAAAAAAGCATGAAAAACTGAAGGAAATTAAGATTATTCTTGACAGACTTAAAGGCTGGGGACAAATGATGGTGTTTAAAACTGAAACTTTGAGAGAGACCTCTAAAAAAAAAAAAATCTTTAATGTAAGCCTGTAGTGTACACATCTTTGTGCTATAAAATTATCTCTTACACAGTCTTGATTAGCGTATTAACATTTATAATATGGGTAAAAGTGCCCGTAATACTATATCTAATGCTGCATAACCTTGTTTTCTGACATGGATGTGTTTCTGTGTAGTGTTGAAGGTCATGCACCTATTTCTTCAAACTGCATGTGGGCAGTCCATAATTTTAATTATTTTCAAAGCAGTAATACATTAGCATTGCAGAAGTGAACAGTGAAGGACAAAGTCCTGAAAAATGAAGTGCAAATAAATGACGTTGCAATAGGTGCGTGTCTTCTGATTTGGCAGAATTAATTCTGGCAAGGCTTTGCTGTAGCTCAAAGTATATGTTTATTGCTTCATTATCTCAGTTACTGAATATGCTCATTGCGTAATCGGAGGAAGCAGTAATTGAGTCCATTACTGTAGATAAACAATTGCCAATTTATAGTACTTCAGAAAAAAATAAAATATCTGTAAACAGATGTTACAAAATGTAAAATATTTATGTTATCTTACTTTTACCACTATGAAATCTTAAGTGATTTTCTTAACGTGCACTCTGCCAATGCTTGTTGAAAATTGCCAAAGTGTTTTTTTTTTTTAATTTCTTGGAGGAAGGAGTCTATTCCAATTATATTAAAATATTTTTTTTCCTTTTCACACTTGCCTTAATTTTTTGGATGAGCTACTAATTTTTTTTAATTATTTTTTTTTCCCCCTTAATGTTGGTATTAGCTAATGTCAAGAAGCCAGTTCTTTTTAATAACTTAAGAAGATTGGGTTTTGATTAAATGAGGGCAATACGGGATGTAATTTTAACTGATGGAGCAATTATGATTTTCTAAACGTGCAGGCTGTTTTCAGTTTCCTACTTAAAAAGATATTACTAGTTCATCCTTTTTCATGAATGTTTGCATAAATCCCTATTTAGTGTTAAAACAAACAAAAAATTAAATATGGTAGGAGCTCATTATTAGTACCAGAAACTTGTTTGAATGGCATGGTGAGATGTAGGGGATCATGGTCCCTTTTTTAATTCCTTGTACCTTGCCAGTGTTAGCCCACCTAATCCCACAAAGTGGATATCCACTTTCCCCCTTTCATAAGGTTCTACCTGGTTGCTTAAAACTGTACTATAAGTTGGAAAGAGGGAATTTTGCTACATCTGAATCAATCAAGTCAAGAAACTGGTTTGGTTAGGTGTTCGTCTTTGTTTTTGTTTTGTGAGGGTTTTTTTCTTTTATGATGATTATGGATTTTACAGTGGTTTTCAAATATCTAACTACAAGACCTAACTTCTGCATCAGAGACATTATAGTCTTGTCTGAATGATTTCTATTTGGATGAAGCAAGTCCTGGGCTGATTCCTCTTGGAAGCTGGTAAAACTCTCCCATCAGCCATAGTAGGAGCTAGAATTCCTCCAGAAAGAGAAGTTACTTTATGTACACAAGGTAATTTAGATTATCTAAAATTGGAATTGGGATCTCTAACATCTTATGAAAATGCAGATGCAACCTCTATAAAAGACTGTTTTCTAACTACCCCCTTGCTTTGCTAATTTATGTATACTCCTATTACAACAGATACTATGCAACAGGGATAGATTTGATTTCAATAGATATATGAATATAGAGATGTTTTAATATGTATTTATGTAACTGGAAGCCACAGACACGCATACATATATATATAGAGATAAAACTTCTATATACTTACATAGAAGTGTGTGTGTGAGTCAGCGTATGTAAAAAGCACTCCAGAGGGCTCTCATACTACCATTAAAGTTTTGCTATTGCATATAGTAATAGTGAGTACATGCTTCCTCTTATGCAGAATAATTCTCCCTGTCTCAAGGGGCAATTTTGTATCTTATGTCTGCAAAATGAAACTAATCTCACGAATACCTAGCCCAGAAGTGTTCATTTAATCTTGGAACTAGTCCCACTGCATTTAATGAGCCCTTAGATGGTAAATTCTTTGGGCCTCTTATTTTCCTTTGTGCCTTATTCTGTGGTAAGCACAATCTCCATTAGCTTTTACATTAACATCTACTGTTACTTACAGCAAAATGCTTTTAGGTTTTGGCTTGAAAATGATAATTCAAACACAGGCACAAAAACTCTGAGGCAAAAGACAATTAAATTAGAATTATTACATAATTACAACTGAAGAATCTGTGTTGGCTCTGTGAACTTTCAAAAGCTAAATTTTTTAGTTCTGCTGCAGGGGCCTTCTTATTTGGCCTTCCTTGGAAAAACAGCCTTTTTCCATTGGAATTTTTGAGGGAGAAAGGATTGTAGACCTTGGAGAGTAAACACCCCAATCTGCTGATGAACACTGATAGTCAAGGTAATGCTGGCTTCTGTGTAGCTGGGACTAAGTGTGTAAAACCACAGCTTTCATTAACTGTGATGCTGCCAGCCAAAGGTATCTGACTGTGACCCATCGGAGTCCTCTGAAATCCATCCCAGTCAAGAGCACTCTTCTAAATCATTGCACATGCTCTGGATGAGCCTTCCCTTCCTCTGCATGCTTCCCAAATCACATGCCTACAATAAGCTTTCTGCAGGCTGGATTTGCTCAGTAGAATTTATGTGCTCTGACTATATATTTATTGGTAAGCTATAAGTAAGGCACAAGCTCATTCATTTTAGATAATTGACACATCCTTTTTTTTTTACTTATTTTCCCAGGTGGCTTCAATCTTTAGTTTCAGAGACGCAGACAACCCTCTTGCCAGCAATTTCTAAACTGTAAGTTTTTTTCATTCAGTTGGAATAGCATTTCTATTCTGGTTGTGTAAAACAGGGTTCCACACTGACCAGAGCTCAGTGTGATGCTTACACTGCATGACCATATTCCTTTAGTAGCTTACTTTGAAAGAATTCATGGGAAATTGTGTGTGGTCTTTTAGGTATTTTTATCTTGAAGGTTACTCTGCTAGCATCTGTTTATTTTCTTTTTTGAGAAAAAAAAAAGATGTAAGAAATGTGAGCAAGAGGGAGCAGTAATAAATACAAATGTAGGCAATAAAACCAAACTAGTCTATCATTGCTATGAGAAAATTAGTGAAGTGAGTTGATTTTGTGTATTAGTTTTCACTTTAAAGATGTGTTTGAAAGGTACATTATCTACTGCATTGGTTTTCATGTTTAAAAAAATGGTATTTTGGTT
>NW_009952990.1:8396805-8403481 GCF_000747805.2 Chaetura pelagica
GTTCAGCAGTGCTGTCAGGAAGTACAATATGTCCCACCTCATTAAGTACTATCTTTTTTCTCTCTAGTTTTCAAATAGAAAAATAATCATTTTTGTACATTTCCTTTTTTTCACCTCTGTATCTGTATCCAATCAAATTTCCAGGGAAGTGCCTCTAGAAAAACAATCCTAATAAAGGTGCCATCAGGGCCTGTTTGGGATAGTGCAAGGTGAGCAACCCTGCCCAAAAATATATTGGACACATGAGGGAAGGAAAATCTGCCTATTCAATAGAAATAGTATGTGGTTAATTGACAGCATAGCTAGAAGGAGTTTAGAAGGGATGGCATTTCCTCCTCTGTTTGAATATGTCACCAAGTTAATACTGTTTGGATGTTAGAAGTGCATCATTTAATGCTGAAAAGCATGATTTTAAGGAAGTACATAACTGTGCCATATACAAAAGAAAAGCCCTGGAGGTTACTTGATTCATTACAGACAGTGCTGTTCAGATTAAAGGCCTGATCCACCAGAAGAAAAGTGAACTTTGCCAACAAAGCAACTTGCCACTTGCTTAACTGAGTAGACAGCAGCAAACTGCAGATGCTGGCTTTACTGATGGAACTAAGAGAAAAACAACTCCAAAAGCCAGGAAGAAAAGGCAACAGCAAAAACATCAAAACATTGCCTGTGTTTTCAGATAATTGCTTTCATCACTGTTCAGCTTTTGGGAATTCCAGTATGCTTCAGGTTAAAGTGATTCTCCCGACAGGACTTGTATCAGTGCTGTCTCCTTATTCTTTACAGCAGCCATTCAGAGGTCCTGCAAGAAATCGATTTTAAGCCTGTACTGTCTTTCTGAAGAATACTCCCAAAGACTGAATGAGGACCTCTTTTGCCTTCAGAGGCCTCAGATCATACTGATACTGTTCAACTAGTTAGAGTAGTGATACTGAATATGTAAAACACTTTTAACTTCAAAAGATCAATCCTTTGCAAAGTCAAGAGAGTGGCTGTGGGCAGAAGTTGGCTGCACACAAGGCTGAAGTCTCACAGCAAAGGCTGGGTAGAAAACTGTATTTCACAGCTGAGGCAGTATCACAGGATGTGTGACTTGTGTGAATGTGTATTGTTTACAGTACAAAAAGACATTTTTTAAAAAGTTAATAATTAAAGATTTATAAAAAAGCAAGTAAGCTTGCATAGTTTATTCCCTGCATCCTAAAATGCTTATATCTTTAGTTCTATTGTAGACACAAAAGGTAAGAGACCTCAGTGTGTAACAAAAGAAATAAGCACACAAATCAATTGCAGACAACAGACATCAGTTACCAATTTGCCACTAGGTTATGTTTAACAATCTGAGAGCAATGAAAGAAATTTTCAGGGAGAATAATATACTGTATTCTGGGCTATGCATGTGCTAAGGATGATGTCATACACTGAAAGAATAACTATGCAGACCATAAATAGTTTTTCAGCTAGAGAGATATAACACTTTGCAAGACAGGAGTATATCTTTGAAGAAATCACTTTTCTCCTTGTCCAAAGCCTCCTCTCTAGCCAAAGAAGCATATTTCAGATCATAAAGCAAGTTTTACTGTTAAAGCTGTGCTAAACAGTAATAAGCAATAGTGAAAAGTGAGACGCATGTAACTAAATAGGAGTGTGGCTTAATAATGAGGGCAGGAATGAGAAAGGAGGCAAGACCTTGAATCCTTTTCACACTACATCACTGACTTGCTTTGCAACCTCATGCAAGACCTGAGTTTGTCTCTTAATAAGCAGAGATAACCTTACTTGCATTTCAGGGTCACAGGAAGTTTACTTAGGATTTGGTGTGGCATCTCCTGGCCTTGGTGAAAGTGTAGCTGATAGTCTAACAAGAATGGGACTGAGATGGTTGCATCAGCAAAAACTGTGAGGACCTCAGGTAAAAACTGTGGTGGATGTATATCGTGTTCACTTACCTAAGACATGCGCTCACCGAAGCACCAGTGTTCCCAATATTTAATAATACCCAGATCTCGTGTACAGTCAGATAACTAAGACATAAAGCAAGACTCTGTCTAGCTGCAAAGGTGCAAGTTTAAAGCAATAGTTTGGAAATTATGATCTTGTGCTTACACTTGACTGTGATGGAAGTGATTAGCCAAGATGCTGTGGAAATGCCCTAGAATTAGTACAGGGCAACTGGAAAGCAGTTTATAACCCCAAGCAGGTAGTTTCTTTCCCTGCCCAAGACCACGTGCTGCATCTTGCTGTTGACTTCATCAGACTGACAGGTTCACACAAAGGTTTGAAATGTCACATTCATGCTATGTCTGAGACTTTCTTTCCTCTGCTCTTTTCCATAGCAGGCTTCAAGGTCCCACTGGGACTTGTGGTATTTGGGCATTGTATTAAGCACTTTATCTAAGCTCTCTTGAATACCTGCTTACTGAGCTCTCAGCTCACACACATCTGCTGCTTGCTTACACTGGAAATCTCATAGCCCTTTTGCATTATGGGAAACCATCTCAGAAATGGCACTTTGGAGAGTTAAACCTTTTTTTAGAAAAGACTGGAGGAAAAGAAAGGTATGAAAATAGATTAATTTAAAATTAAATACATGAATTTACTTTAATACTGCTGTCCTGGTTCTAGGATATCTGCTCCATCTTTTTATTTTTCATCTTCTCCTGAGTGTATAGCTCATTGCTTGCACAGTCTCTGTGCTTGTTGTATTTGATGAAATAATCTTTCTCTGCTATCCACCTGTGCTAGTATTTCTGAGCAAATATCAAAAAAATAATGCAGCTTATTTTTAATTTAACAACACAATATTGGGGTGAGGCTGAGGAAAAGAGAGGTGAGGCTTCTGTGGCTGTACTCTTGAATCTGGAGTATTATTCTCTAGGTTGAACTATTTGCACTGTATAAAGAAGAAGTTAGAAGAGGCAGGCATGCCACAAAGTGGAAAAGAGAAGTAAATCAACAGTTCAGGTAGATCTTCCTTATTTTGCCTGTACCAAGCAGGGCTGCTTTGGCCGTGGCAGCTGCTCTAGCTCTAGGGCAGAAACAGCAGCTGCCAAATACTACCTTGAGGTGCTAGGTTTTTATTTTTTTCTTTTATCTAATCCCTCCACACTGGACTCATGCTCAGCTGCAGTGTACTTAGTTCTGATGCAGGATTTAGGGATCGGGCAGTAAACATAAAAACAGCTCCAGACAGAGTGATTTTTCTCCACCGTGTCTAAAATCAGTGCAATTCTGGAAGGAAGGCAGTGAATGTATTAATATCAAAGATCATTGCTATGCAGCAAGACATAAGAAAACTTGTTATAATCCCCTTATGCCCAAATGTATCCTGGGTGAAATATTTTACACTTGCATATACTTTAAGATTGTGAGGCAGAAGCTTAAGAAAGGAGCAGTAGTAACAGTGAAGATTTCCTGATACTTGAAAATTGTTAACAAAGAAATCTGAGTGATGAGTTGTTCCTTGGTTTGGCAGAAAAGCCTCTTTATACTTTGGATAAATTATTTGACCCCATACATCAGTTGTCCACTGGTTCTAGAATTCAAAACCCTAGGGAAAGTATGTATGTTCCTATGGTCTGGGCCAGATCATAAGGGAGAAACTGAAGTAAAACCTAGAGATGATACGTGCTTTTTGCTTTTGCCAGCAGCTCATGTCTGCTGGGGAGGTGCTACCATTTGTTTGTGGTGGCCCTTGTGATCTTTTCCTGAGTACGCTCTTTAAGGAGTATCAGAAAGAGAATATGAAGCTAGACAGACCTTTGGTCTATCCCAAACCATGCATTCCTGCAAGTGTATCTCATTTGCAACGTAATTTAGGTAAATGATGAATGTAATTAAATCACTGAATTACAGTGGGTGTTGACCATTTTAAAACCTTAATTGGACAATAAAACTGGAATCTAGATTATGGGTGTAGTCCTTTGACTTGAAATAATATGTGGGAATGCTAATCAATATACACTATTGGTAGGAAAACGAGATACTTACTAAAGGCTTGTTCTACCTGAAAAGTGAGTGGTAAGTTGTGTATTTCTACATCAGTCCACTTCCTTTACGTGCCAGTAGTTTCTTCTGATGCTTGTAACTAAAAAGTAATGTTCCTGCTTTCTTCTGCTGTTTGTGCTTCACAAACGATACACAGAACAAATAGTGCTTTTCTAACACAACTGTTTATTCACTTCCAATCACAGCCATCACTAGAAATCTGCTGAACGCAAAAGGACTACTCAGTTGTCACTGAAGGCATAACTTAATTATGCAGCATATCTCTATGGGAAAAGCCCAGCTGGAGCTCAACTTGGCCCATGACATAAGGGACAACAAAAAAAGTTTTGACAAATACATCAACAATAAAAAAGAGTGAGGGAGAATCTCAATCCCTTACTGGATGCAGGGAGGAACATTGCAACCAAGGATGAGGAAAAAGCAGAGGTACTTAATGCCTTCTTTGCCTCTGTCTTTAATAGTCAGACCAGCTACCCCCAGGGTGTTCAGCCTCCTAAGATGGAAGATAAGGATGGAAATCAGGACAACGCCCCATAATCCAGGAGGAAATAATTAATGATCTACTTCTGCACCTCTGCAGTCTTTGGGGCCTGATGGGATCCACCCTAGAGTACTGAAGGAGCTGGTGGGGGAGCTCACTAAGCCTCTTTCTATCATTTATCAGCAATCCTGGTCAACAGGGGGATGCCTCAGATGACTGAAGGGTGCATAATGTGAATCTCATCTACCAGAAGAGCCAGGAGGATCTGGGGAACCACAAGCCTGTCAGTCTGAACTCAGTACCAGGAAAGATCATGGAGCAGCTCATCTTGAGTGAGCTCACACAGCAAGTGCAGGGCAGCCAGGGGATCACAGCCAGCCAGTGTGGATTTATGAAACAGAGGTCTTGTTTGACCAACCTGATCTCTTTCTATGACCATGTGAACTGCCTTTCGGATGAGGAGAAGGCTGTGGATGTTGTCTACCTGGACTCTGGTAAGGCCTTTGACACTGTCTCCCACAGCATACTCCTGGAGAAGCTGGCAAATCATGGCATAGACAAGTGTGCTCTTCACTGGGTAAACTGGCTGGATAGCCAGGCCCAGAGATTTGTGGTGAATGGGTTCAAATCTAGTTGGTGGCTGGTCACCAGTGGTGTCCTTCAGGGCTCAGTTTTGAGGCCAGTTTTGTTCAATGTCTTTATCAATAATCTGGATGAGGGAATGGAGTGCACCCTCAGTAAGTTTGCAGAAGACACCAAATTGGGTGGGAGTGTTGATGTGCATGAGAGTAGGAAGGCTCTATAGAAGGAGCAGGACAGGCTGGATTGATGGGTTGAGGCCAGTTGTATGAAGTTCAATAAGGCCAAGTGCCAGGTCCTGCATTTTGGTCATAACCACCCCATGCAAGGCTAAAGGCTTGGGGAAGAGTGGCTGGAAAGCTGCCCAGCAGAAAAGGACCTGGGGGTGCTGAATGACAGCCAAATGAGCATGAGCCAGCAGTGTGTGCCCAGGTGGACAAGAAGGCCAACAGCATCCTGGGTTCTATCAGGAATAGCATGGCCAGGAGGAGCAGGGAAGTGATCGTGCCCCTGTACTCAGCACTGGTGAGGCCGCACCTCAAGTACTACATGCAGTTCTAGACCTCTCACTGTAAGAAGGACATTGAGGTGCTGGAGCATGTCCAGAGAAGAGCTACCAAGCTGGTGAAGGGCCTAGAGAACAAGTCATACAAGGAGCAGCAAACTGGGGTAGTTTAGTTTGGAGAAGAGGAGGCTGAGGGGAGACCTCATTGCCCTCTACAACTGCTTGAAAGGAAGTTGTAGGGAGGTGGGAGTTGGCTTATTCTCTCAAGTGAATAATGACAGGACGAGAGGAAATGGCCTGAAGCTGTGGCAGGGGAGGTTTAGACTAGATAGTAGGAAAAATTCTATACTGAAAGTGGTCAGGCACTGGAGCAGCCTGCTCAGGGAGGTGGTCGAGTCACCATCCTTGGAGGTATTCAAGAAATGTGTAGATGTGGCAGTTCAGGGAATGCTCTAGTTCTTGAGGTTGGGGTTTTTTTTTGTAGGTATATTTTGGTGGACTGTGTGTGGTTGTGTTTGGTTGGTTTTGGTTTTATTTTTTTTTGTTTGGTTGTTTTTTTGTTGTTTGGGGTTTTTTTTTGGTGCTGATGGTTGGACTTGGTGATTTCAGAGGTCCTTTCCAACCATGACAATTATGTGATTCTATGACTCTACACTGATGAATTCAGCCTTTTTATTGTGGTTATTCTGTAATGTGTGGAGCAGACGGTACCTTCATTTTGAAGACCTGTCTGTGGGAAACTCGCTTCCTCTCCTTTGCTCTTCTGTATATGATTAAAAGAGCCTTTTTATTGAAGGAGCTATCGAGGTACAAAGTTGAAGCCTGCAGGTGCCACTTTTGCAGTTGATTTTCAGAAGGTATCTTCTCCTTCAAGAAACTGGTTTCGAAGTGGCTTCCAGCATCCCCTACAAAATTGCCTTGTTTTACATTTGGCAAAAAAAAAATTGTATTGCTGCCCTTTTGTGTTAACAGCAATGGTAAACATTGAAGGATAGATGGAAGCATTTGGGTGAGAAATCTGCGACAGGCTTTTACGTGAAAACATTTATTATGTTCTCTCTCTTTAATCACTCATTTTTTTTTTAAGTCAGTGACAAAAACAT
>NW_009952990.1:8404119-8409046 GCF_000747805.2 Chaetura pelagica
TGCTGAAATAGGAACACTGGGATCCCATCTGCAGGCAGAACGAATGGTGTTAGACAGGCCTTACTATTATGTAGACGCAACAGTATATCAGGCAAACATATTAGTTGCTAGTTTTACTGTTGTTTTTAAGAGTGCTTGAGAAAAGTTGCTTTAACCAGGCTTATGAACTTTCAAATGGCTACATAAAATTATATCTTGTCTTTGTTTATCCATAACATAAAGCTACTCTGGTAAAAATAAAATAGAGACTTCATCTTTCAGAGGTTTACTATACCATTATGTTGCCCTCAGGCTGCTTCTGTTTTTCTTGGGAGAAAGCTCATTCATATTTTTTCCAGAATAGGACCAATCACTTTCACTTTGTAAAGGCTAGAGCTGTTTGTGATAAATCCCCAGTCCTTTCAGCCACATATATATTTGAATGAAATGTAATAGTTATTTTTCTTTTGTGGTTTAGACATCCATATTTTGTAGTTGTGGATATTCTTGTTGGATTAAGTGTTTTGTAATACATTGAAACATGTCATTGCTGTGACAGAAATATCCTAGAAACACAGTGCTGCTCTTTTTTCCTGTAACAGAATTTCGAAGTAAGTATCAAACCAAATGATGACATATGGAATAACAACAGGCTGTGTAAGAATTATGAATATGCTCCAGGTTTAATGTAGATGGAAATGGAAGCACTTTCATACTTGCCAAAACCTTTCAACAACATTTTGAAAACTGATGCTTACAGTCTTTGAAATGTTTGTATCTAGAAGCAACGTCCTTCTTTGGCAAACTTGGTTTAAGTTATCTTGGTCATCTGACAACCAAACAACAAAAATATACCAATGTACTCTGATGTTTTGCTAAAGCTTGGCTTCAATAGGAGAGTTAACAGAAGTAAAAATTAATGACTGAGATTTGAGAAACCTCCCAATGAGGAATTAACACTCTGAACCACTCTGGTGGTTTGCTCCAGTAGGCCTAATAGGGAAAGTATAGTATCAGTACAGATGATTTTTAGAAATACTGGAAAAAAAAATAAATAATGAAGTGCAAGAGTTGCCAACAGCATTCTCTTTTACCAAACATTTTCTTTAATGATTGATGGTCTCCCACAACTCCTGACCCTCTGTGGTACATACAGTATTGCAGCATGGATGGCAGTAGCAGTGTGGCTGCTGTTTGGCCTGTAGTTACTAGGCTGTCAAACTCACATGATAGATGTAGGGTTAGGCTTACCCAGTCTAGCAAAAGCTAGCCCAGTCTCACTGTTTGTCTGTCCTTAACTTTCTCTGCAGATACAGGGCTGCATGGGAGGAATGGAGTGAAGGAGACCTGTTCTCCCTTTTACTCCTCCCTGACAAAGGAGCAAAGCAGACAAGAGCTGCGCACTCATGGGCTCAGGAGCATTCACAGGAAGTGGGAGTTCTGGAACTCTTGTACATGGGAGATAAGGTGGTGTTCTACCCTCCTCTCCAGGATACCAGTACAGGTCCCAGCTGTTCCCTCCTCCCATCCTGACAAGTGAAATGAGATCAGATCAGCTGGGTAGGGTAGGGTAGGGTCAGGTTTGTGAAAGAATAAGTTTTTGTGGTGCTCTCTCTTTCTTACTTGCCACTTTTCCCAAAGGGTATTTTTATTGCATTCGAGAAAAAAATCACCCAGTACCGCTGCAGCTCTCTTGGAGCAAATCAGTGAGGAGAGATTATCTGTTCCTGTTTGTTTGGTTTGAACAAAGGAGCTCTACCCATCTTTATTCATTGCATGTCACGGGAACAAATGGGGGACATAAAGAGCTTTGTTCTTGCCCAGGCTGGAGGGAAAAAAAGAAGTTGCATTTAATAGACAGAAGTCTTGGATTCTGGAGTAGAAGTCGCGTATGACTGCCTCTCAGATGACACTCCAATTCAGGAAAAGTGGTGAAAGGACATCTGTTGGCAAATTGCCTTTTTGGGTTATTGAGATCAGCAAGTTGAAAAGCAGAAGAGATGCGGATATATGGGATCCCAGCTGACCATAAGAAATCAAATAGAACTCTTTAAAAGAAAACTGATTACCAGATGTATTAAGCTTTAATCTTATTTGCACTTAGTAGGCCCAAAGAGAATGCTTTGTTGGAGGCCCTCCAAGAACAGCTATTGCAGTCAGCTTGTAAAACAAAGACAATACAATGGAAATAATGCAAATATAGTTCAACATTTGCTATAATAAAGTTAGTTTATGACACCCTTTCTAACAACCTCAACAATACAAGCCAGATTCTTCATTGGCAATTAGCTCTGATGGGACAAACACTTCCCCAAAGCTGACATGAAGACAGTATTTACATGTTTCTTTTTGTAAAATAGGTTGTGTTTGGCACATAAATACACTTTTTATTTTTAAGGTTTTCTTTTTAAAACACCATTTAAATATTGAGTGCAAAAATGGCCGCTGTCAAGGTACTGCTTGTTTGCATTTAGTTGCAACAGGCTGCTGCTTCAGATTCTGATGCAGCAAACTGCCAAACCCTGACACAGTGACCTGCTTTAGCTGGGGAACATTTTAATCCCACTTCTGTGAGGATTCTTTGGCAAGGCTGCTCCTGGCTGTTGTCCTCATGACACTAAGCCATGGTGCTGACGTGGGTTATGGTTACACATATCCTGTCTGTGGGATCTGGCCCCTGGTGCCTGTTTACCTCACAGGTAGGCTGAACTTCAGCTCCTCTGCCCTGAGCCTGGCAGCTTTGGTATTTGTCTTGGTCCATTCACCTCTCTGAAGCTGTAGGTGGGCTATGTAGGACAGAGACTACACAGGCATCTCTGCCACCCATTAGTGTCTGTTACAGGAAAAAATTACACAGGGGGGTACCCTCTGCAGTGCAGTAGCTGTTTTCCTCAGACCTGGGATTTTGTGGGGTTCTTGGCCCACCAGAGGAGTGGTGCAGCTTGGACAACCACATAACCAAAGCAAGATTTTTTTGTTGTTGTTCCCCTCCAGGTATTCTGCAGAACGTATGTTAGAATAATTTGAGAGTCACATGGAATCAAGATAGCATTGACTGTAATTATAAATCATCACAAAGACTTTAAAAATATCTTTTTTCTCATGACTTGGAGAGGTACGTATTTAAAGAGATCCCTCCAATAATAATCACACAAAGTTGACTTAGTAGTGCTCCACGATCCATGAACCTGAACCTTAATACACTTCCTTTGATACAAATGCCATAAACTCAGTGCTTAAATGATAGACTACATTTTTTTAAATGTACACTTACTCAAAAACTACATCTTTTTATTTATATGGTTTAGTGAATTCATAACACTTCCTGAAGTGTCTTTGACTGTATCTAGATGTCTCACGCTGACTTGTTTTCATGAAATTGATACCATTTTTGCTAAGTCAGTTTCCTGGACTTGGCTGCAATGCAATAGAACAGATAATTGAGGTGTCATAAAGACATTCCACCAAGGAAATTTGGGAGACATCCTATGGCATCATTGATCATAAAGGTACAAGTGTTAAGCTGCTTGCGTACCCTAAACTGCTTGCATACAATAGATCCTTCTTTCTAAAACTTTTAAGCATCAATTGAAAACACACATTTTTGGCATAGGAAAGCCTGATCCTTCTTATATTATCTGCTTGTGTATAAACACCAACATATTCAATCCCCAGCCTATAAATGCTAAACGAAGGCAGCTCTATTGTTCTTGCAGTGGTGTGCATTAACTCTCACAGGGAAGCTGCTGTTGCAGTGCTCAGTCCCTGATGAATGTGTCAGCTGAGCGATACAGCAGAGCTCAAACACTTAAGTTGTTTAAGCACACAAGGAATCCCATTCAGCTCATGGGAGGCGAACATGTGCACAAGCCCTGCGATGGGCGAAGAATGCCTCCTTGTCCTACTGTTTATGTACTGGCTACCTTAGTATTTTTACATGTATGTTTGCTCTGTCACCTGACTGCCATTTTAAGCATTTTTCAGAATGTTTTTTATTCCCAACTATTTCAGTCAACATTAGTGAAAGCCACTTTTAGTCTAATCCTCAGCTTACCCTGGCTAGATGTCTTCTCTCCTTAGGAACCTATCATCCACTTTTGATTCTCCCCATTGAGGGGAGAACAGGCAGCTGGAGTCCAGCTGCAACCACCGTGCTGCTGCCTGCCCTCTTCTGCTGAAAGAGAATGGGCCTGAAATACCTTCTTTAATGCATGCAAAATTAGGCAAGTGTGTTGCTGTCAAAATTTACATACATCAAAACATACGGAGAAACAGGATTCAGTATGCTCTCTACCTAGCAAACTAAGTACTCATCCTCAACAGATCCATGGGGGCACAGGATTCTCAACCCATTGGTTTTGTCTGAAGAAAAAGTATCCCAATTGAATGGTTAGGAAATCTAAGTGCTTTTAAAAAAGGCCTAAGTTACTTTTGAGGGAGGCAGGAGCAAGCAGCACATGCATATGTGGCAAAGAGAGTAATAAAATCAATCTTGCAGTTAGGGAAATAAAAACACAAGTAAGTTAGTGGCAGTTGCAAGTGTGTAGCAGGTAAAGGATTAGAAGCAGGCAGTGTCTGAACAGAAAGATCTTTAAAGACAGAAATACATGGAAGCACCAGCAAGATGCCCCACAATATGGTGGGCATCGGTAGGAAGTGTTTGGCACTCACCTGACTTCATCTGCATTTTTTTTATTTTTTATTTTCTCATTCTTCTCCTTGTTTAAGTTCTATTTAGAATCTAGGTTTTCTGCCAAGGAACTTGTTAAATATGTTTATAATGAGCACAGCGTGGTTTTTGGGTTCTGTAAACAAATATCTCTTTAAAGTTATACATCATTTCAGAGACTAAAGACTCACTCGTCAAAGAAACCCAGTGTTTTCTCCACTGAAACTTTGCTAGTTAGACTTTTTAAAGAGGGCATACAAACTTTGATCTATAAACTTT
>NW_009952990.1:8409096-8427024 GCF_000747805.2 Chaetura pelagica
GTGTCAAAATATATCTTGGGGGGGAGAGTGGGTTTGAAGCAATTTTCTAGCTGTATTAAGTAACCTCAGCACATAAACATTGTTATAGGGCATTGCTGTAGGGCACATCTCTCCTCCTCTTGCTGCAGAGGGCCCTGCACCCATTGCCCGCTGCCTCGCTGGGAGGCAACTGCTCAGTGGAGTCTTGTCACGGCCTCCTGACCCGAGGCAACATCTTCCAAGCGTGGCTCTTCGGATTGCTGCTGGCGTGCGGCGTTGCTGCTGCACCCCTACCGCCAAAGCCTCCCTGGCCCAGCAAGGAGCCAGGCCCCTGTGCTGCTGCTGCTGGCGGCCCCACCCAAGGGCCTCCCAAGGACAACCGGGGAGCTCACCCAGGTCCTCACAGACCAGACCTGCTTTGAAGGCAAACATAGCTGTGGATGCAGCAGGTGCCAGCGCAGCACAGAACGACAGAACTGTCTGGTTGGAAATGCCCTTTAGGATCATCAAGTCCGACCATTCACCCAGCACTGCCGAGGCCACCGCTAAACCGATGTGGTTTAGCAGATAATGTGTGGACTTCCTGATTGGTTTGAACCTCTTTGGGGAGGGTGAAAGGTGTGATTCACATGGACAATTGGGCAGTCAGTTTATGAGATAAACTCTTTGCAGATATTCAGTACTCAAAGTGCTGTTGATCCTTATTTTTATTTCTGGAGTTGATGACAAGATACAAAATAGAAGTTGTCAGCTGTTGAGCTTTTGATCTTCTTGAGCTGATGGTACCAGGTACCAGTGATCTTGCCAGCACATAATACATCTTTTCCTGGAGACTGTAGGAAAAGATGATGTGAATTGGAAAGATGTAGTTTGAAAAGGAAAAAGTAGTCTCGTAAGTGTTGTGACAATTACTAAAACTGATAGTGTGTCTCTATTATTCTTTTGGATAGGTTAAAAAGTAATAGGCAGACCACACAGAAGTTGATGAGTAGTGTTTTTTGTTTCTAAAATTACTATTCAGAAAGTAGTGGAAGGGTTCCTTGAAGAAGTAAGATTTTTGTCATTTCTAAGTGGAATAGTCCGTGGCAGTGTGTGGAGATGCACATCTGAGAAAGTTAAGTGAGAAGGGAACCCAATGGTGGTGCAAAAAGGAAGTGAAAATAGACATTTGATCAAACATAAATTTGTAGAAGGTGGACAAGGACACTAAAAGCAGGAAAATATTACTCTGATGCAAAGTTGAAATTAATGGAGAGTAATGTGGTTAACTTGAGGAGGCAAAAACGAGATACATTGCCAAGTAATTTTGAGCAGATGGGAGGTGGGAAAAAAATGAAGAGCAGAGATGTCTAACTCTAACAGGCTTTAAAAGTCAAGGTGACAGATGATAGAAAAATTGCTCTACTAAACTAATTACGAAACCTGAATCACTTCTTTGCTTGCTGGAGTTAAGGAAATGGGAGAGAAAGAATTGGAGGTGACAATGAAGTTTTGGTCCTGAGAGAACAAAAGTGTGTGCATTATTTAGACTAGAAAAAAGGTGACTGTAGCAAAAGAGTAGGAAAAAAAGGTATACTCAGTACTAGGAAGAATGAATTTGTGATAATGGTGTGGCAGGGGAGGGGGAGGGAGGGGGGTCCGGGGGGTCCTGTGGCTGCTTCCAGGGGTCGGCAGCCTCCGGGAGCGCGCGTGTGTGCGGTGGGCAGAGGGGCAGCATCGCCGGCTCTGCCCCCGCCGCGCTGTCACTGCCAGCAGGTAATGGTTATTGCATAACACGTGACTGATATCACAGAGTTTGTTATCTGCTGGGATCCGGATCAGCCTTGTTTTATTTCCTTTTAATTCGCGGAGCTGGAGGCGGCTGGGGAGACGCGGGCTCTCCTTGCAAGTAGCTGCCTACAGCAACTTAGTTTTCATGTGACTTGACCCGTGCCAGCAGAGGGTTTGCTACCTCCTCTCGCTCCCCAGAAAGCAGAAGTGTGTGCCGTCCGTCCGTCCCGTGTCCACCCTCTCCCCACCCCCTCCCCGTCTCGGTTTTATGTGAAGTGCGGCAAAGTTTCTTTAGGTCCTACTTGGTTTTAGCACTGCCTAGTGCCTGCCGCTTTGTAAGCTTCCAGGGTAAGCTATACTCAAATAGAAACGCTTTCCTACAGCAGCTGCCGAGAGAAATAACTTTATGGCGATAAACAGGAGTGAACTGTTTATATAAATGATGTCGGCACTACACGAGCTGTAAATGAACGTAGCCAGCAGCTGTGCAAACCCAAACTATGTGACTAACCAGGTATTTTTATACACTGCTACTCTCTGCTTTGTACCTTTGCAAAGGCAGTGAAGATAATACTGCTCTGAACACTTGGAACACCACAGAACCCGTTTTTCTCGTAAATACAAAGGATTGATTATATTGGAGAAAGCATTTCACTTTCTAGTGCCAGCTTCGTCGTTTTCTGCGACTTGGAATTTTGTCCGTATTCTCTTGTGATGTTGGCCCCTTTAAAGTGGTGTTGCAAGCACTTTGAATTGGAATTTGCTGCATTATATTAGGCTTATCTGTAAATCGTGAATGGACGTTAGAGGGAAAGGTTCCTAAAATGATTGTCAAGAGGGAGATTGTGGCAGCAGGATCATCTTCAGAAAAATGATACGAAAGCTACCTGGCAAGGACATCACCTACAAGCCACCCTTCAGATCAAGGTGATAATAATAACACTTGCACTATTATTGGATGCTGCCTGGCTTTTCAGAATTGTAAGCTGTGTGAATGAGGATACCATGTTCAGCATATACCTTGCTTCAGTAGGAACAGGGCATTTCAAAGACACTAATAGAAGTCATGAAGATGTTTTAAAAATACCCTGTGACAGTCATTGCATATCCTAGTGGCGAGGTGGTACTGTTTCACTTTTATACGAAGATTCCACACCCCCCCCCACTCCACTCATCTCAAACTGGATTGGTTTAAACAAGGTCAAATGAGGAATAACCTATGCAGAGGTTCCAAAGAAAGGAGATAGTTTAGGATAAAT
Organism: Chaetura pelagica; assembly: GCF_000747805.2. Lineage (NCBI taxonomy): Eukaryota > Metazoa > Chordata > Aves > Apodiformes > Apodidae > Chaetura > Chaetura pelagica. Next base: position 8,412,105 of record NW_009952990.1, read on the forward strand.
TTCAATGTCACATTGCTGCTTTAGTGAAATAGTACCCTACTGCCCCTTTCTTTGTTGCATATATGTTGATAAAACATATTTGCTGTAAACTTCTTAAATATTTTTCTTTTTATCACAGAGTGTGATGTTTGTCTTTGGGGTGAGAACAAAAAGTACCTCCAGGGACACTCATCTAAAATAAGGCACTTAGAAATACTTAAATAGGTTGAATGCAATTTACATTATGTTTAGTTCAGGAGACAAGAGAGTCTTGACACATTTTACATTTTATATTTTTAGTGACTTGGTTTTTTTTTAGTGCACATGATAATTTTCAGACTCAAAAGTTTGGCACAGAAGTTTGATTCTTGGGACTGAAATTGTATGGTCTTTGGTTTTGCAGTCCTCCCCACGCTGTTTCTTTAATTGTTTTCTATGTAGGAGTGCAGGAACCATGTCTAGATGCAAGCTGACTTGTATTGGGAGCCTTCAGTGCTTACCAGGAAAAGGACTGGCCTACAAGTTGAGCTAGAATTTATTTTTGAGGATAAGACGTATTAAAACACCTTTTAGTAGCTGGAGTGGTGCTTTTGAGACTGGTGCTGTTTCATCCTTATAGACCAATTGCTTTACCAAGAATTTTTGAGGTATTTTGTCTTAAATTTTTAACCAAAATCTGGAAGCCTATAGTGCTGTCCTTTAGACCGAGCTACAGTATATGTTTTGCATCATAGGTTTGCTCTTCAGGATCTTGATTTTTGAAGTTTGTTTGGAAGGTGGTAGTTTTGGTCTGTGTCCCCCTCTCACAGGGCCAACATGGTGATTTTAGCATTGAAATTGTGGCAGTGGAGCCTGTATGAAGTTCATCTAGATGAATAGCTGGTGGCATGTGTGACTACTTCTATTATAGTATGGGTCTTACACCAATACTTGATAGCAGTAGACATGTTGATCCTTATCACAGTCCAGTTTTCTATCTTTGACTATTGGCAGATTCTTATGAAGACGCAATAGAAGTACTTTGAATGCCTAGTTATGCATTGTATCAAAAAAACACCTCTGAACTGTGTGCTTCCCATTTTCACTAAGCAGTATCTTGATTTTTGAGGTGTGAATTATTCCCCTTCTGTTAATGTTGTTCAGTCTGCTTGTAACTATGTATTTTTCATGTCTTGCTTTATGATTATTTTCTAATTCTCCTTATACAAGTTTCTTCAGACACCTGATTGAATATTGTAGCGGCCTTTTTCAGCTATTGGCTAACAGTGAAGCACTGGTTTTATATGCAGGTACCACAGTATTGCAAGTGCTTGTCACTGCTGCTTTTGTACCCCGATACTTTTCATTTTCAGCTGCTATGTTGTCATATTGCTCAGAGATCTTCCTTGACTTCCACAGGAATGCTTGTAATCCTCTTGTTTAGACTAGAGTTACTTAATTTAGAAGGTTGCTGACCATATTAATAATTCTGTCTTTAGCTTTCAGTGACATTTCTGCATTTATTAGCTCTGAATTTTACCTGCCACTGTGTTACCTGTACATCATGGCTGATTAGCTCCCATCTGATTCAACTTTTGGTTTTTTGTACTTGACTAACTTAGATAACTTTTCTGCTTTCTTTTCCAGTTCATTAATTAGTGCTTTTAAATGTTGCTTGCTTTATGAATCCTTGAAGCATCCTGCTGTGAACCTTTTACCACGTTCAAATTTGACTGTGCATTCATAGCCTAAGCTTCCTGTTTCTTAGCTAGGAATAAAACAAAATATTTAAAGTGAAATATTACTGAAATCTGCAAAATATATCTGCAGTGTTGTAATCATGGCTTTTACTCAACTTTTAGCACCAAATCTATTATTGACAGTAGTATTCTAAATTTAACATCTCTAAATGAAATGTTTTAACTGTATGCTTGTCATAAAAGCATTTTTACACCATCTTTCTCTAATTCTGGCGAAGCATTTTTTCCCTATTAAAGTATTTCTAGCTAGCTTAGTCCATTATGTGAAATCAGCCCATCATAAAAATCAATGAAATTGATACACTTTTAACTAATGTATTAAAGAGCTGGCTAACTTCTCAATTATTCACTTTCTAATTGCTTAAATATGGTTTTACACTATGAAATATGAAGATTCTTAAGGGGTATTTACTTTCAGCTACATTAGAAGCTTGTAAATTTGAGTGCTGCATAAGAAACTTGTAGTAACTCCCAAATCATTCAGGCATTCTTACTATTGGGTTCACATAAAGGTCTGCTTATAATCCACTAAAGAGAATTAACTTGAATTCTAAAGCCCTGGTCTATGCAGGTGGTTTGTAGTTTCTTGTTGGACACACTACTTTGATTCCCTGTGGCTTTGTTTGAAGGGCCAACGGAACCAAGCAGTCAAGGTAGGAATGTGTGTTTAGCTGATCTCCTGAGTTGTTACTAAAGCAAATGTGCTTAGAGACCTGGTCAGTTAAGAAAAGGTACCACTGACAAGGTGCTCTCCCTAGGTTGTCCCTTGATGTCACTTAGCACTTCTGTGATCCAAGGATTTATTTTCAATCATTTAAAACAAACAAAAAAAACCCCAACCAAACCTTTTTTTTTTTCTTCCTCTTCTGCCTTTATGTGGTAGGTAACTATAGTATGGGACTTGATTGTGAAGTGATTTCAAAACATTGTATTTTTTACCAAGGTATTTAATTTTGGTGGAATTCAACTGGCTTTCTGTGGAATTAAAAAGTTATCCTCAGTAGTCAGAGCTTTGTAATGGTGCCTTTTCTCTGATACTGGTGTGCTGTGACCACCGCAACTTTCATTGATAGTTTCAGCTTGTGTATTTTTCCTTTATTAGCAGATCTTTTCCAGCATTGAAGAGAGATACACAGGTAGGGATATTGAGCACCATTTGTGTTGTGGACTTCTATGCTGCGTGATCTGATGGTTTAAGACATTTGTGTTTGTTCTTCTGTGAGAAGCTAGTGCTGGTGAAGAACAGGATAAAGCAGCAGCAGCAGTTTGCTGGTGTGGAAGTTCAGAATGGCACCAGATGATGTACAGTTGCTGTGAAATTAATTGCTTGTTAAAGAGGGGAGTGTTTTCATACTTTTTTTTTTTCTTGTGCCGTGCTCGTATCAACTTCCAGACACTTAAAGCTGTTAGAAAACTTATCCAAAAGATAAGCCAGTTCAGTGTTCTACTGTCTAGCTGAAAGAGCATTAGCATCCTTTGGAGGCAGAATGTGTGAACTGCTCTTTTGTTCTGTGCATCACACCTTACTTTTTAAAACTGTCCTGTAAATTGCAAGCCCGTATTGTATTTTAAATGTATTGGAAAGTCTACTTAATTTTCACTAGTGCTGATATTGATTAAGCTGCACAACTATTTTATTCTCTAGGAATTTTTATGTGGGATTTCTTACTGTAGATAAAAGTGTTTTGGTTTTTTTTACAAGTAGTCTTTCTTTATAATGGGATGCAGTACTATTTTCATGTTGAGTTCCAGTATTTCTTCAGGTAAGAGAATGCTTGATGTGTAAGTTAAGTCATATGACAAAATTTGTCATTCCACTTACGCAGAACAATTGAATCATAGTGATACTCAACATCTACGTTGCCTGTGAAAACTTGTTACAGGCAAATGAGAGGTTATGTCATGTTTTTTTACTTTTTTGTTTTACAGTTCATGAGAATAGACTCCAGAGCTTCAGCTGGTGCTTCCCATCAGCCACAAGAATTATGACAATATCACAGTACATAAATATCTCCTGTCAGGTAGTTCTACAGGAGAAAGCAATAGTAGCCTCATTTTAAGGCACAGTGTGATGAAGGCAAAAAAGCATGAAGAGTTTGAATCCAAATACGTTAACTTCTCTGTAGCCAAAAGTCATCATTATCTTAAGTCTCCCCATGTTGTTTAATCCTGGACTCTGATGCTTTTTGAACAAACAACCCTGCCCCCCTGCAACGAGCCATAAGTACTTCTTCTGAACCTTCAAGTAGTCCAAGTGAAAAGATTGGTCAGAGTTGTGTTTTCACTTTGTGTGACAATCATCAGTTTGATTATCACCATGAATAGTTTAGCATTAAGAACAACCTGGGCTCTTATGTGCTTATCCTGTTCATGATGTTTGTGAATTAAATACATTGAAGAGAGAAAATTCACTGGTGGAGCATTTTTAAAGTATTTTTAAGGACTCATTTAAGCCAAAATTAAACTAATGAATTTATTTAATTTTAAGTTCATTGTGTACTCAGGGTAATTGATACACTTCTCAAACACAGAAGCTGAACGCTAATTATAGGTGCAAAACTTAGCTTTCACTGTTGTCTCCAGACAGTACTTTTCTAAGAAATTACTTCAGTTTTTGCTTATTTGAATACTACTTTGAATGTCCAGTTTGTGAGTTATTAGCTGTTGTAAAGAAGTTAAGGTTGCATTTCCACACAACTTTTTTTTTAAGACCACTCTGTGGCTTTGAACTTTGTTGTCTATAGCATCATGTGAATTAAATGAATGTCTGCTGTCTTTATCTTTGAAAAATGGTTGAAGTCAGCATACCAGAGCAGTCCTGTTCCAAAGAGATACTTGGAATAACAACAAAATAAATCTACCCCTATAAGTACTGGGAAAAGTCACACACTATACTCATGCAACTTTTTCTTCAAGGCTTACTGATCACAGGTTTAAGAAATACAGGTTTTAAATTAGTAATAGTTCAGTAAACCTATTTTGTCTTCAGTTTCCAAATGCTGGAGATAGTCCTGACATATACATATCATACTACAAATACTAAGTTTCTTGAAATGCAGCAGAGGTACTTGCAGTTTAAATGTTTTTTTTTTTAATATATATTTCAAGAAAGATGAAACTCACCACTTAAGGCCCTCTGAATGCAAAGAGAGGTTATAAAATTGAAGTCCTTTTTCAGGTTGACATTTCTGAATGATTTGTGGTTTATTTTCTAGAACTGATGGTCTCAGAAACAGCAATACAAAGTCATTCATTTCAGTAACTTTAGGGAGTAGGTCATACTGCCTTCAGCAGCCTTAGTGTAGATGAAAAATTATGCACTCTTTGTATGTTCTCATGAACTTTGAAAGGCCTTTAAGTTCTTACCACAACTCGCATTTTGCTCCAATGCTGTTTGTAAAAAGGGCTACAGATAGGATTGGAAAGTACAGTAAATTAACCTTGCATTTGATTGTGCCTTAGCTTTAAGTATCTGGCCTTTTTAAAGAACAGACTGATAATGTTTTGTAAGTGTGGTTTAATATAGCTGTGGGAAAACAGCTCCAACCTGCTCAGTGGTACCCTTTTTTCAACCTCTACTGCGGTTTATTTGGGCACTGAAGTCAGTAGGGGGAATAATGTGTCAGGAAGGATGCATGGGAATTCTTCATTCTTGGTAAAAGTTGAACAGAATAGAGCAGTTGCTGATATGTAAAATGGCATACTCATAAAATTTTTTTTTCAGCTTCCAATTGGTTTTACCATATGGCGTAGCAGATTTATGAACATTGGACTAAAATATTGTCAAAGTGTATAGATCAACATCAGCCTTAAGGACTGCTCCAGCTGTGCACAGTTCCAGAATAATATTGTCAATAATGTAGACTTCAAAATAACTCATGTGCCAAGAGCTTACAAAGTATTGGTAGTATAGCTTTAGAAAAACTAGTGTTCATTATAGGTTTTACATAGTAAAAAAAAATGTATTTGATCTTTGGCTGTGAATAAATTCATTGGATTGCTAGGAACTGTATTAATATTTTATCAAGTCTAAAATAATTTGAATGTTTGTAGTAGAAACACTGCTTTGTACAAGATGTTGAAGAATGAGGCAAAATTTGGTACTGTGACTGTCAAGTAACACTAACAGATTCCTGCAGAAAATATTAAACAATCCATCAATGCTTGTAAAAGTGTAGGTGGGGGAAAGATACCTAAGTACACTGCAGAGGAACTGGAGTTACTCTGACAAAAGCATCTGAAAAATCTTACATTTTATATTCAAAAAGCATATGGTACAGTCGTTAAAAGTCAAAGGCTAGGAGTTTTTTTGTATTACAAATTCAAGTACTGTTTCATAATATTAACATTATTCTGCTATGGTGTCATCCTGTTGAATGAAGAAGGGTGTTTAAAAAAACATGAACCATTTTAGTGAGTAACCAGAACTGTTTAAACACTTTAAAGCAATGTTCACCCTGTGTACGTAGCCCCAGTGCAAAAGTTTTTTCTCTATCAAAATGCTTGATGGAGAAAATGCTTGTCAGGCTGTGTATCTAATTTTACATTGCAGTTCTAAATCATAAAATCTTTATATCTGCAGTTAATTTAAAAAAATGGAAGATAACCAAGTGACCTTGTATGCTCAATTAGTTAAATCTTTAAGAAAGAAACCCTATGAAAACCAGAAAATCCAACTCCTTGCTTCTAGAATTTTATTTTTTTTTTACTTCCTTCTGGATTTTGCCAAGTTGTGAAATCACATCTTTTATTTTTTCTTTCCAAGTCCAGGAAAACTAATTGCTCTTCTGCAAACACTTAATGCTTGAAATCTGCCGTGTGTGAGAAACCAATAGTCACCACCTCAGCTGTGATCTGATTCATTCAAGTACAAAAATAGGTAATTTTATTAATTTGGATTATATCAAAGCTTTCTTAAGCAGTTTTAGACTATAATGACTATTCCTTTTTTCCCCAAAAATTTTGCTTTCCCAAACATGGTAAGAACTCTGAACTGTGAAACAATTGTTTCTCTATATTTAATGAGTGTTAATGAAAGTATATTTGAAGGACATCTAAGAACTCTTTTAAACCTAATTTTTCCTTTTTATTGGAAACATCATAGAACACTTCTGCTCCTGTCATAGAAACAATGCCTTTATTTTTTGTAGCACATTTCATTTTGTTTGCAGTAGTGCTCAATAGCACTGAGTTGTGATAAGTTAGTTTGCACTAATCCACTGGTTTGGATCACTGGTGTTTTTAAACAAAGAATCCACAATGGGATTGTTTTTAAAATAAGCAGGCTTGCTTTCTTATCACATCCAGACTCAAGTAGCATGCCGTCGCCCAAACTTAAGTAGCATGCAAGCCAGGTGCTGATTTCCAAGTAAAATGTTTGACTTTGTGATCCTTAGATAATTTTTCAACTCCAAGACTGTAAAAATATTTGATACCAACTTTCGTATGATCAAACCACCTTTTGTTGTGCAGACTACTGAAATTGTTTCACTGCTGCTTCTGTCTGCAGGGATGAGCTGTACAGTCTTTTTTTGAGCAGAAGCAAGAACAGTTTCTTCTTTTTTGAAGAGACTCTGATGCTGTATCTGCCACTTGTAACATGCTAGCTAATTGTTAGTGTAAAGCAGCTCTTATGAATTACTGTTGTAGCATATCAACTTAACTGCTTTCCATAATTTGTGATTTTTCCATTTCTTTGAGTGTGTAATGAGTGGTTTGGATTATCACTAATTTTTATTCAGAAGGATGTGGTAATGATTCAAGAATGGGCGTAGAGAATCAAAAAATCACAGAATTGTCAAGGTTGGAAAAGACCTCTAAGATCACTGTGTCAAAACTGTCAAACTCTGCTCCAGCCCTCACTCCCCTCAAAAAAAGCCTATGTCCTGAAGTGTCTCGTTCACATGTTTTTTTAAATGCCTTCAGAGATTGTGACTCCACTGCCTCCCTGGGCAGCCCATTCCAGTGCCTGATTGCTCTTTCAGTAAAGAAATTCTTTCTAAAATCTAGTCTAAACCTCCCCTGGCAACTTCAGGCCTCTGGTCTCATCCTAATTTACTTGAGAAAAGGGGCAAACAGCTCCTTATGATCTCCTTTCAGGTTGCTGTAGAGAGCAAGTAGGTCTCCCCACAGCCTTCTCTTCTCCAAACTAAACAATCCCAATTCCCTCAGCCTCTTTTCATAGGACTTGTTCTCTAGGTCCTTCACCAGCTTGGTTATCCTTCTCTGAACTTGCTCCAGCAATAATTTCAAGATTTCCTTTGTCTTAACAATGTTAAACCACCTACATAAAAGGTAAACTAGGACTCAGACTACAGGCCGGTGGTTCTGACCTCAATGCTGGGGAACGTTATGGAGCAGATAATCTGAAGTGCCATCATACAGCACCTGCAGGACAACGAGGCCATCAGGTCCAGTCAGCTGGATTCAAGAAAGGCAGGTCCTGCTTGATCTCCTTCTGTTACAAGCTGACTTGCTTAATAGATGGGGGAAAGACTGTGGGTTTTGTCTACCTACAACTTAGTAAAGCCTTTGGTACGCTTTCCCACAGCATTCTCCTTGAGAAACTACTTTTTGCTGTGTTAAAAACTGGCTTGGGCAGCTGGGTCCAAAGAATTGTGGTGAATGGAGTTAAATCCAGTTGGTGGCCAGTCACAAGTGGTGTTCCCCAGGGCTCAGTGTTGAAGCCAGTTCTTTTTAATATCTTTTTCAATTATATGGATGAGGGGATCAAGTGCACCCTCAGTAAGTTTGCAGATGGCACCAAGTTGGGAGGGAGTATTGATGTGCCTGAGGATAGGAAGGCTGTACAGAGGGACCTGGACAGGCTGCATCAATTGTCTGAGGCCAGTTGTATGAGATTCATCAAGGCCAAGTGTTGGGTTCTGCACTTCAGTCTCAACAACCCCATGCAAGGCTACAGGCTTGGGGAAGAGTGGCTGGAAAACTGCCCAGAGGAAGAGAACCTGGGGGTGTTGGTTGACAGCCAGCTGAACATGAGCCAGCAGTGTGCCCAGGTGGCCAAGAAGGCCAACAGCATCCTGACTTATATCAGGAATAATCTGGCCAACAGGAGTAGGGAAGTGTTTGTACCCCTGGTGACAATTGTGGCCACTGGTGAGGCCACAGCTCAGGTACTGAGTTCAATTTGGGGCTCCTCACTACAAGAAAGACATTGAGGTGGTGGGAGTATGTCCGAAGAAGGACAATGAAGCGGCTGAAGACTCTAGAGAACAAATCTGACAAGGAGCATCTGAGGAAATGGGTTGCTTAGTCTGGAGAAAAGAAGACTAAGGGGAGACCTTATTGCTCTCTAAAACTACCTGAAAGTAGGTTGTAGTGAGGTGAGGTGATTTCTTCTACCCAGTGACAACCAATAGGATGAAAGGAAATGCCCTTACTTTGTACCAGTGGAGTTAAGACTGGATATTAGGAAAAATTTCTTCAGCTAAAGCGTCATCAGGCAGTGGAACAGGCTGCCCAGGGAAGTGGTTGAGTCACTATCCCTAGAGGTATTCAAAAGATGTGTAGATGTGGTGCTTAGGGATGTGGTTTTAGTGGTGGCTTTGTCAGTGTTAGGCTAGTTGTTGGACTTGATGAACTTAAAGGTCTTTTCCACCTTAAATGATTATATGTCAGGAGAGAGAGAAAATACTTCTTTATGTGCGATGTGATGACTGGCATCTCTGAATTCTGTTTAGGGCTGGGCCTGTTGAAGAGGAAATTAACAGTGGTCCAAGTGACAAACACTGTGTTTAATGTTTCCAAATCTGTCTCCCAATTTGGAGGAAAGGGTACTAGTCTTGCTCTTTGCCAGCAGGAACTGCCACTGCTTTGACACCATGAAACTTGCTGTGGACTGAGCAGTTCCTTTCAGATGCAAGGTTAGCTGATCTTAATGCTAACAGTTGTTGAGGAACTGTATTCCTTTTCTAAAGGAGATTTGTTTCAGATGGAGGGGAAAAAAGAATTTATTTATAAAAGCTTAAATGCTTATAGAGGAACATTACTTAAAAACCCTGAAGGTTATGAAATGAATTCTGTATTGATTAGGGAAACTTTAAGAGACTCCTGGCATAAAACTGTGTATATGTCTGAAAAAATCTTTATATCTACTGTAAATAAATTTTATAGGAGAAATACTGGTTTCTGTTCAGCTTCAAAAATAAGGCTTAATAGCTATAAATATTTTTTTACTTGGCTCTTTCAAGTGAGAGTAAAATTAAAGACAAGACTTTAATACACAAAGTTTGAAGGACATCTGGAAAAACTTCAAAGCACTTGTTTGACTGCATGTATCTGGATCAAATGTTCAGTCTTAAGTGATGGGAGGGGCAATTCCCTGGCCAAACCAGCACTGTCTGGGTTTCTGTTCTCTGCCCACAGTTAGTCTGTTTTCTCATGGTATGTCAAAAATGGTAACATCATGCCCTGTGTTAGTCCCTGTTGTAGAAACTAATAGTGGTTTTAGGTGAATGTTTGCCCCTGCCAGACAACTACAATTGCTTTGGCAGGAGAGGAGGGGTTGTCTTTTGACATAGTTTGATCTCCTGCTCTCTTAACCTTCAGTCTTCTCATCACCCTTCCTCCACATGCACTCCCCTGAATTTGTAGACTGCTTTTAGTTACGTACAATATGCAGCAGTCCTCAAAATATTAAGCTGGCACAAGTTTGGAGGAAATTAATGCTGAGGAAGAAGAAAGACAACAGCTCAACAGTTGCCTGTTCTTTTTCTAGCCTGTCAGTTCAGGAGTGAGCCATGTTTGTGACTGACCAGATGGCATACCTAACTTTTGGAATAAACCTTAGCATGTGATACCTCTTGCTGATAGGTTAATTACGAGACATAGGGAAGATGTAGTAGTATCATGTGGGGAATGGATGTCTTGGAGGTGGAGGAATAAAGGAGAGCTTGTAAGGGACAGCAGAGCAGCATCGAAGTACTGAGGTTATTACTGTTCTCTGAAAGCTATGGGAGATCAACCCACAAGATCTGTTTTCTACAAGGCAGGATAACTTGTTTTAGCAAGAGCTGCTTGCAGACAGACTGTATGTTTCTACACATCCACGTTTCATCAGATAGTTCTCAGTGTGCTGCTGCTCCTACTGCAGCTGACCCTTTTAAATTAAGAAAAAGTAGCCATCTGCTGCAATAGGGTATTTTTTAGAACAAAATATTAAACCATTTTGCTTGTATTAATGAGTCGTGTTTCTTCTCCCTGACGTTTTCCATAGTTCCTTACAGACTTTGCATTCTGAAATTAATGAATGTATTCTGTGTAAATGGCATTAGTTTGATACCTACTCATAAAAGAGAGAATTAGCTAACAAAGTGACTGTTTTGTAAATATACAATCTCTACGTCTTCTCTTGAAAAAATAAAGATGAGAGCAGACTTCAGACAAGATGAGGAGAAGATTAATCTGTTGTTCATACATGTAAAGTATTCAAGCTGATGTATTAGGGAGAGTGATAACCTAGTTTATTTTCTTTCTGAATACCTGGAGGTAGAGGAATGAGAGACGCTCAGGTTGCTTTCTTCATGCTAGTATTTTCTACACCAAGATTAACCTCAGTATCTTTAGTGCACTGGGAAACCTGAGGCTTATTTCTTAACTGTGGCAGATATTTGCACAAAAGGGTGGCTTAAGAAAATTAATAAAGCAACTATCTGCTCAGACTTTCTTCAAATTCAATTGTTGGATATTTGATTATGACCTAGTTTCTTTGGCTGACATCTGTGCTACACTGTAATGTCACAGAATATTATTATAAACAGTTATAGTATTATTTGTAGTATAAGAAGTATTTCCTAATAGATTCTACCATTTTCCTGAATGCATGCTACTAAATTATGTGATTTTAAGTACTTGATTGTTATGAAAAAATGAAATGTTGATGTAAGTGTGGACACATTTTTAACGTTGTCATCTATACTCCCAATTTTTACCTGAATTGTCTTTTTTCTCTATGTAATATATAACATTGTAACAACTTTCTTGGCATAAAAACCACATTAATAGATCTGAAGAAAAAGCATAGATTGTCTTAAGGTGTGTTGGTACTATGTTTTTCATTTGTTGCTAATGGTATATTAATTAATGTATTTATATTGATTTGCCAATCAGGGATTATTCTGTGTCTTTTATTTTTATTTTTTTTTCTCTTAGGATATTAACAGAAATTGGCAAATTACGTTAAATATAATATATTCTTTTACAGTCAAACTTCCCTTGGTCCTAGAAACATTCATGGGTCATTTACATTCTTTTCAAAGCATTGTAAGTATATTACTGGGTCACAACATTGAATTATTGTGCTGCTGGCTCCTCAGTTTATGATTGTTTCAATAAGCATGTAAGCTGCAAGTGGTCAAGACATTGCTTAGTTGAAGGCTATTTCAAAAGAAGTAGATTGCATCAAAGAGCACATGTTTGAGACTAAGGAAAATTGGGACTGGGTGGCATAAGCAGTGTTACCAAGCATCTTTTAATGATTAAAAGTAGTTGGGTGTGGGTCAGAATTAGAGGCTTTGGGAGTATCTGAACTGCTGTGAAATAAGAACTCTGGTACAAGATCCTGTTGATGAGACTTAAGCTGTGACCTCCAACCTTCCTTGTACAGCAGCACTGGGCAGTGTGAAGGAAATAACGGCATCCCCTTTCAACTTGATTTCCTGCAGCTACAAACAGCATTGGAGAGTCTTCTAGGTAATGCTTTGCCTAAAGGCATACTTTGAGACTCCAAGTGCACAGGAACAGGGCAACAGAAAACCAGTAAGAGAGGGAAACAGAAGAGTTGGCAAGAGAGAGTAAATTGTAATTGTCTTTCTTGAGAAGATAAAAAGATATTTAAATGGCTAAATAGTCTCACTAGTTCTTTTGTCAAATATTGAAAGTTAGGGGGTTTTATAGCATGCTAATTAGTAAACAAGTTTGCAAATTCCAAGCTATTAAGCAAATGTAGAAGTATTGACTGGGAAAACTACCTATTGGCAGGTGAAAGTTTTGACTAACCTGTCTGGCCAACTTCAGGTAGGAAAAAAATCATTTTGACCTTCTTCCTTCCTGCCCCTCTTGACTCTGACAATAGTAAAATTTACTCTTTATTTCCCTTTTGTGCTTGCTGGTGCTTTCTGGAAATGCAAAAATAAAAATGAAGGGAAAAAAACTTGAAATGCAAAATGTTGATATAATTCAGGCAAAAGAGAGTAAACTATGATTAGCAGGAAGATATTGTGGAATCTTTACAAGAAATGGGAGGGGTTTATACGCCACAGTAAAATGTAAAATAAGCATACTGTCTGCTTTCATTTACAGCATAGGGCACACCATTATATCCCTGGGGTATGCTGGAATAACTGTTGAGGAGGTAGACTAGGCAGTTGATCTGTTTGGATAAGAGTGATGCTGCTTAAGCAAAAAAGTTACATTGTAGTCCTAACCAGACAGACAAGATGGTTATGTAAGAAGTTAAATTGACATACTCTCTCTAAATTCTTGTAGCTTTTTTTTTAAATACGTGTGCTGAAGATAGCACTGAACTTAGGTTTTTTGCAAACTTTTTTTCAATATTTACTCTTGATGATTGAGCAGAATATTGTTAGAGTATGGAAAAACAAAGTTAATTTTTCCTTCTGTGTCCATAAATATGGAAGGTTGATGTAAGGCTTTTGCTGAAAGGATCATATATAAGTCATCTTTTTATTTATAACTTAATTTTTGGAGGTGTGGAATGCTCTTTGGTGCAAATCTATGAGCAATGCTGACAAATCAGTGGTTGGAGTATACTTGGTCTGTAGAACACTTCAGCTTGCAAAGCAAAAACCTGTTCTCAGTATTTACTATTCTTTTGAAGCTGATGAAGCACATGAGCTACTACTTGTAATTTGGTTCATAATAATTTTATATGAAAGTAATTTGAAGCTAAATGTTCCTGTATTTTATCAGGGAAATTCAGTTTAGATGTTTTGACAAATGAATGGTTTTCTATTTTAGTGGAAGCCTCACAGGGAGGTAATTGCAAGTCTCATTTTTCAATTGCAGAGGGAGGTCTTAGAAATGCTTTCTGAGCTGGTGCTGCTTCTCTAGTTAGGTTATTGATGATGAATTGGATTTGAATCTTTAAATACATAGTACATTTCCTAACATCTATGGAAAACTTGATACTTCCCAGGTAAGGCAATGTTAAGGGGTGGCATACTAAGTGTATTACTCGGTCCAACAGTTGAGCTGAAAGCTGAACGAGTTGTCCAGCTTTGTTTTGACGTATCACACGGTGTGCAAAAGTGTTGAGTTTCCTGCATGCTTTTCTTAATGTCAAGGTAAGCAAGACAGTATTGTACTTGCAAAGACTTTTCCTGTCTTTCTAAAGAAGTGAGAATAATTCAGTGCTGCTTGAACAAAAGTAGTACATTTATTATTTTATTGTTTTTTATTTAACTGTATTTTTTAAATGTCTTCTTTCATTTTTGGTGCTTGCTGAAGTGTCCTAAGGTATAGCTTACCTGCTGTAAAATAAAATGTTCAGATTTTATCCTTAAGTCACCATCCTGTCTGTATCTTGACCTTCCTTTCAACATTGCAAGTAGCTAGCCTTCTTGTTATACTAGTTTATCTTTAGTAACTTTGTTTTTAGGGATTGATTAGAATGGTAAACATTCCAAATGGTTTGTACTGCTACATAATCTTTGATGAACTCTAAAGTGAGTTTCTATATGAAAGATTCCTGTTTGTCCTTTTCTAGAATATTTGAACAAGAATTATTTTTCAACCCTGAACTGGCCAGGTGTTTAGGGATGCAAGAGTTGATATATGTTTTTCCAGTTACTGCAAATGGCTAAATAGTTGAATTTATATCTGAATAACTGATGGAGATTTCCTGTACTGAAAGTTTCTCAGACCTTGAAGCAGTCTGCCAGGTATCGGATTAATAATCCCTTCCTCATGATGTGATGATGTAATGCACAACATGCCTGGTCCACAGCAGCTGCTAAAGAAGTGTTTAAATTGAGATGGAAAACAGATACAAAAATAACTGAAAAACAAACAATTAGAGAAAATAGAAGACATAGTTACCATGTAAAGGCCCGTTGAGATTCAGTGTAACAACAAGGGCAAGTCTCAAAATAAAAGACCTAGGTTGTTTACTTCATGAGCATGTCAGCCTGCCACGAATGCTGAAGTAAATAGTCTCTTCCCTA
>NW_009952990.1:8427701-8458570 GCF_000747805.2 Chaetura pelagica
CTTTCCCATCCTTAGGTGTGTATTGTGAAATAGGCTGAAAAAAATTCTGTATTGCGGTACATTTCTGTGCCAAATTAGCTCTTACCTGCACCCAAATGTGATGATGTCAGAAAGGAGTGAGGGATAGAAGCAAATGCTTAGGGACTAAGGGACGTTGTTGTGCATTCATTGAGCTGCCATGCTGAATTTCAGGGGTCCTGGTTTTTTTACTTGATTTTAAGCATGTAAATTCCATACCTTGCTGCTTCCAGCATACTGAGGTATTTTCTAGGTTTGTAGGCATAGCAGACAGCTGACTGGCTCAGCAATTAGAAACCTGAGTTAAATAGGGTATTTCTAGGAAGAAACCTGAAGGTTTGCAGCTGGATTGCTGCATTGCCAAAGGCTGCATTGAAACAGCAGTGCTTTTTTAAGAAAAGCTAATTCATTGGTTTATTGCCATTTCCTCATCCTAGTTAGGACAGTGTTAATAGCTTTCAGTATTCTGTTTCAACTACCTGTTACTGATTTTACAGAAAGAGACAAGAAAACAGTTACGATTGGTATTACTGACGATTTGAATCCATTGTTATAATGTAATGTTTCCTGTGTTCCTTTGGGGTAAACAAAACTTACTGAAATAGGGACTGTTGTCTCACCTGGAGCCAGAAAATGTTTGCCTGTCTGTTTCTGCTTAGAAGAATGGAAGATTTTTTGTTTTTCTTTTTGTAGTTTGATGTGATCTTCCTACTCTTGCAAATGAGAAATGATAGTAATTTATCAGCTCAGCCAAATTATAGATACTGTTGCAAGCGCTAGAGCTTTGCCTGGAGGCAGATGAAGATGTTCAAAACTAGAATTTCTGTGGGAGGTTTAGTATTTGTGTATGAAGACACATGCCCAGTCAAGCAGTTTGTTGGTTTAGTGTATGTATTCTCCTGTTGACACTGATAGACAGTCTTACTGAAATGCTTTAAATCTGGCAGAAGGCAGAAAACCATTCCTTCCTCACTTCCATTTACTTTTCTCACCACAAAATTTGTGTTTTAAATAGAGGTTTTTCAAATAACTGAGTCCCCAGGCCAGCCTTTTTTTCCTAGGGGAGGTTCTATGTACTACTTGTGTGCTCTAGGCTGTTTTTTCTAAAGATTTGCTTTTATGTACTGTAAAATTACTGTTCCCTGAGTTGAAGTCCTGTTAATAAGCAGTGTATTATTTTGGACTGTGGAGTTATAATACTCTTGTTCTCCTCTTAAACAGCTGTCTCTATTGTCTCTATTACTTACTGGGGGACTAATGTAATGTGTCATAATATGGGGCTTCATAAAAGCTTGTGGACAAGAATACAATTTTCTCACTTTCCTCTTTGATTAAGAAGTGCTAATTATATCTCACAATAGTGTACTTCCTATTTGATTTGTGAGGGGTTTTTTTAGGGTTATGTTTGGTTCCTAAGTTAATAAATATATAAATAGCCTTTTTTAGCTCTGTATACAACCATAAATTGTTTGGTTTAGAGTAAGCACTCAAATGTTTATATTTCTTGTGCAATGAAGGTAGAGAGCCAAATAGACAGTAGATTGTCCTTATGCAAGAGTGCTGGAATAATTTCTCAGTGTCTAAACAGTCATAATTAGATGTGCGGAGCAGTAGTTTTACTTTGGGGACTTTTTATCACTTAGCACTTGTTTTAAAATCTTCATGAGAAAATATTACATCACAGAGATTCTTTGCAAATGTTGAGAACCACTGTGTAAATTTAACATTTGCGTTTACAAATTTGCTGGTTGATGTATTTCAAGAACTGCCTGTTAAGAATGAGAAGTCTTAGGATCTTCCTGAGGCACCTCTTTCTTCCACTTTTCTCACGTTAAGTAATGTGCTGTAGTGAACACTACAATACTGTATGTATATGATCTCCAAAAACCTAAGAATTATTCTGTAGTACCCTTTTTCTACATATAGGACAGAGTTGTTTGGTTTTTTCTATCCCACAGTTGCCTGTTGCCACTTGCAAACTGATTTCTTCATCTGTGGAAGGCTGAGGTTGTGATCTTTTCAGCGGCATATTTGAATGTCCATAATTTTGTATCCCTCTGATCATCTCTAAAGACATGGGAAATATTAGCAGTTATCTCGCTCTCTGTGGTACTGTTAAAAATTTTCAGAGGAAATGGAGGAACTGGGTATGACAGTAACTCAGGTACATTTTTTTTCTCCTGAAGTCTGTTCTCCCACACCCTCCACCTATAATATTTTTTACTTTTTGGGGTTTAGGGTTTTTTTACATCAGATCAGAAACCAAGAGGTTACAGGCTGTTCAACTAAGTATTATACCTGAGAATATAGCAGCCAGATTTCTCTGTTCATTGTTGAAGAAAGCACTGGTTATCATAGGGCATGAAATTTTACTGAATGTTTGAGGGCAACTGTGATTTATTTTAACGTAGCAATATGTTTAAGTATTTGGTATTCATAATTAACTAGGACTTTCTCCTCTGTAGGTTTGGGTAGTTTTTTCTGATGAGTCAGGGAAGGCTAGAAAAGGTTAAACAAAGCATCATCTTAGTTAAAGGGTTCCTGTGTTTGTTTGCCAGTGTTAATGTCATGCACAATTTCGAGCAAAGAACAGTACTCTGAAAGTACCATATTAATTTAAAAACTGCATGAAGAAAACCACTTTGTGGTACTATGTGGTATACATACCTATGCGTGTGTACACTTGCACACATCTATACAAGGAACTGGGGTTAATGCCGGTTGATGTACTGGAAGCAGTTGATGATTGTGTCTTTTTGCTGATGCTTGGCTTAAGGCTGTAGCCACACTAGCATTTTTTGAGGAAGGTGACTATCACACCAGTAAATGATAATTATCTGATGTCTTCTGAGCTTCATGTGACTTGTGGTGAAGAGTTGTCAGTGAGGTCCAAAGCCAGTGCTTTGTATACAGGAAATGAGTTGTCTGTAATGTCAGGATTGTGCAATTGCTGCAGGTCCCACCTGACATGTCACAAATAGAGGAGAAAATTCAAGACTGGAGTTAGAAACTATTGTGGAATAGGATAGGAAGGTGGAGATTTTGAGAGGCAAATACAGCTCAAGCTTAGTCTTTTAAGTTTTCAGTACCCCATTACAAGAGAAATATTACTGAAAAAATAAATTCCCACTCTTTATAAACAAACAAAGCAAACAAAAAACTTGTAGTTGACACTAAATCTAATTTTCTTGACTTCTGGGTTCCTTCATAATAAATGCTTTGTCAACTGAAGGAGCTGAGAGGTGTCTAGTGCATTTTGCACTGTGGCTCACATCCTCCATACAAACTTGTGCTGGTTGCTTTGCATACTTGTGAAACAATGAGGGTAGTGTTTCCTGGAGGCTTAAGAGAAGGTGCAGAGGATGTCTGCCAGCTCTCAGCAGTCAACACACAACTCTTTGTTGATTGTCTCAGTGAAGGCAAGCATGCTCAGACCATTGATGCTCCATGCTCATGCTTAAGGGTCATGTACATTAATGCTATAAAAATAAACTGATTTTGCTGATTGCTTCACTATTTTTGAATCATGAGAGTTAAGAAAGACTTGCATCGTCTTTACATGTTGCTTCTGATTTGCAAATAAATTGTTTTTTTGTCTGTCTTTCTGGAGAGCAGTTGCAGGGTTATTGAAGACAGTTTTTAGTCTTTTTCAAGTTGTGCAATTCTGTGTAGTTACTGCTTGAATTATGAAAAAGGTATTTCTAACAGTTCAAAAAGATGTAGTAATGATGCTGAATATTATAGCAGACACTTCACTTTTGAGAGTAGTAGATTGTCTTGTTTTGTTGTTTTTTTTCTTGTGCTTTCCAGCAGTGTAGTACTCTCAAGCAAATGAAAATGAGCTTTGTTGTCCTTGATTCGGGGCAAGGGAGCATTTTGCAGTTAACTTTTAAAAATAATGTTTACTTAAACCTTGTGAGTGCAATCATTCTTGGTCCCTTTCATACACTGCTAGTGTTGGCTAGTGTTTCTTTGAGTCACCGTCCCCAGAAGACAGAAGAGGGCAGGCTGCGAGAGGAAGGCACTGCTGCATTGTTTGCATGGCTGTACTTGGCTTGAATCATTGCTTGGTTGGTGGACAACCTATTGATGAAGGCCAGGAAAAGTAGGGGCATACACTTCAGTTGTCAGCTGGGTCAAAATAACTGTTACCTGGATCAGTTTTTTTACAAGTTTTGGGGAGAGTCCAAATATATACTTGAAGCAAAGAAGGCATTCAGCAACTCTGCCTTCTCTGCATCCTCTGTTATCAGGGCTCCCACCTCATTAAGCAGTGGGCCTGTATTTTCCCTATTCTTCCTTTTAGTGCTAATATATTTGAAGAAGCTACTTCTGTTCTCCTTTACTTCCTTTGCCAGTTTAAGTTCTAAGAGGGCTTTGGCCTTTCTTGTTGCATTCCTACATACCCTAACAATGACCCTGTACTTCTCCCAAGTGACAAGTCCCTTCTTCCATGAACTGTAAATTTCTTTCTTCTATGAAACTTTCTTCAGAAGATCCTTGCTTACCCGTGCAGGTTGTTTACCACCTCTGCCTGATTTTATACTTGAAGGAATGCACCTATCTTGGGCTTGAAATAAGTGGTTTTTAAAATTGAGCAGCTTTTCTGGGCTCCCTTTCCTTCCAGAGATTCAGCCCATAGGACTCCTGCAAGTAGCTCTTTGAAGAGTCCAAATATAGTAAAAATGATGGAAGTGCATACTTCATATCTGTTAAACAAATACCTGTGTTCAGTGTTTTGCTGATTGCATTATAAATGATGCTGATGAATCTTACTTTTTTTTCTGAAAAATTGCATGCAGGAAAAAATCTTTGGATTGTTTCCATTAAGAAAGATTTATTATTATTATTTATTGTTTCCCTTGCTGTCTTTTTGTGTAAGATGAAGTTATAGAGAATTGTGGAATAAAACTGTGGTGGTTTTGTTGTATGCTCTGGTGTTGCTTTTTTATATATTGTTGATCACTTTAAGACAAACAGTTAGAAGATGTGGTTTTCTCAGTGTTACAAGTCTGTTTCCTTTGGAGTTTCATGGGAGGCTAATGTTTTTCTCTCCTTTTCATGATTTCCTGTTCACGCCCTTGTTCTGATGTTTCTGACCATGTGCAGGGTCATACATTCCCCCCTGGACTGATCTGGTAGAAAAATGGAGTTGGCTACATGCTTTATGGCAGCTGTATACTTTTGTGTGCATTGGGAGGAGGTGTGTCACTGAATAAACAGAAATTGACTGTACAAACTGGGAAGATAATGCGTGGCTAAAAAAATCATACAATCACTTCATACTATAGTTAGCAAGAGGTGAAAGTGTTAAATGGGACAAAGAGTGAGAATTAGGAATAGATATTTCATTGTGCATAAGTAGCACTGCATGATTGTTGCTGTTATTAACATTGAATGTGCCTGAAGGAAGTTACCTGAATAATGGGGATGCAAATACTGAGGCTGTTCACAGTAAATGCTTAAATACAAGGCAATTATATTTTGCATTTTACCAACATTGTGGCTGTGAAACTGATCAGCATATAGGAGTGGCTTGCTAAAATTTGTTTAGGTTTAAACCTTGGAGTATTGTATTCCCTTGCAAAGTCAGGTTTCCAAAAACGCTTTCTTCATTGTCAGATGGCACTTACAAAAGTTAAGGCACCCACTGTGCAGAGGGTCTGGTACATGTGATGACAGAATGTTTAGCTGGTGAAAATGGAGTATAAAACAGGACAGGTAAAATTATTGGCAAAGAAGCATCTGCCTAGAATAATCTTCCTCAAACTTTCATCCTGTGAAATAGTTGGAGCTGATGTGAGAACTTCTTAACAAAAGCTGCCTGGATTCCAAGTTCCAAAATCCCAGCTCCAATAATGTAATTTGAAGTCTGTAGGTTGTTTGTATGCACAGTTTAAAGCAGTAGTAGTCTTCACTTTAAATTAAGTAGCAGTGTAACAAGGTATGGAGCACTGAAGGCCAGTGCCTACTGGTACCCTTAATCTAAGTTCTCATAACTAGTGGTTTCTTGTTTTTGTTCACCTGTGTATTCTGTTATTGGTGTCCAGGACTCATAACACACTTTCTTGCCCACATCAGTGATGCGTATATGTTTGGTTTTTTTTTTCCAGAGTTACTTAGGATTTATATCAAGAAAATAGAAGGGCATGGTGCGTCGTCTTCACTTCGGTTTATCTTGCCTGTTTCTAGCTAAAATGGCTATTGTTTTGAGTCAGAACCGAAAGAAAATCACCGGCCTGTTCTGTGCATACTGTGCTTTAATTTTTGTTCTTGACAGGGTATAATGGAAAATCCAGCTAGAGTGAAAACATACTGAAGAGGTGTAGTTACATATGAGACAATCCTCTGAACAGACAGGTTAGGGAAGCAAATTTGGAAGCCTTATTTTGAAGATGAGATGTGTAATCAAGCCAATCTAACTTCCTCTACAACAGGAAGTTTGTGGACTGGAGAAAGCCACATGTGATGCTCTTGCAGAGCTAGCTAAGGAAACATGGCCTAGATAAAAAAAAGCTATTTTAGGGTATGTGTAAAATCATTAGATTAACAGTAGTTGGAGTTTCATTTTTCAGTAGTTCACTTTCAGCAAGGGGAAGCATATTGTATAGGATTTTGTCATTGTTTAAACTTATTTTTCTTGTTCAAAAACTGGTTAATGGAATGGCACATGGTTAGGAAATCTGAAGATGATGTGTTTGTGAACAAATGCAGGTACATGAAGCTGGAATAGCAATTCAGAAGAATCTTGAATGTTGGGAAGATGGCCTGAAAGGATAGGATGTGATTTAGAAGAATAAATTAAATGCTTAGAAATAAACGATGAAGAACAACTATTCAAATTGTTCCTACCACCCCATTTCCCTCCCTGATCTCTGACAAGCCATGGATTATAAAATGAGTTAATAATACAGCATTGTTTAGAAAGAAGAGATGTGTATGTATTGGTGTGAAGAAATGGTGCTATAATCTGAAGGACATACGGAGCTGAACCTTCTGCTCTATTCTCTATTGTAAGTTTAAGGTACTGTGTCAGTTTTGGTGATTGTACTTCAGGAAAGGTGTAGGCACGGTTAGTTTGCCCCAGGAGGATAATGATAATGTCTGGTGATTTAGCAAAAATGGTGTATGCAGGAAGAATTATTGAATTGGCATTTTTGTAACACAAAGAAAAGATCAAGGGAAATATTAAACTTTAAAGTGTGTGGACATTCTCTACAAAAAAGTGACCATCTGCCCTTGGTAGATGTGCCTTGCTTACTAATGGCAACACAGACCATTCTCCATGTCCTGCTCTCATTGTTTGCTTTCTGTTTGTATGTTTTATAGGAGCTGTTTCTTTCCAGTGTCTGGACAGCACTGGACAAAGAGCATGGCATCTTAGAATCCTTTGAAGAAACAGAAATTAGCGAAATCACTAAAATATGAATCTTCTCCTAACTAGACAGATTTATAGATAAATACTTCAATTAAAACTCTTGGGCACATGGGAGAAAATTTGCTCCCATGTTTGCCAGCTGCTTAACCAGTAATGGACTAGTTTCCCCATCTGTAAAAATGTATCATGCTCTCCACTTCTATAAGGCACTTAATATTACTTTTTTCAGTAAAACTTAAAGCTAATTTATCACAAACAACACTTTTTTTTTTTTTATGTATTGCATGTTACAGCACAACGTGTAGAGATCATAGAAGTCTGTATTGAACCTTCTTGCTGGTTGTGACTAATACGCTTTGAGAAAGGCAATTGGGACTCTTCAAAATTATGTCGTGATGTCTTAATATTAAACTGCCAGAAATGTAAAAATCATGGTATTTGTGTTAGGTGTCCTGCTGGAACATTTTGTGAATCTGTATTTTTCTGGCCCTTTGAAACCTTTTTCTTTGAGATTTGGGAAAAAGTGTTATTTCTGGGAGATCCTTAGCCAGTCCTTTTAAAATTCAGTCTGTAAGATACTTCTGTGGATATAAAACTGCTTACCATTCCTATGCTTTCAGTTTGCTTTTTCAGTATTTTGGTAATGTATCCTCAAATGCAAAACAAAATTAGGAGTTGTCCCTTTCTACTTCAATATGCACACAATGGAAGACTGCCAAGTATTATTTCACCTGCCTCAGTATTGGAGTAATTCGTTTCAGAATAAGCCGTTGACAAATGTCTGTCACTACCAACCTTAGCTTTCCTCACTATGTATTTTCTCCAGAATGAGGAAAATCTTTTTTTGTGTTAATTTTTTTTTTCTCCCTTGGACATATTTTTGTTTTTGTCTGGACAGGCAATACATAAAGCTTAACAGTTTTAACAGGTAGGGCATTAAATTTGAATAACTTAGTAGGCTCACATTATAATATGGCAAATACAACACAAGTTTGTAATACAGGGCAAATATTAATTAAGTGTAAGCAAGTTACAGTTGCATTAAAAATTGGACAAATCTTCTTGTATGTTGTTTTCTTTGCTTTTCAGCTGCTTTGAATTCACTTCAGGCATTGCTGTATTAACTGGGTAAGGGAAGAGATTTGAAGGAATTCATTATTGCTCAAATTTTAACAGATAACACTTGGAAAAACTGACATAATTTTTCACTCGTCACTTTTTTTTTACCAGTGAAAAAACATTAATTTTTCAACATCAGGTCTCTGTTAGTTTAACACTTGTTTTCTACTAAGTCTGTCAATATAAATACTAGTCTGTAGCTTGTGGGCGAGGGATGAAGGAATGTAAAAAAACCCTGGATCTATCAACTAGAATACGTATGGGGAAATATAGGGAAAACGAATGATCATCAGAGGAGCTGCTCATGTGAATGTGTGCCATTGAGGATGCTGTTTTCTAGCCTTATCTAGAACAATTCATAGTTTGCTGTGCTAAGTGTTGATGGTTGGATAGAGAGCAACATACATAGAACTCAGAAATAGGTAACTGCTTATTTAGAAGGACAGGCAGTCCTCCCACTTAAATCATATCATCTGAAAGGCTAAAAAGTTTTAATGACTTGTTCCAACTCTCCACTCTGCCCTGCAAATGGCCTTTTCCTCACAGGCTCAGTTCAATGCCTTTTTTTTAGAAGCAGTCTTTTGGCTTCTTCCTTGCACAGGGTTTTGGATTTCAGTCTTAAATGCTGGAAGATTTTCCTCCCCTTCTTCCACCCCACACTCTGCCACACTTGAGTGGGGAACTTACTTGAATTTCTGTTCTTTTTCTAGGACAGCCTTGAGACCTTGTGGATGGAAGATCTCTTTTGCATCTGTGTTCGTGTCAGAATGGCCTAGGCCAATCTGTTGCTCCAGGGTTCCTTCCACAGGTGCTCTACAGCACTGCATTGGGATTTTGCCCCCAGTGCTAGTGGACCATCCAGATGGCTGTAAACCTGCAGAGGAGGTTAGTACAACATGTGATCCTGGTATTTTTGATGCTTTGGTCAGGTCTATCTGCTTTGGATATATCTTAGAGCAAGGGGAGCACTTGGAGACAGCGTGTGTGCTACTGTGCTATTGCATGTTCCATATTTTTCTGTTCCTTCAGGGTTCTGATGTATCAGTTCAGTTGTCTGTAGCTGTTAAACAGGTGTCCATAAGAATCACTTTAGATACTAGAACAAGCCTAATTTTTTTGTTACTGTGGTTGACTGTGGGTTTTGGAACTTAGAATATCCAAGTGGGTAAAGTACCCCATTTTTGTTCTCTTAAACTTACTGTTATTCTCTCAGTAGGATATCATCTTGAAGAGAGTGGTCTAGGCCAATGAGCTTAAATTCAGATCAGTTTTCCATCCAGCTGAACTAAGAAAGCCTGGTTTCATTTTTCTACAGTAAATAAAGTTCCCTTAAAGCATCCTTGTCAGACGAGAGATGACTTAAACTATCACTGGGTAGTCACTGATTGCCCAGTAAGGTGTGTTTTTAAAAAATGTTTTAAACTGTTTTTTTTAAACCTGATTGAAAAAAGATGGAGAACTAAATTTTTACAGGACAGACTAGTAGAGATGTGGTTTAACAAGCCTGTTTCCTTTGGCAGAAGGGATTAACCAGTTCAACTGTATTTAGTATGTTGTCCTCCTCTTAATATCCTTGGTATTGCCATTTTGTTCTTATTTTTCACCTTGAATTTTTCTTTCTTAGAAACCTCTAAGCACCTTTCATAAGGTTAGTTTTCACTGGCTGAGTTCTGAAGAACTCACTGAGGCTTTGAAGTTCATGTTCAGTGGGGTAAAAAAGGAAAAGCCTGTTTCAGGTCTAAGTGGATCCTTTTTCAGTCAACTTTAAAATGATCTGTCATAATCTAGCATGTACTCTAAAATTCAGTGTTTAACAAGCATAGCTTCAACAAGCATCAGTTTAGGGAAGAGGGAAAAATATGTCCAAATTTACTGCCTCATTCTGTTGAATAATAGTAGAGGCTACTCAGAATTTTTAAGAAGTAATGTAAAATAAAAAAGTACAGCAAGTTTTTTATTTCTGGATTTATTGTGCATGACCTCTTGAGCTGTAGCTCCACTGATGCTTCTTTTGCTGTAGCCCAGTCACCTCTTAGGTTGCTGCCAGCTTTATACCTTCAAAAATGATGTGTCAAGTTAAATTCATAAGCTGTTTTTTACAAAGTGCCTGAGAACTTCTGGAAAAAAATGGCCAAGTAATAAGCACCAGAGTATTCAAAGAAATTTAAGTAATTTAGAGAAGTCTAATATACCTTAATATATACTTAATGTCCTACTGATTGTTTTCCCTATGCAACAATGGAGAAAATTGTTAGCATTAATTGTACAGGTAAATGGAAAAGAAGACTAAACTTTTTAAAGAAATAATATTTCTGCCTTAAAATACATATCACACTCTTAAGATTTCTCTGGGCTGCTGCACAGTGTACGAAACAGTAAATTCTAAATTTTATGTACTTTTTTCCTTTACTGATGCAATGCCTGTATTTTGGTATGGCTCTTATTTAAATTTGCCAAACTTTTTTCATGTTAGGATGAAAATTTACAAGCTAAGCCAGATAAAGAATCATTAGAATCATTAGTTGTAAGAGTTTAGTAATGAAATTTAATGTGTGAATGAATTTTCCATTTTTCTTCTAGAGAATTAAGAAATATAGCAATATTGGGAAAGCGTTTGTTTCAGAATGCTGAAAATGTAGAATTTTCCTGTGAAAATGACTTTGTTTAAATATTTTTCATGACCTAATTGAACACTACTTTGTTGCAATTTTACATATTTTAATTGTTTTTTTTAGCACTTTCTTTCACAAAGGAGCTCAAAAGGTGATAGGTTTGGTTTTGTTTCAAAAAACAAAACAAGATTGCTGTTTTCTACAGAACTTATTACCTCCATATTGCTTCTTTTGATCAAATGTGAATTTGAATGTAATCTTAAAAATTATTTTATGAAGTTGAAAGTTGGGAAGAGTTCTCAGTGTTTCTATTTAACCTTTGGAAATCCGACCTGGAATTCCATGTACAAATGCTGTGATTATAGTGACTTGGCTAGCCTGACTTATACTGTTAGGGCTACCCAAGAGCTACTCTAAATTTGTATCCACTGGTTTGATGCAGACCTTTTTTCTTTATGTTCTCTCTCATTAATAATGGTATGCTTTTTATAATGGTGTGTCCAGAGTGCAGAAGAACGTTCACTCTGAAAAAATATAAAGCCAAGACATTGTCACACTAGGCTGAATTGAAATACGACATGCTCTGGGTCTCAATGTTTATAATTTGTATTTTTAAGTTTCAGCAAACAAAGAGGTTTTTTTGTGTCTTTTGCTTGATTGTTTTGAATTACTACAATAGTGAATATAAAGAGGTTTAAAATATTTACTGTAGTTTTGGAGATGAGCCTGGGGAAAGTCTTCAATGTAGCTAGAGTTTAGTTTCTCTGGAAATACTGGCTAATGAAGTCTTGGTTTCTACAAGTTTCTTATAACCTTATCTAATATATCTTGTTTGGGGAAAGGGGGAGAGGACAAAGCTGTTCACAATGAAATTAATAGACTGGATTTCTTTTCCTTTTTAGTCTTATCTTTTTTCATCTGTTTAGTCTCCATATTCTGCAATTAGTTTATTTTCCTCTGCTGGCTGGCCATATGTTGTCTTTTTTTGTTTGCTATCGGATTTCTGCCAGGCTTTGATGAGAGTTCAGATGGGCTCTATATTTTGTTTGTCTAGCAATCTACCCTTTTCGTGGATTTGTATTTGTAGGGTTTAATTTATTTGCATTATAGTTATATATTGAGCTATGCATATGTCCATGGGCATTTACAGTTTCTATGCTTGCATCTATAATTTATGATTGTCTACTTTTAAAGTTTCAGACACATTTGGTGGAGGGGTAAATACTGTGTGCATCAGGTTTTTTGAATTATGTGGGCAGCTGTATGTTCCTTGGGTGGGGTCTTTCCTTCTCCTTCCTCCTGCTTTTGCTATATAGTTGTGATTCCAGAAGCAACAAAAGATCACTTTTTTCATCCTGTCTCTACTTTACCTGTTACCTCAATTTTTGTTTGTATGGCAGCAACCTAGGAGATATGGATATAAGAGCAGTGGGGGAAGGAGAGTACATCTGCCCACATGGATCAGAAGTGGTCAGAGCTGCTCCCTGCCTGATACCTAAGGGTAGTTTGCTAGCTTGAATATCAAAGGAAAAATGCAGTGAAAAAGAAAGGGAGAGTAGACTTTCGTTGTAAGAATGTCCCAAAATGTGAAATTAGCCTTTGCAGCAGTTTACAGTGGACAGTACTGATGCTCCTGTAAGTTCTTATGTACTGTCAGGTATCACAGGTACTTCAGCATATAAACCTCTGTAGCTCACCTAAAGTCTGAGTTCTAGAGTTCAAGCTCTGGTCCTGTGGAAGTATTGGTACCAGTGCTGAAGACCAAGATACCATGGTAACAAATAAAATATCCAGTACTCTAGTCCTGAAGAATAGCCATTGCTATATTGAGCTGTTTGCAAACTATTATAAGTAACGTCTCCCTTTCAGTTTCTTTTTTCCTTGTCCAGTGTTGCAGTTGATCCCAAGTTCTACAGGATTTCCAGAACTTTATTAGTCTGCCTGTTTCGCTTTTTATCTGACAGTTATTTTCTTCTTGTTTACCTATTTGCAGTATAACCCAAACACAAGCATAGCCTATTTCTAAACTAGGCATTACATGGACAAATGTATGGGTCCTTGAAGAAAATCACATGGTTGTTAATTTTATGCCACATGTACGTTTGCATGGGTTGGCAATGGAAATACAGAACTTGAAGCATGGTATTTCTCAAAGTTGTGTTGTCAGACATCTTAGGGAGGACAGAATTAAGAAAAACTAAATCTAAAGCATGTGAGTATAAGAGAGAAAGTGAAGGATGGGTGTGAAGAACCTGATCTCCTTAGTGCAGCACTGTGTATGTTAATTAAATACAAAATAGTTGCAAGCAACAGAAGCTACCTGCTGAGCAGACAGCTTTATGGTGTGAAAACAGTCTTCATGTGTGGATATAAGCTTAAGAGCTGTATCACCTGTCTATATAAATGCAGCCATTTGCATTTTATGTAGAATATGTTTGCGTATGGATATAGCAAAGGGATACGAGTTTTTCTGAGAAACATTGCAATAATTTCATTAATATATCACAAAATCAGATAGTGCTAGCTTTTCTTTTTTTCTCCATATCTGAACAGGCTTTTCTTTGTAGCAAAAGGGAAACACATGCTCTGATTTTTTTTTTCCTAGTGCTAGTCTTTTTGGATGGTGAGCTGATGCTTTTTCTGTATTTCAAAAAGCATCTAGCCTTGCAAAACTACTGAGCTACTTTTGGCTAGAATTTGTGTTTTCCTAGACATAGTGAGGTGTGTGTAGTATTTTAATTTTTTAAATTATTGCAGGATCACTGTTAAGGGGATGGAAAGTAAAACTTGTTAACAAAACCTTTGAATTCTTTACCATTTTACTTGAAATAATATAACCTACCGCATGTTAAATTACTGCCATCCTTATTTTTTCAAATTGTTTCCTACTTCTGTACGTCTTCATGTTTAGTCACATGCATTATCCTATTCAGCATCTTTTAACTTATCTCCTGTATTTGATTTGTCAGCAAGTTCTGCAGTTACTCTAGGCAGAATTTGGCCCAGCTTCTCTAGGATTAACACCCTATGACCCCAGAATGTAACATCAATTTTTATTTACCTGTATTGTTTTCAAAACTTGTTTTAAATATTTACCACTGTGGGAAACAGAAGACAGAGAAAAAATGTTATCTGAATGTATTTGGTATTTTTTCAAAGTTCTCTTCTGGATTTTTAATCTACAGTAGAATGTTTTCAGGATTAGAGGTTTCTGCATTTATGTAAGGATGGTTGAATCTTTTCACTGCAACTTACCCTGTGTTTCCAGAAATCTCCTTCATAATCTATGTTCTAATTAGCTGACTTTGCTTTTCTTTAATTCAAATTCTTGCTCATTAGTGATTCATCCTTAATGATGACTATTTGCCTGTGTAATTTTCTGCTGCCTTTAGAATTGTTTGAAGAATTAATGAACTATTTTATTCCAGTCTAGATTTTGGCTTTGATACATATCTAAAGAATAATCAGAAGCTTTTAGAGACTGGATATTTTAGAGCATTTGAGTCTTAGCTGGCAAGATTTTACAATTTTTCCTAACATGTGAGGAAGGTTTCAAGAATGTCTTGTAAAAGATTTATTCACTTGATCTATTTTTTTTCATAGTCTGCTTAGGTGTTTGTACCTTAAAAATGTGTAACTAACTTGGTGACAGTGAATTCTTCTGACTTTGAAGTTAGTCAGACTTTTCCTTAAATATGTAGACTTTTTTAATACTCGCACCTGACTTGCTAGTTTTCTTCTCTTCTAACTGCTATCTTAACAGCAGAATAAATTCCAACCCCCTTTGTCTCAGTTCATCAGTGTTTTCAAGTAGAATCTGCCTATTTCCTTTAAGTACTTCAGAAGCAAATGCTACCTGACCTTGGTAGATGTTGACATGTGCAAACTGAAGAAAGTAACATCTGCAGAAAATTCTATTGAGTTTTTAACACGTCTGTATGAAGACTGATCTATTGATAAGGATAGTATTCATTTTAGTTCAGTCTCAGCTAGGAAGAACTGAGTTTGGGGTTTGACATTTTAATGTAGAACTTAAAAAAAATTGTGAAGTAAATTTAATTTTTCTGGACTATGCAGAAACATTACAAAGGAAAATTGAAAATATGAGCATTGAGAATATGGAACAGCTCACTGTGCCTTTACTTCCACACAGTCTAATCTATTGCATAAAATTTCTTAAAGAAGATCACTTGCCATAGTAAACCTAATTATTTTAAGCAGAAATTTTAAGTTTGAAAGAAGCCATGACAACCATGAGCCTTTTCTACTTATCTGACAGGTGCAAAATGATCTGTGATTTAAATAGTATTTGAAATGTGGGACTTCTTCATTATTAGAAATGTTTGACTACTTGCATGCATTTGGTCTCAGTGAACATATGCCTTGTAACAGAGTGATGCTGCTTTTTGCTAGAGACCTTCATGCTGTGTTAGATGTCTTACACATGTCACAAGGCTGAGTATCTAAGATATGTGGAGGTGTTTACAGTTTTTTGTTGCAAACAACAGATAGTATACTAATAGCCTAATCTCTACTACTGTGACACTATCCCATTGTAATATGAATTTTGGGTAGTTCAGCTTTTTATTTGCTAAAAGGGCCTTGGAAATAGGCATGCAGCTCTGATAGGGAAGCTAAGATTACTTAGCTTTAAACTGTTTCTTCTGAGCAGTGGTGAGCTTGCAAGGTCTGTAACTCACATGACAAAATTGTTTTTCTTGAGGAAATGGAGGTCTTTGCCTAGAACTCCTGTGCTGATGTGACCTGGATTTTCCTCTTCCAGTCCTGTAGTATTGGAGTTGAAAGACCAGCCAGCATAGCTCCTCAGGGATTTATTAAAGATTGGAGTCAGTTTTATAGCTCTGGGATGCTGAAAAATATAAGTGCTATGTCACCAACTGTGAATCTTCCAAGAAGAAAACGCAAAGAAAATTCCACCTCAGGCCTCTGTGAAAGGTAGCAGAAGGCTCAAATAGGTCTTACTGAGGCATCTTCAGGAATTAATTCTTGTATGTCAAGGGTTTATGAACTTGGTGCATTGCTACCACTGGCATTAAAATCCTCTTTCGCTGCTGTTAATAATGAAAGCTTTCCCCTTGTCAATTGCTCATTTTCTTTATGTCGCCTGTGACTCTCTCTGGTGAAAATATGTCTGTTTTCTTTACCTGGCTGTTTATCTAAGGCAAGCACTCTCAGTAGCCCTCCCAGAGTGTGTGTGTGAAGTAGCTGTGGCTTTGGAGAGGAATGTTTTCTCTTTGTCAGCACCTGAGGTGTCAGTAGCCCAATTTAAGACTTGAGTTGTTTCAGGAAAACAAATAACTGTCTATTGGCTCATAAATCTGATTCCTAAAAGGATAGCATGGTCTCTAGCTGTCAGGAGAGGCAGTATCTGCTGTTCAGTGTAAGAATGAAAAGATTTGAATAATGGTTGTTTGAACTTACCTGCCAGTACTGTAATACAGAATAACAGAATGCCTATGCAAAAACTTACTGCTGTTAGCTTTAAGACACTATATATCATTGTATTACTTTTGTTACGTGTTGTAATTAAATTGAACTGATGTAATACTCCTAATACTTTAAGCAGTACTGTAAGAAGATGTGTAGGGTTTTCTGTATAGGTTTAGCAGTATGAAGTTATGGATGCTGATTGTTCACTGGACATAGAAGAAGTATTATTCAAATCTCAAAGCTCTATTTAGAGAATGGAAATGTCTGAAGGATCCCTGAATAAGACTATTTTTAGATAATTTTATTTCAACCTGGAGAGCAGACAGAGAAACTGTATTGTTGCTTCGGTCATTTGAAAGCTACTTTAAGCTAATGGAATAGGATTCTAGTGAATCTTGGCTGTTTATATGAAAGCAGTGTTCTTTGTACTTTTATTGTATTCTTGGTTTCCAAATTCTAGCTACCCTCTTGAGTTCATGTAATATTTAAAGTGGTATTTTCATAGGGAATATTTTGTCTTCCTCCTGAATCACCTGATTCTTTTCCTTCTATAGCTAAAAAAGAATGTAAATCCAAAATCTGGGGATTCAGTTGGTTTTGAACTTCTATTATTTGATTAAAATATTGTTCATCTGGTCCTTTGAGTCTGCCCTTTGCAGTTTCATCCAGCAAGCAAGACAGGGCTTCCTTGAAGTTGGTCTAAAAAGTATTTGCTGCAGCTGGGGAAAAGAAGTAACTTAAAGCCTTCCGAAGACTTAAATTTGAGGAGTTCTTTAAGTAATTTTTAATGTATTCTTGAAAAGGATCTATTGGGAGAATTTGGCATTTGGGGAATCCATGAGTGTGGATATTTGTTTTCTGTTGTGGGTTTTTCTTTGTTTGTTTCTTTTTTCTTCTACAAAACCAACTTAAAAAAAATCTCCCACCCCAAACACTAGACTGGTATGGAGGAATTTTCTGACAAAGATCTGGCATCTGTGTTTGTGCCTGAAAGCAATAAATTTAGTCCTTTTAATTTGTGTTCATTATTCTTCGATGAATTCTAGGCTGGAAGAGTGGGACTAGAAAGGGTCACTTTGATCATTGTGTCCAGTCTCCTGCAGTGGTCTCTTATAAATTAACAGGGTTCTGCTTTGAAACATCGTCTTTGTTGAGTATATAGCTCTCCCTCTGCCCTTCCCTTGTGAAATACTGGTCCATCATACAATTGTTTCTGGTTTTAGATCTAAGGAGAACATTGAAATGATTTGTCCAAAAATCCCATTGGCCTTTTATCCATGACTAGGTGACAGTGGCAGCTCACAGTGTCACCCTTATGAGCCTTTGCTTTATTGAGCTGATAACTAAGTTATATACTCCAATGAATACAACACATATTATTGAACATGTTTTATTTAATATTGTCTCAATACTGTTACTCCAGCCCACAAAGACATCTTTCTTCCTACCCTATCACTTTGTCCTTTTTAATGGCAACAGATCTCCAGGTCAGCACCATCTAGATCTAGCACCAAGATTACTAGATAAAATAGTTGCCAGATTATTGAAGTCACATTCTCATTAGCCTATTAAGTTGTTGTTTTTTTGTTTTTTTTTTAATTAGCCTGTATGGTCTCACTTTTAATCATCTTATCTGCTATATTTTTTGTATTAATTCATCTTCCTCACCTTAAATAACAATTTTCCTTGTGGGACCTATATTTAAAATGTTTTGCACTGACAGTTGTAACTTTGAAGTCAGTTACAGATGGAATGAAATTGCAGCTCTAATTTTATCAAAAGTGTATTCCTTTTTATTCGGCTTCTGATCTACCTATATCCCTGATCATTCACGCATTGTGTTCTAGTAACATTTGCAGTATTTATATAGTATATACTATATACATTACTACAGTAATGTGTACTCTACTACTATATGTAGTATCTTGTATCGTATACTCCTACAATGTATACTAATGTATTAATATACTTTATTAAACTCATCATATAGGTCCAGACAACTTCCTGTCCTTCTGAATATCCTTGCATTTATGCCTGTTTCAGTTAGTATGTGTAGTAAATCACTGGATTTCCCTGTTATCACACTGAAATTTTACATGGCAGCTCTTTCTGGGCCCTACAGAAGGGGTTATGCAGACTATCCTGGTTTTACCGAAGTAATCTCAGTTGGTTATATTTAATCTTGGGTTTGGTAATTTCCTTGTCCCTGCTGCAATTAATTTTCACATATTTTCTCTTTCTTAAATGGAGGCAAACTAAATTAACATTTGGGTCGTACTAGGTAGTTATTATTCTGGGGCAATGATAATTTTTATTTTAGTAGCACTGATTAGGAAGAGTATCAGGAGGGACTGTATAGTAGTGGAACTGCTTAAAAGTGACCAAATGCTTGTTTGATTTATTAGAAAGTTTCGAGGAGATTTGATCAAGATAGTACATGCTGCTTACAAACTCATTTGAGAAACTGTTAAGTACTCTTCATTTGCAAAGTTATAAACTGTGTTCAGAAGTTACTTTATTGCAGTTCAGATGTTTCTGAAAAGTATAGCAATGTGTTTTAATTTTCTTGCAGTAACTGAAGGAAGATCTTGTTTTTTGAAAGGGTTTCTACTCAGTTTAGAAATGTTATTTCCTTACCATGTATCTGTAGAAGTAATTTGAACTAATCACAAAAATGTGGAGGTTAAGTAAAGACTACTTAGATATGTAAATCAGGAGAATGAGAGGTTCAAATACATAGTAACTTAGGTCTGTACAGTTATAAACAGTTTGATGAAATTGGGCATGGAGTACATGCCTGTTGTTCCATTTTTGGCATTGCTTTTCTATGTGATGAGCCAGATTTTAATCTCACAAGAGCTTCTAATTTTGTAAGCATACTTATGCATTCTAATTTATCTGTAGGAAAGCCTTTGTGGACTCATAACTTCTGCCTCCGTGTACTAAGTTAATCACTGTTTTTGCAGGTGTAGTTTCTGTTTTATTCTCCATTCCAGGGTCTAGCAATTTTAGAAACATAATTGATAATCTTTTCAAATGGTCAATTAAAAAAATTACTTATGAATTGAAAATTTACTTCTGATGAATAAAAAGTGTGGTCTCTCTGCACAAAGAAGAATAGAAATTGATTTTAGTGACCTGCATTTCTCAGATTTTTTTTAAGATGTTTGCTTTTAATGAATTTTTCTCATACTGCTGAGTCTAGTATGATCTGTTGAATTGTACTGAACAAATGACTTTCGAATACTAAAACTAAAACAACTAAAAGCAGAAAAGTGACATCTTTGAGCTTATTATTATTTTTTTGCCTGATGAAATTCTCTAGGCAAGTTTTTTCTGTGAAGAAGACACAGAATACACCTATTTTCTGCAGGTGATGGGTTGTCCCTCTGTTGTGAATGTTGTTTTTTTTTACAGTAGCTTTTACAACATTGAAAATAGTTACCACTTTGTTTATCCTCAAACTGATCTTTACTTATGAACTGATGATAATGAGCTCTCTGCAACAAACACTAAAAGCATTTTAACGGAGCATGGACCAGTAAAAAGAAAAAAACAAAAACCAGCACACTAGCAAAAGTAGTACTGAAATTTGAGTCTAGTCTTGGGGTGCCCTACACAAGGACAGGATCCTGATGGGTTCCTTCCAACTCAGTATATTCTATGATCACTTCTGTGTTCTAATGCAGACATACTCAAATGGCTAGGCCTTGTTAATAGTTCATATGTATGGAGTTTTAGGTAACGTTAGATAGTTTAGATAGTTCATCTTAGAATCAGAGATGGTTAATGTTGGAAGGGACCTTAAAAATCATCAGGTTCCAACCCTCCTGCTATGAACCCAGACACCTCACACTAGACCAGGCTGCACAAAGTCTCATCCAACCTGGCCTTAAACACCTCCAGGGAGAGGGCTTCTACAACCTGCCTGGGAAACCTATTCTAGTGCCTTACTAGCCTCATAGTGAAGAATTTCTTCCTAACATCTAACCTAAATCTCCCCTCTTTCAGTTTAAAGCCACTACCCCTTGTCCCAGGCTGCCCTCTCTGGTGAAAAGCCCCTCCCCAGCTTTCCTGTAGCCCCTTCAAGTACTGGAAGGTGCTATAAGGTCTGCCCAGAGCCTTCTCTTCTCTAGGCTGAACAGCTCCAACTCTCTCAGCCTGTCTTCATAGCAGAGGTGTTCCAGGCCTTGGATCATCTTTGTGGCCCTTCTCTGGACTCACTCCAACAGCTCCATGTTTTTCCTGTGCTGAGGGCTCCAGGCACACAGTATTCCAGGTGGGGTCTCACCAGAGCAGAGCAGAGGGGCAGAAACACCTCACTTGACCTGCCTCTTTTAATGCAGCCCAAGATGCAGTTCGTCCTCTGGGCTGCGAGCACTGGGGTTGAACTTCTCATCTGCTAACACCCCCAAGTCCTTCTCCTCAGATGTGCTCTCTAGGCATTCTCCCCCCAGCCTATATTTGTGCCTGCACAGTTTGTATTCACATATGCCTAATATGTTAAATTAGATTATACCTGTCTTTTCCCTCATTGCTAAATAAACAGAGGAGCTGGAAATTCGAATATGTGTAGGTAATCAGTCTTCCCTTAACTGATGTTGAGTTAATCACTTTTCATTTTGTTTAAATTAATATTAATAGCTTAGAAATAGCAAATCTTGTTTCAGGATTTTGATGAGCCCTTAATTTATGCCAAATTCCGTTTATTCGTGTACGAAAACCTAGAAACAACACCTAGAAAACTGCCCCATTGAGCAGTGGATCCACATTATTCTCAGCCTTTCTTATACCAGTATCCTCAGAGGTGCCTTACTTGTGGATGCTCTTTTTTCTTCTGAACTTGAAGTCCAAGGTTCCCTGAGTACCTCCCCACATGTTCAGGAGATGTTTCTATATTCAATCAAAGTAGCTCTGTTTCCACTTCTGTATATTTTGCAGAAATAGTGTAAGAGCCTCTCCATGATGTTTCTTGCCTCACTGTGTCATGCAGATCCTGGCCAGCACCCCTTGTTCTTCAAAGCAGGTCCTGTCATCTTAAGATCTGGGTCCCATGCCTGCCTGCTAACCTCTACATCCCCCATCCCCCCAAGCTCTGCAATCACTGTTTATAAGCTTAGGTACGTGCCTGAGAGTGTCATTGATTCATACATGAATGAATAGCCAAGGAGTGGTTATGTAGGAGCTGAACTGTGGCAGACTCAGTCTTTCAACAGCATCCCGGGCAGTTTAACTGTTCTGGAAATACACATGCAACTTTCCTTCTGTTTCCACAAGTCACTAATTTCCTAGATTCCCTCACTCAGCCTCCATCTTGGAAGTCCCCATCGGCTCATCCTTTGAGTGCAGTGCCTAGCTGTCTCTTCTTCCTTGTCATGGGGCTCAGATCTGTGGTGTGGCCAGGTCTCTGTGAAGACCTGTATACTTATTTTTTGCCCTTGCTCATGATGTACCAGTCTGCCCACCTTGTTCCATAGCTCCTTCCACTGAAGAAACATCAGCTTGGGCAGAGAACCTCTCCCATGTGTGAGGCCAACATCACAGCTGCAGCATTTCTTGCAGTCTGAGCCCTTGATGGTTGAGGCAAGGCTCTGGTATGATAAGAGTAGTTGCTTCAACAGAGCTTCTGGGCCCCTCTGCTTCACTGCAGACGTTGGAAGTGCTGTCATACACTGTATTTTCTCCACTGGTTTAAATTCATGAGATAATAAACTTCCCAAAGGAATGAGAGCCATTGGCTACATGTATAGGGAAGGGCCTTACTGGTGGTACCTGGTCTGGTGTGTGTTGAACTTTACATTGCTGTCTCTTGATCACTTTCCTGGACCCTCCAAGGATTCAAAAGGGTCACAAAGTGAACTCTGAAAGGGATTTTCTTGCATTAGAAGCAGACATAGTGCCAACCTGTACATTTTAAAGCACTTGATATAATTAGTATTTTTATGGATGGAAAGCCTAGATAACAGTACTGGTGTTTTGCTAATTTGATGACCCCTGAGCACTGTGCTCTCCTGTGTTTTTACACTTTTCATTTATAGCCTAGTACCTCACAAGTCTGAACTTACTACTGCTAATAGCCAAGCTGACAGTTTTATGGAGCTTTTTAGTCCAGAGTTCAGGCCTATCCTTGTGTCTGCTTAAAGAAATAAAACAACTGAAAAACCCAAACAACCAACCTCTGGGTTTTTTTCCTAACTTACCTCACTTAATGTTTTGTTGTTGTAATTTCACCTGCTATTTTAGCATGAAGTTGTTAATTAGAGATACTTTTGCAGTTCTTTATTTTATATAGTCATCCCTCTATATAAGTGCAACCGAGATTATCCCAAACAAAACTTTATTGGCATTTGATGCACATCAATGCAGGAAGCAGAGGGATGTGCACCTTTCTAGTCATGTGTGAGTGGAACACCACAGGGTCCTGTGTTGCTGTGCCATCCAAACCTATACCACCTATGTGTATAGGGATGCATGAAGACATTAATCTCTGCTGCTAAAAAGAGGAAATAAACTGTATTAGAAGAGGGATGCAATAGTATTTTTCCTTGGGAAGTGAAAAGGTGGAAGGGGAAGCAGGAATCAAATTAAGACAATGAAATACTAAAGGAAGAGTAGGCTTAATGACATGGGGTTTTGTGTGAAGTTTTTGCATATTAATGGCTTACGTTGAATTTCTCCTTTCAAATAAATTCTTCAGTTTAGGCTGGAGGCATGTAAGAGGAGCTCTGTGTATGTAATTCTTAAAATGTGTTTCAAGTCTTATTTTCCACTTATTTTATAAGTTAAGAGTATCTGCAGTTCTGGTTTTAACTAATAAGCTATTCCCATTGGAAAATACTTCGGTAGCACTTTGTGTTGAAACACATCATCACTGGTGGGGGAACACATTGTTAAAAAGAAATAATTTTTTTTGGAAAATAATATTTTAGTGTAAGTGAACAAGCACAAAGCTGTTCTTGATTCTGCCCTAACCAATTGTCAGCCAGGAAAATAAGCAGTTTTTGTAACAAAACTTGCTTGTAATTTGAGTAGAAAAAGAGAAAATTTCAAAGGTTGGCATTCTAAAATTTTCATATGTGCATGTTGCAAAATGTATAAAAGTTTGCTGTATAATCAAGCATTGAACTATTAAAGTCACTTTAAATAGAAAAATTATTAGCTGATGCCTTTAGCTTTGAATGCTGAGTAGGTGAGCACAATGGCATGTTCATACTTTCTTTGCTTTGTCTACCATCTCATTTTTCCAAAAGGAACTTTTTTTTTGTTTGTTTACTAAAAGCAAACCATTTGTCTGAAGTTGCAATGTATCATTAGACTTTATGTAAAATACAGGCATTTGTAGATTAGCCTTCCTAGTGAAGGGCCCAAAAAGTCAGCTGGAATTACACAGGAGTAGCATGAGGAATATTAGCCTTGTGCTTCATGCAGCACAGGTAGTTGCTTCCTGAGATGTTCCTGGTTTTCATTCATTTAGCTTGTTCAGTTTTATAGAGGTTCCAGAGGATTCCTTTTCGTTTAATTAGTTGTGCCTTACCCTCTTCTAGTGGCTCAGCTGAGCGCCCTGTTTTGGTCACTTGCCTTAGTGTTACAGGTGATTAATGCTAACATTGTACATGACTGGGCTTATGCTGCTTTAATTGACCCTGTCCCCTTCATCTCACTGGAGTGCATAGAGCATTCATTTTGATACATACAGCATTTTGTAATTGAAATGTTGCCTTTAAAATATATCTTTAAAACTTTTTGTGTTAGCTATTATCCTTAGGTAACTTTTTGTGACTTTGTGTTTTTGTTTGGTTTTTTTCCAGATATAGAACGTGGTCTCTCAAACTGGATTAAAGCAACACATTGATATTTTTATTTATACTTTTTTATTTTTGTATTTGACTTGAAGTGCCATGAAAAAATTTGCATATTGCAAGGTGGTCCTTGCCACCTCTTTGGTTTGGGTCCTTCTGGATATGTTTCTGTTGTTGTACTTCAGTGAATGCA
The DNA here is from genome assembly GCF_000747805.2 of Chaetura pelagica. NCBI lineage: Eukaryota > Metazoa > Chordata > Aves > Apodiformes > Apodidae > Chaetura > Chaetura pelagica. Next base: position 8,452,272 of record NW_009952990.1, read on the forward strand.
ACAAATGTGACGAGAAAAAAGAACGAGGCCTACCTGCTGGAGATGGTAAGTTTTCTGCCTCACTAATCTTTAACTTATGCTCATTTAAACTTCCACTCCTTTAAAACTATTTTTTGCCCCAATAATATAGTATTGCATCAGCATTTAGGTGTTACAGAATGTTCAGTGTTTCTTTGAATGACTAGGGAAATAAGCACCTTGCCTGAGATGCATGTTTCAGGCTTAAATGGCTACTTAAGATGTAGAATTTTAAGCACTAATATGTATGGGAAAATAGTAAAACTACACAACAAGCAGCTCGGGAATATAAGCTATGTTATTATAGACAATAGTCTATGTTCTAAATTGTCATCAGTGAGTGAGCAAAGGCACTGTTAACATCAATAGAATTGGCAGTAAAATAAACCAAATCAACAACCAACCTTACTTCTCCCACTGCCCCCACAAAAACCCCAACAAAATCTAAGTTAAAAAACAACTTAGCTGAAGTTCAGCCAGTGACTTTAGTAGTAAGGGGCTATTTATGTTGTAATGAAAAAAAAAAATAATGAAAATAACTAGAGTAAACCTGGCTGTAAAAGTGACAAATATGAGGGGGGGCTTGTTGGGGGGGTGTGTATGTACATATATATACACACACACATACATGTGCTTAAGTATGTAAATTTTCTCTGAAGTGAGACCTGTATTATTCAATACTAAAGTTCTTCAGATAAGCTTTCAGTTTCATTAGTTGGATGAGCTGAGTGTGGTTTTTTGAAAGCCAGTACAATTCATGTTGCCAACTTTATTTTAGGGAGGTCATCATAGTTGATCAGATAGGAGAAAAGGTTCATGCAATGAGAATTTTCATCCCTGCACTGTCTCAGTACAAGCATTTAGAACTGTAGGCAGCTGCCACCTCAAATTAATTTGTGAGACATCTCGGGCTGTAATATGGATTTCTCTCTCCAGAAAGGCTGTGTCTGTTCATTGCTGCTATAGGAAGCTGATGCAGTGATGCTGAGTATTGAATCAGTCTTTTGTAGGAACTCAATTTTTTAATTGTTTCTCTTCAGAAGTTGGGAAATTTTCTTGCGTGTATAAATTTTATTGGTCTGTGGAGGCAATAGTGATTTAGACATATGCCTTGTTTTGCAGTTTTCCTAGTTTGCTTCAATTTTTTTTCCCCAAAAGAATTGTTACCCATAAGTAGCTGCCACTGCACTGTGTGCTGCTGTTGCATAGGAGCACTCAAGCTAGTTTTGTTATAATATAGATGAGGTACCAGAAACCTGGGAAGCAGAGTAATCCAGCTCTGTTAGAGGACACGCCTAAGGCAACTACACTGGTTCTGTGATTCTGTCCATGTACTAAGTTGATGATAACTGTAGTCTAACTGTAGAGCTGTCTTGCAACCAAACCAGCCAAGCAAAACTTTGTATATAACTTGGCACATTTGTCTCTTTTTGTTGGTTTTTTTTGGTTGTTGTTTGTTTGTTGTTTTTTTTTTTTAAACAGCTGACTTGTAGTAAGGTCTGCGCATAAATATATCTGATAGAAACTAATGTTGTAGTTGACACTGACACTTCCTTTTAACGTCGTTGTGCATGCCTGGTCTTAGATATTCTTACTTGCTCTAGTAGTTTACTGATTTGGTGCCTGTAGTGCATTTATTCCCACTCAGAATGCCTAGAATTTCCTTAGAAAACATTAAGGCTTTTTTTTTTTTTTCTTTGAAGCTGTTATAAAAATCTTCATTTTCACTTCACTTTTTCCCCCTCCTTTTCATCTCCATAAATTGATTTAATTTTCTTGCTTCAGCATAAATTATGTAAGTGTTCTGAATTTAATGATCTCTTTGTCCAGGGCCCTCTGGTATATACCTTCTCTTTGCAATTTATGGGAGAATTCCATGGCATTTAATGGACCTACTGAACACATGAATAAGGTTTTCTGAAGAATTTTAAGTTTATGTTGGGCTTGCCTAGTTGGAAATGTTAGTCTTTAGATATTTCAGTAGGAGCACAGGATTTTGAGGATATTTTGTACAGTTCAGGTTTTCATAAACTTAGAAGATGTTTTCCTTAGGTTTTTAATACAGAAAATGAAGAAGGTTTCTTTTTCAGAATGAGCCTTAGAGTCATGGTCTAAATTGCCTTTGGGAAAAATCTTTCTCCTTGGTATTTATGTCATAAAATACTTGCATCTTAAATCATGAGCTTCTGTGTATATGTCTACTATTGGATTATATATATAACACTTACATTTTACAAATTGCTCAAAATAAGAAGTAATAAAGGAATGTGAATATGAATCTGTAGAAGAATCTATGTACACCACTATGGGGAACTGTAAGATGAGTGGGATTAATGTCTTTGTGTTTGCTGTCATACAGGCTGAGGGTTGGCAGTTGAAATTATGTGAGGGTGGTTATGAGAGGTCCAATGGTGAAGTGCAGAAGGAACAAGTCACTTACCAGGCTTGTGAGTAAGGGAGCTAGAGTGGAAATGCTTTGGGATAAGAGGGCCTGACATGGTGTCTGAGTAGTATGGGACTGGGGAACAATGGTGGTATGAGAAGAGAGAGAGTTGAAATCTGTTGACTCTTAATTGTGCGGGATGATTTGTCTGTAGCCTTAAGCCTTTGCCCACGCCCTCCACCATTGCAGATGATGACAGTAATAGCTGCAGGAGATAGCCTTGGGGAGTGGAATCAGAACACCTAGCAGTGTAGGTTCCAGCATCAATCTGTGGGAGCTGGGAGGGAGCCTGTGCTTGTCCAGTCTGATGCTGATGCCCATACTACTTCTCACTGTGACCATTCCAGTGAAGAGGAAATGGGTTGGGAGAAGCACTCTCCAGTGCTCAGCTCTGAGGTCATCTCACCTATTCTGAGCTACCCAGCTGATCTGGATGGTGTACACCTCATGCCCAGACTGTCACAGGTGTTCTTTCTATTGGCATGTCTTCTGGGTGGTGTTTCCCTTTTTATAATTACTGATTATTTATCAGTCAAATTCACAGAGTAATTATTGTTGATGGAAGGCTGTTGCTGGAAGCTGAAGGTTGTTCGTAGCTGCAAAGAAAATCCCTGAGCCTTAGTAGTGTCATCTATGTTAGGCAGTAGGTTTTTTCCAAACCTGAAATGTATATGATACCTAGTTGAGCACTGTTGTTTCCAGATGGAGGTTCCTCTCCTCTCAAGGGACTTCCACTTGTGCAATGATTAGAAGCTCTTCAAAACAAACAGAACAAGCAAACAAAACAAAAAACCCAACCTGAAAGCCAATTCTTGCAGACCTAGGATTGGTATTGTAAGGGTCTTGTGATCTCAGCCACCTCATATTTACACCCTCTTCTTGGGACACTGACAAATTTAAAGAAGGGCCAGCCGTTTTTGTCAAGTGCCCACCAAGAAAGACCTTATGTGCTGAATGTTGAGCTATGTGGTAAAGATGTTGTGACTTGGTTCTGAATATTCTCATCTGTATAAAATAATTCCAAAGCAGAAAAGTAAGCAACGTTAAGATAGATAGCAAAATTTTAATTTTTGTAGATAAAAACTGTTCATAAATTATTTTTGTTCAGTTACGTCTGAGATGTGTAAGAGACACAAGTTCTTTGAACTTTTACCTGTCGAAATACCTTTCTTGTAATTGTGGTGGTTTCTTCAAGCTGGCTTGACTTTGTTTTGGTCAATTTAGAATTGTGTGGCCCCTGTCCTGGTTTGAGCCAGGATTAAGCCAATTTTCCCTTTACTAGGGACAGCCCCTAAAGACATGTCACTAAAAAACCCATCCCTTTTTTTTGCTTTAGGTGGTCGTAGATTTTGAAATTAGATTTTCTTAGATTTTCATCAGACATATTGCCTGGTAAAAAGGGATTTGTTGTCCATAGGCATAGATTTCCTGATTTTTAACAAAGATCTGAAATAGATCAAACCCTCTATGTTTATATGAAAACTACATGCTTTTGTGAGAAAATGGGTTACCATAAATGCATAAACCTGAGGGAAGTTAGCTTTTCTTGGAAAGTCATCGCTCTGCCTGCACACCAAGCTTGCCTGTCTTCCTGTTTAGGGAGTTCCATGACATAAATGTGGGTCTGTTCAGCTGTTGCTGTATTTTTCTGTAGGGGAAAAAGCATACTTTTTATTTAGGTAAGATGTTTAATCAAGTGGTATAAATTTGGTAATGAAATTTAAGAATTCAACTGATGGATTTGTGAAATGTGTACACCTAGATCCAACTCACTGATGTGCTAAACTGGCATCTAACGGCAAGATCTGCAAAGGTGAAAGACAAGTTTTCGCATAATTTAGCTATTCAGTTGAACTAGTTCAGTCAAAGTTGAAAAACAGCTGAAAGTGTAAATGAAACAGGAAATTATTTTTTCTTCTAATAGCAAATATGGTAGGGTAAGGCATTAAGTCTTGAGTATGCTGAAAAACATAGTAAATACAACTATTCTGATAGCTTTCGTTTAATAATTTTAGGTATGCTGAACACTCATTTAATAATTTTCTGTCCAAATGAACCTGTATACTATTTGCTCTATACTTAATAAAAAGTCATGATCTGCCACACAATAAAGGCAAGCTCAATATACAAAATTAAGCACAAGTAATTGCTGTATGGTATGCCATAATTTTATGTTAATTCCCCTCCAAAAGGCACAATTTTTCCAAGTTTGAAAGGTTATGCAATTGCAAATCAGTGAGTTTTGATGTGGCTTGAACTGTACTTTCTCAGGAGGCAAAGATGCAAAGCAAACTGCCTCCTTGTTTTAAGCACATGGTTAAAACGAGTGTCTAAATCAGCCAGGATCAGCTTGAACATACTTTTTCTATAAATTTTTGATGTTTGAGTGTCTTTGAGCAACTTCTAGTATGATATAGCTCAACTTGTGGTCTCGGGCATTTAGTAAAAAGAAAACTATCTCTTTGCTGACAGGACTTTCTATGCTAAAAGTCACTGCCCTAGTGCAACTAGTGCAGTTACCTCACTTGAAAATGAATGTTTCTTAAGGAACATGTGCTTGTAACTGATTAATATGAAAAGCAAACCAGCAACATGTTGCAGTTATTAGTAATTATCTATCTTAAGTCTTAGTGTTTCAGCAAGGATGGAAGGATTGGGCTTTTTTTTAAAATTTAAATATTCTTATGCTTATATGGTTATTTGCTCTTGGCATGTTTTAATTACACTGTGGTGTCCTAGATGTAAACTGAAGATAATTTTTAGCTAGGGTTATTACTCAGGGCTGTGGTGCCTTTATTTTAAAATACTTCCTGTTTCTCTGCTTAGATCTTAGCTTAATATTTTTTTTAATATAAATTTGTACTGAATTTATAAAGCAGTCATATATTTCAAATTCAGTATTTAAGCATTTCAGTTTAAATGTATTTTAAAGAAAATGCAATTTTTAAAAAATATATTTGTTTTCACTTCTGTTTTAAAAAAAACCAAGTAGTTCAAGAGTCTGGATTTCTTTTTTTCCCTCAGCAGTTTGATAAAATTTTTGTTATTGAAGATTTCTTTGATTTAAACACGTCAAGTGTGAATGTTTCTGTTTCGAATACTGATGTTAAACTGCAAATGTGATTAGGTTGACTAGAAATGATGTTAGTAATACCAAGAGAAGTTATTTCTAAACTGTAAATGCAAATGTCATTCTGTCAAAATAGAAACATAAAAATAACTGTAACATTACATTTTTACTTTAATTTCATCTTTAGTAAAATCCCAGTAATAGAGAATTCAACTTTTCCTAAAAAGCTTGTGTATGCAAGAAAAATCTGGTAATATAAATGTTTGTTGTTCCAGAACTTTAACAGTAAAGTGAATTAGGACATGATGATGGGTAGATATAAGCCCTTCATATGTTTTTCAAATGAATTGTGGTGTCTAGAGCAGCACATAACTGTTTCTGATAAACTCCCAAATATGAAGATTGGTTTTCATTTTCAAAACCTGGTGGGTTTAGGACTCTTTTCTAAGCAGGAACGCTCGTACAGTGTAAAATAAAGTATAAACAAATAGAATTAAGCATGGAGGTAGTTACTAACATTGTATTTATTCGTAGTTCCAGAACCCATACAAAAACCACATGAAGGACCTGGAGAGATGGGGAAGCCTGTGGTCATTCCAAAAGAGGAGCAAGAAAAAATGAAAGAAATGTTTAAAATAAATCAATTTAATTTGATGGCAAGTGAAATGATTGCACTCAACAGATCTTTACCTGATGTCAGGTTAGAAGGGTAAGTGCTTTATTTTGTAATAACAATGTGCTGTACCTAGATGAACAATGTGGAAAGAG
>NW_009952990.1:8458957-8475303 GCF_000747805.2 Chaetura pelagica
AAAACAACAGTTCAGTTCTGTAAGATATTACTGAAGTGACAAGTAGGAGGATTTCCTGTATATGCAGTACTTATTTGTAAAATAAGATTGAGTAGGAGAAAGCAGTTATCTTCAGTGTTATTTAACTTTGAGTATTACAAGTATGAAGCCTGTTCAGGAAGCAGAAATTAATTTGGTTGAATGAAAACAAAGTTAACTTAAGACCTGGCATTTCAGGAAAAAATTACTTAAAAAAAAATAAATAATCATGCACTACTTTGTAACAAAGTGGACCACAATTCTGCATTATATGAAATAGAAAAGATTTTATTATAGGAAATAAATACTTTAATGAAATGTCCATCTGGTTTGGTTTTGATCTTGCCTCTGAAATACTGATCCTTTCAAAGCTATTTGACTCATAAGTAATTGAAAAGAAAATTGTAGTCTTGTTTTAAATAAAACAAAAATGACTTTACTCCCCTGGGGCTACTCTGCTAGGGTAGCTCATGACTCCCCCCAGCCCCTCTTGTTATGAAAGGGACTCTCAAGTTAAATAAAGCTCATGAAACAAGATTTTTCCCAAGCAATTATCTACATTCTCCTGCAAGAATCAGATGCTATAGAAATTCCATTTCTTTAGAAACTTTGCTGTTGCTTCTGTGTGCATAAGGTCTAGCTGCTGGGCTAATTTGTTTTCATTTCCTACTTCAGAAGATAATATTAGAAAAATGAGATGAAGCTCTGACTGCTTTTCATTTTTAATAAGTGGTGATAAAGAGCTGGTTTGTAGGTGGCTTCATCTATTGTAGTGAATGTGAATCTTATGTAGCATTGAGTTCCTAGTACTGCTGGTATTCCTAATAATTGAACTATATGTTTTTCAGAATATGATTGCTGAAGTTTGAATTAATGTAACTTTTCAATTGCCTTTCACATTTATTATTAATCACATTTTATGGTCACTATGTGCCTGTTCTCTCAGTACAGTGGAAGAATGCAAATCATGAATTTGCAGGATTTTCTTTCAAAACTGGCATGTTTTTTGGGGCAGAGTTATATGCTTTTCTGTCATGTTACTGCTCTGATTGTGGTTTTATCTTGGCAGTGGGATCCCTTGGCATTCACGCAGATTCATGTGTAGTGTCTGTCCCTTTTATCACACTCTCTCTAGGATAAGAAATTGTCTCCCTGTGAAGTGTTGACTTCCACCAGTTAACAACTCATAGTTAGCATTCTCAACTTGTTTTAGCTGGAAGGAAAATAAGGATTTTGCTGGATACTTTTGTCAAAGCTAGGATGCAAACTTGGAGTGATTTCTTTATGCTTTTTTTTTCTGGAAGAGCTGAATGGAAGGAACTGATAAAACCTTGGGGAAGTGATAGTTACAGCAGTTGGTTATTTGGAAGGGAAACATGAGTAATTTTTTTATGACCTTGGAAGTATAGAGGAAACTAAACAAGATCATCTGTTTATCAGTATTTGTATTGGAAAACTTGCATGTATATATTCTACCACTTTTATTGTGTAAGTACAAAGATAAGAAATTAATGGATCTAAAAAGTTGACTTATTGCAAGCTTTGTGAAGTCTAGACTTTGAATTAACAAAAAATGGAAAGAGCAGTCATTACAAACTAATACAAAATTTGTTTCCTAAGCATCACTCAAGCTATTACAGACAAATAAAATTACAATTTTAAAATCAAGTTGAGCTAAAGGTATTTTTTTGTCCGGCACACCAAGCCATCCTCTGTAATTATTGTGTTTTGCGGCAAGATATGCATAATGAATTTAGTAATTCTGCATTTGTGCACTTGTATGGACACAATACTGTGTGTGTAAAAGTGGAGCCTTAGAATAAAATTTTAGGTAAGGTCTTAGGGCAGGATTGGATTCTCTCATTTTCTAAATTTCTCCCAGCAATTTTAACATTTATGTGCTGTGTGGTTTTTTTAGTACATTTTGAGAGGAATATGGGCCCCAATAAGCTTCTCCTTTTGTCATCTTTTCAGTATATATTCTATAATATCACAATAATTAAGCTGGGGAGAGTGTTAATATTTCCTAAGCAAATCTGAGAACAATAGGCAAAGTTATCGTCATCTGTATGTGTGGAATAATATTACTTTCCAAAAACACTTTAGCCATTTTCAGAATTGTGAAAACTAGAAATATGTTCCAGTGTTGTAGGTATGTCTTATGAAAGTATTTATCTGATTATTCACAATATTCACCCCTTCTGCTGCATTAGTGGAGTTGCTTCTTTTGTAACTTGTCTGTCTAGAAGTCCCTGCCAGTATGGAAATACCTTTGTGAGAGGGCAAATGGATAATTTCTAGTCATGTCTTACCACATGCATGTGCTTACAGCCCAGCTGCCAGTAGGACTTCCAGTTAAGGTTTTGAAAAAGTGGGATGTGTTCAAAGGCACACTTACCTGTTCAACCATGTGATTGTTTTCTTCACAGGTTTTGTGGGTTGCTTCCTTTAATGTGGTGTGGGGGGAAGTTGTGACTATGTCAAGTCCTATAACTCTCCAGTGTGTTCTGCTGAAATGTGGAAATCTACAGAAGTTTTTCCTAATGGTTAACCATTCAAAAGCTGGTGGAATTACTTGTGCCAGGACCAATTTACCACATGGGTTTAATAGGAATGGTATAACCTGTCAACTGGAGATCAGCTTTTGAAATAGTCTGCGTTATCTTTCACGCTAATTTCTGGTTCTACCAAAACCTGTCACCTGTGCCAAGGCAAGCACGTTTGTGTGCCTATTCTGCCCTTGAGGCAGCGAGCACCTTAGTGTGTTATGTGTTCTGTCTCGCATGTCTGCTTCTGGGTGCTCATAGGTTAATCTCTACAGATCACCCACTCAGGCATAAAGTTTATGTTTTGGCTAAGAAATTTTGCCAGCTTAGTAGAAAAATGAAAATGTGAGCTGGTTTAGGCACCTCTGCAGCTCAGATAACTCCTTCATGGGAGACATCTTCAGAAGTTGAAATCTGTGTTCTGCTGAGCTGTGTCCCAGTTGTATCAACAGGCTTATATTTATTTTTAATATTTGGCACAAAATTACTGAGGCACATAGAGACTTTAAAAATCACTAACATATGCCTAAATTCTTAGTCATTTTGTGTCTGTAATCAGGAACATTATTGTGCTTACTCGTCTCGCTAACGTAATTTAAATATTTGCTTAACAGAGAAAACTAAACCAGAAGTAATTTTTTTAACCTAGATACCCCGGTTAAATCTAGACTGGGGCATGTAACTGACAGTGCCACAACCTCTGGAGGGATGATGTTGTGGGGAAGCAAGCTTCTGTGCAGAGCAGATTTGGTTTAAATTGTTAATAGAATAATTCTTGAAGCAAGTCTTACTCTGTTCTATGAATCAGTCATCAAAGTGGGAGCTGATTCACAGTTGCCAGGAAATTATGCAGCTGTGGGCTTGACATGACAGCAAAGAGTAAAAGATAGGTGATGAGGAACACTGGAGTATTGACTTGATTTTGCTGAAGATGAGGGAGGCAATGAATGAAAAAGGTGTTAATGACTAAAATAGGTGTTCGGCTATGCCTGTGTGTCATAGAGCAATATTCAGGCTGTAAAGTGATGTGGTTTAAACACACAAAACTTTTATGTGCTGTATGACTTGATTTTGCTCTCAATGCTGTCTGAGGTGACCTGGAAGCTGCTTTGAAAAATCAAGAATTAGTACTGTGTTCTGAGGTTGACACTTCCAGACTGTAGTAATTAATTAATAATTTGTAGAATATATAAAACATTTAAGGAGACACTTGGGTGTCTGGTGAGAGGTTAAACCCAATTCTGAGTTTTTTTATACTAGGTTATCTTTAAACACTTTTCCAGGCACAAGTGGTCAAGGCTGGAAACAATGGGTGCATATCTGGGACAGAATAATTTCATTCATGTGAGCTCTGGTCCCTGTTCAGTCCTAGGAGGGTGTCATATTTCACAGGTTGTGATGTCTTGGAAAAGTGATGAGCTTCTCCAAGCAAACCAGCAGCAAGAAGGCCTGTTGTTAGCTTTGGAATACTTTAGGAACCCTTTCTCTGAGACTGTGGGTTCTGTAGAACTTGGCATAAAAGATCTTACTTGTAATTTTCTAATTTAGTTGGTATAATTTTGCCAGAGTTAAGGATATTGGGCATCTAAGACCTCAGTTAGTTCTGCATAACATTTGTGATCTTTTAACTATCCTTTTTTCAAACTGTATTCAGGGAGTAGGTATGTTGAATTTTGAGTTGTATAGATGGTATTAAGGTATAATCAGCTTTTGTAGCCAGATGGCAACATATATTTGAGTGAACTGGGTCTGAATTCATATGAACTGTGACTTCAGCCACTTAGTAGGAAAATAAGATGCCGATCTCTAAGACCTTCATGTTTAACTTGCACAGTAATGTGGTCAGTTTAAATCATTATTAAAGGGGTTTTTTTGCTGACTCAGACCACCCAGCTCTGTTCCTGCTGCCAGGCTTACTTTCACAATTAGGAAGAAATAGACATTTTTTTTGTCCTATGGTTAAAAGCCATTTTTCTAAGTCTAACTTACAAGACTGTTGTAGAGTTTATAGCACTTATGCTAGGCTTCTTTCTGAGTAAGTCCTTCATATGACCAATTTTACTTCTCTTTTCTGAGAAAAAATCCTGTTTAGATTTAGGCACTCAATTATATGATGCAGTATAATGCTTTTCTGTTATGGGACTGCAATCTAGTTTTCATATGTGCGCTTTAAAAATGTATTGTTGATTTTAAGCCTAAAATATACGTGTGAGAGGGCACTGAAATTTGGATTTTTGACTCCTCAAAACAAATTGCGCTCTATACTTTAAGATACTACAGCTGAATCATAATATGACACATTGATCAAACATAAAAATCGCTATGTGAGGAAAATAGTTTGAGTAAACCTGTTCACAGTAAAACTAGTAAAGGTGCACTTGCAAGACCACGCTGTTGGAACTCAAATGTGTGATACTTTGCAGACATTTTAAATGACAGCACTTTGAAGTATTTGCATCTACATGAGGCTTGTGAAGGTGTGCTTACTTTTCTTTTAATTATTTTCATTCAGGAGAAGCGCTAAGAAGGTAGTTTTACACCAGATTATGTGTAGTATGAATGCAGACTTCAGCCAAAAGAAGGCTTCTCACTGTGTTGATACTGATCTGATGGTTGTGTGGCTTTTGCATTCACTCACTGGGTGGAGGATTGCACACCGAAAAGAGGAAAAAAAGTATATTTTGTTGAATCAGCAAACTGAAGCAACCCGCCCAGCAGCTGTGTGATTATCCGATCTGGTGCAAAGAAGGGATGGGACAAACCTGTCATGGTGAAAAGTAACATTATTGCTTTTGGCAGCAGCCCATAGTTGCACTGGATTAAGTGCAACATGGGGAAGAAAAAAACCTTTCTTACAGAAAGTGTGTATTAAAATCCCTGTGAGATAATGGGGATTTAAATAGCTTCATAGATTGTGAAATGCTTTTTGAACTTTCAGTAGTCATTTAGCTCAGGTCTTAGCAATGGAAAAGATAATTAAAAAGAGAAAAGTTGTCAACATAGGTGGTGGGAGATTTCAGGAGTTTATTCAGTGTTTTGTTACAAGATAGAAATCCAGATTGTTAATCAGCCTGACATCTGTGAAAGAAATCTGATCTGGTAGCCAGTAATGTCATGCTGGAAATCTACAAGCCTGTGGGGTATTAAAGACTTTACAATTCTTTCTAGCAGGAGTATTTTTTCATCTGGCTTTTGTAGTGCATGTAGCTTGTTACCAGCCCACCGTAGAATCGACATTTGGAAATGTTCTTGTTCATGTCAACTTAACGAGTTGTCTGGAAGAAATTACTTAAAATCCTTTTCCTAGAGAAAGTTTAGAGGGGAAGAAAGTCACTTGAAAAATCAACTTGCTTGCTGTGAACCTTTTTTTTATATATAGACATATATATACACATGTATGCATATATACATGTATGTCTGTATATACATGCACACACTCAGCAATCTCATTCTTAGTGATGAATGTCTTCCATTTTGGATGAGCAGCCATATCCTGAACTTTATTCAAATCAATACATGAAGATGGAACATAATTTGGCTACAGAACTTAACGTTCATATTCAGTCTTTGAGGACAGAATCATTCTTGCATCTGTCAAGAGAGACTTTCTTGTGATTACTTTCAGGATAAGGAAAATTATTAACTGCAGGTAATTATTTTGTGAAATTCTGCTTGAATTCTGTAACCACAATGGTTTTAAGGGACCATTTTGGGTTTTATTTCCAGGGTCTAAAGAAGATTTCTACTTGACTCATGAGATAATACGACCTTTCTTATATCCAAATATTGTGAGATCAGAAGAGAGGAAAATTTCATACTCTTGATGTCAGGTAAATTATGTAATACTATTGAAGGCAGACATTAAGCAGGCTGGATGGAAATGTTTAAATAAGAATAAGGGATTTGCCTGCATTCAGGTCACCTGTTCAGAAAGGTTAATTGGAGTTGTGGTATGAATTACAGAAATTAAGACCTCTTTCTAAACATGATGTGATTGGTAGAAACAGCTTCAGGGGTAGAGTGAAGTTCTGTAGCAACATTATCTGCAGCACTTTCTCTTTCTGAGGCTGCAAGTTAAAACCGGGGTTGTATGCAAAGTCTGTGTAGTGAAAAGTGGTTTGGCATGTTATGACAGTGACTCCATCTTTCTTGGAAGTAGCGCTTTTAGCTGCCTTGTTTCTGTGTGAAAATTTGATCTTGATCCAGCTCAATTGTCTTCAGTTTGAGGGCTTGGGGTGTTCTTAAAATTTGTGTCAGAAGCAGATTTTTTTCATCATGATGATGTGAGGCTGCTGCTCATATCCAGAAAAGACTCGGTGTTTATCAGAAAGAGACATCACTTGTCTTGAGTGCTGGTGGTTCTTGCTGTCATGTTTTGACACTGCTACAGGGCGTTACCCTGGTGGAAATATAGGTCAGTCTCAGCAGCTTCAGGGTGATTCTGAGTCTTTCTTGAAAACTGTTTCATCCCCGAGTTATGTAGAGAGGAGTTTTTGCATTGGGCATAGCTGTGTCTCAGCTTTGTTATATTAACTTCATTGTTGACTATAACTTACGGCAAATGGACAGGTAAACAATGTAGTACTGACATTTTATGATATTAGTGATATTCATCACCAATCATTAATTGAGGCCTGGGATTTCAAGAGAGGAGTTAATATTTTCTGATTTTCTTCTCTATCAATGTGGCATTAACTTTGATAACTTCAATAGGAAATGTTTTCAAGTCTAAGGATGCTGATGCCTGCTTCCCAGAGACTCTGCTATGTACTAGTACTGTATGTGCTTGTAGTGCATCAGTAATATTGAACAGATTTATTACATGGACAGTGTTGTGTACCATTTCCTCCAAACTTCAACTCTAGCCTGATTTTTCAGCAAGACTGGAATTATTCTGTTGTCATGTCTAAGTTCTGGGATGCAGTTTATTTATGACTGCAGCTTTCATTTGTAACTTTTTTTGTAGTATGCAAGATAAAAGATTGTACTAACTTTGCAAGATAGATAAATGTTTTCTCACCTGCCCCAGTGTGTTGCAAGTACAGCTTTCAAAAATGCATCTCCACTGCATTATACTGCACATTTGAGCCCTAATGTGAGCTCCACTGGGATTTCCCAACTGAGCTGCCTAGTACATTGAAGACACTTTTGCTTGTGTTCCTTCTCTGTCCTTCTGTCAGAGTGCTCTGGGTTGTGTGCACTGGGTAAGAAAACAAGGGTTGCATAGGTGTTTTACTGCTGTTAATGTGTTTGAGACACTAAATTATTGGTTCTGCCTTGTTCCTATGGAAGGCTGGTGGAACTGGCAATAAAATTGATATCAGGCATAGTAAATCATGGCTGAGGTAGTGTCTTAAGTCTACCAATTTTTTTATTAGGTAAGTATTAGTGGCCTTGTTTTGAAAATTCCATATATGTTCTATTACTTGTCCTCTCATTGCTCCTCTGTGGACAGTAACTGATTGACAGCTTCAAAAGGGGCAGAGATCTGCCCTGTGGTATTTAGAAATTTAGCATTTATTTATAATGCAGAATATAATTATGCTGTCATTCTAAAAATGACCTAATTTTTTTTTTCATGTTTTACCTCAGTGAATGAGGTTTTCCTCATTCTGTATTGCTATGTAAACATAGTAGTATATAATTGATTTCCTACAAGATCTCTACTCTGTTTTAGAGGTGGAGAGTGATTCTTTAGGTTATGAAACAAAAGTCTTTAAGAGCTATCACGGTATTAAATCCCATTTTATTACACTACTTTCAGGAATGATTTAGCATTACTTTGAAGGGTATGCATACAGGTCACTGCTAACACTGTAAACATGCCTTTCAAAGTATGACAATATGGCACATGTAGCACTCAGTCCTGGGTCTTACCAATAATTTCTAAGTACATCGATCCATGAATACAATGTTATAGTATTGATAAAATGCCAAGTGCTATTCTGTAATAAGATGGCTGTACAGTTACATTTTTGAAGGTGATATTTGAAGTGTTTGTGTAAGTCAGGTTAGGAGCATCTTAGAGATTGGAGCAGAGTCATGGTTTTATAGTCCTGTGGCTCCTTTGTAAAATAACTTTTAAAAGTACAACTTAAATCTGATTTTGATGGGATGTTAAAGGTATCAGACAACTGATTTTATTTCCTAATTAATTTCCAGTTCTATTACCTAATTGCATGACAGCAAGAAATAGAATATTAGGGGGGAAAAAAACAAGGCTAATACAGTTTAGGTGGATATTTTGATGTGTGAGAAGGAGACTTGCTATGAAATAAGGAACATTACTGTTTTGAGCATTGGAATGTGTACATCAATAATGTAGGGTAATTAGGCTTTTTGTCTTGATCATGTTTTACCAGTCTGGCCTATTCTTTTTGTGTCTTTAGGTAATAGGGCAGTAATTCTCTGTTTGCATTTAAAATGGCTGACATTTTTGAGGAGTTTCCACAATCTAGATAATATATGGAGTCACATTAGCTGAGAGTTTGCATGGTGAATAACATAGATTAAGGAAAGGATGATGCATTCCATGTGAAGTAAGTGTTCTCCAGTGTGGTTTGGAGTCTTCATTAAATAACTGGCGATGATGTTATGCATTCCTAATATTATGCACTCAATTTTAAAACTGTTTGAGGCATGATGCAACAAAAGGAACATAGTGTATTAGTAGTGAATTAAAATTCAAATTATCCTTAATTCATACCCTGTGTGTCACAACAGTCATGGTTATATTCTGCTACTGATGTTGCATAACTGCTGGTTGAAACTAATGCTTTATTTTATATTCTGCACTAATCGCTTTCTAGGGTAATTGGTTTTCAAAGGGAAAGGAAAAAGGATTCTTAATTTAAATGTTTATTAGTAAGGATAAAACATGAGGTTTACATAGAAGGCTAGTCCTCTAATTACAGGTGTCAGCTGTTCTATTTTGTCTTATGTTCTTCAGCAATTTGTTCCTGGAAAGAAAGGAGTTTATGTCAGTGTCTTCAAAATTAAAAACAGAGTTGTTTTTTTATTTGTATGTATCAACAAAAATGTGTACAAATAAAGCTGACAAGTATATGTAGAAGGACAGGTGAAAGGAGTACTAAAAATCAGATATTGTACTATTAATTCTTTCCTGTATCTTGCCTGCATCAGTTAATCTTTCCAAAATAGCTTCACACCAAAGGATTTATTAAGAATAGCATTTGAAAATTTCCAAGCCAGTTTTGTTATGAAACATCCTTGTGTTATGCATGGCCTCCTTTTACGTATTGGTCTAGGTGGCTCTTAAATTGTTTCTCCAGGAGGGGTTGATCTCTGGCGGTGGGAACAGGCAAGTCTCATTATGGAAAGAAGGATGTTTACCTTCTGCAGGATAGGGCAGTGAGAATGCCTTGTGGGAAGGAGAGTTGTCCCAAAAAAAATCTTATATGCCTTCCTCTTAGTGCTAAAAAGTTCCCATTCAAAGATGTTTGCTTAATGTTTTGATGTATTTATACTTTGGACAGTGTAATGGTTTATAAACATGGTAGTCCCTCATCACTTGGCTGGCTTTTGTTATACCAGTTCATTGATTTGAGCTCAGTGAAATAAAATCTTCTGTTAAACCAAAAAAAAAAAAAAGGCAAGGCTAGAGATGAAAGATTTCATATTACAATAGTAGATCCTGTGGCTACCCTAGAAAGATGTTCTTGTGAATGAGGCATTGTTACTGCTTTTCACAGAAAACTGCTAACAGACTTCTCTCAACTTCTTTATAAATACTCTGCCAAAAAATAGAGGAACAATTGGTGGATTCATGTTACTACTGTAGCAGAAGGCCTACAATCATTTATTTTCTGGTCTTGGAAGCAGCGCAGCAGAAGGAATATAACATTGAGAATTTGATTTTAAGTTAGCAGAATAGGCTGAACAGGTGACCGACAAAGGACAGGAATTATTTGGCATATGACTGAATTTGTCATCTGACATTCATAGTGTTTTTGTGAAAAACTGTTTCATTTTTCAAGTTATGCTACAAAAATAGCTTTATCAGTTGGCATGCTTTGCAAGATTTTTCTACATACAAATCAAATTGGAAAACAGAGGGGATATGTGGCTGCTTTCCCTAAAGATTATACGATGTTCACTTCAGTGTGCTGGACAATGACATTAGGTCATAATTGTGTAATAAGTATAATAATGAAGACAGTGCCTGATCCTACTGTTTCATTTCTCAGAAATGAAACATGATTCTACAAAAGTACTTCTAGATATTTCTTGAATTATACCCAAACTTACTGCTCTTTTCTGTGGTCACTGGGCTTTTCTCAGGACCTCGGAGTTGAAATGCCTGTGCTATGAGAACTGCTCTCTTAGATGAGCTCTGGCTAACCAAGTTGCCCAGGAAACAAAATACACATGTTGGGAGCCCAGGTTTGGCTGATGTTCCTGGTGTCACAGGGTTTTCCAAAGGGGAAAAAAGGATGGGGATAGATGCTTATACTGTAGCCCTGTATTGCAGGATTTTTCTTCAGTATTGTTCTTAAAATTTTAAGGTAGAGAATATGCACTACATACTTCCCAAGCCTTCAGACAGCCAAACTGTTAAGGTGATAGTCACAAATACTTATTAACATATTTTAATAGCAGGTTACATTACAGCGAACTGACTCAATAGTTTGGTCTATAATAGAAGCTTTTTTGTTGGAATGAAGATTTTTTTCCCACGTCATTTTCCTTCTGTTTGAGATCTACTTAAGCTCTGGTTCTTAAAGGACTTAGTACTATCAAATCCTATCTAAGTTTCTGTGCGTGATATGAAATATGCAGGAAGAACAGATCTGTGTAGAGAAAGCCCAAATTTGCATGGTTATCTTTTAGAGTAGAATTGTATTTTCAGAATTTTTAAGAGTACTTTAAGTACATCATATTCATCTTTCTAGGAGATACAGAAAGTGTCACTTCTTTTAAAACAGTATTGCAGAGTATAAAAAGTTGGCTGCATCTAGGGTTACTTGGGGTGTGTCATGTCATATTTGTCGTGGTTTTCCATGCTAACTTCAGAATGTGAATGTAATTCTCTTTTCATTTGATTGAACTTTTATAGCTCTTCCAACATGTATGCAATGAGGAGAAAAAAACCTCTTTTGGTGTAAAATTTTCATAATTAATGTGTTAACAATACTTACCTCACCAGAAATATACAAAGCATGCATGTAGTCTTGTCTTTTTCCAAACATCAACCATTTCCAGAGTTCATTAACTTTTAGTTATTGTTTTATTTTCTTCATTATATACCTTTTACTGCATTTGCATCCTAGTTTCAATTTGCTGTTTCTTATCTTGTGTATCTCTTGCCCTTGCCTCTCTGTCCCTAGGGGCTTGGATCAGTGTATCTGGGCATGCTAGTCTTTACAAAACAAGGAGAGTGGAAATAAAAAATCTGTTATCATCTCTCTGTGTTAGCGGTATGAATGTCTCTTTAATTTCTAGAATTGGTTATTGAATTGAGGTTCTCCTTTCTAAGTGATAGGATGGAATACACAGATGCATACATAAAAGTCAAGGTGCCTTTTAGGTAAAAATAGAAATCTATGCACCGTTTGCTCCTGTGTCATACTTTGCATAGAACTGATGTATCATGAATGTAGCATTGATACTTAGAAATAAACCTCAAAGTTGCCATTCTAACTGAAGGCTTTACCTTTGCAAATAAATGCCTTATTTTTGGTTTAGGTGTAAAACGAAGGTGTATGCAGACAACCTTCCTACAACAAGCGTTGTCATTGTTTTTCACAATGAGGCTTGGAGCACACTTCTACGGACTGTTCATAGCGTGATAAACCGGTCACCGCGACACATGCTGGAAGAAATCGTCCTTGTTGATGATGCCAGTGAAAGAGGTAAGTGGTAACATCAGTGCCTTACTTCAGAAATTGAGACTGACTTTCAGTGGGCTTAGCTCTCCTCAGCAAAACGCAGTAGCTGGGGTGGAGGAAGGCAGAGTGAGCAATGCTCACTTTGAAATACAGGTAGCTCTTTCTCTGCTGAAAACTAGTGGAAGTTTGTTTCCTTTTCTGTGGGTAGTGTAGAGATTGAGTTTGTTAGTGGGTTTATCCCATTGCATGTTTTGTATTTGAAATTTTAACACGTTCTTAAAGAATGAGGGCATTTAGTATTTGAATCACCTGGTAAATAATAGCAAAGGCAACTCTCTTCCTTGCACACATGCAAATTTACTGTCAGTACCACAATTGAACTTGGTGTTCAAAAGGATTCATTTTGATTACACCTTTTCTGGGAAGTTAAAATTCAGTATTTATGCTGTAAGAAAGTCTACTTTTTATAGCTGGTCCTCCAAATTAAAACTCCATGCTACAGAATAAGACTTGCCATGTATAATGAAATTAATACAAAAAACTTGAAGCTGATCTTCTCCTAAAAAATAACTTTATTTAGATTTTACTTTTTAAATATATTTTTGTAAATTACAATATAGTAGAAATAAAAACAATATTCTAGACAATAATTTGTTACATCATTTGGGTTGATATTTGGCTTGTTTCTTGCTTAATCTTCCTTGGTGCTATGGAATGTAAAACAGAACTTGAGGGATATTTTTTACTGTGTTTTGTATGTGGAGATAAGAGAGCATTACGTTTTTTCATCTAAAACTTTTCTATCTTTTTATATTATGTCACCATTTTTTCTGTATTTCTGCATTGCAAGTTTTCCAGTAGCACTAATAGCCAGTAGGCCACTAGAAAAAGGTCTTGGCATCCAGAGGTTGTAGGCTGTTATCTGTATCAGCAAGAATTCCCATGCTTAAGTCGTGAAAGGGTTTTACACCCAGCATGCTGTCACCTCTGCCTGATGCTTTGATTCCGCTGCTGCAAAATCCATATTCTGCTGCTTCTGTAATTCCAACTGCAGAGTAAGATGGGTGCCTGTTGTCCAAACAGCAGATCTGTCCAAACAAGGTCTATGTATGAAGACAGATGCTGCATTTCAGATCAAATGGTACAAGGAGCATTATGGTGCATGAATTCCAATGGCTAACATGAATTTTTGTGGTAGTTAGCAACCATTACAATGTTTAACAGGAGTTTTTATAGCTGAAGAATTTGAGTGGATTTTAGCACTGTATATCTAACATAGTAGAAGGTTTCTTCTTCAGGTTGCATGTGTTATGATGCATTAGTGTATTAACTAACCTCTTCCAAACTATGTAGGTCTAGAGTACACCTGGTTGTGGAGCAGCTCAGTAGACTAAAGAGAGATGATATCAGCTAACGGAGCTCTGACCAACCTAAGGAAGCATAGTTCATGCACTCAGGTTGTGTTGGCACTTGTATCAGCCTGTGTTCCTTTCCTCTCTGACACCCTCACTTGCTTTTCCTTTCTTACCTGATACTAACTTTAACTGCCTCAGCCAAATTCAGTGCTATTTGGAAGAAGGGGCAGAGGCCTTAAATACTGTTATGCTCTGTCAGCACAGGAGGAATTCCCATGCAGAGGGTAAGGCTACCACATAAATATATTTGAGATTAAATGAGACTTTAGGAAAGCACAAGATCAAATTTCAACTGTTTTCACTTGGGGGGAATTCTAATTACACCCCCTAATTTCTGCTAGTTTTTCAACTTTCATATAAAAACTCCAGCTTTTTTTTGGTTATCACCTTTCTTAGCTTCGTTCCCAGGGAACAATCCTCATTTTAACACAGATGCTGGTATTTGGATTCTGAGTGCCTATACTAGGCATAGGTACAGGTATATGCTTCCTTCATGGAACAGAGGTAGTACATTTGTTTAGCACATTTGTTTTGATTAGTTAGCTTTTGTGCACAGACTCTTGCTAGGAAAACAAAGTTTATTGCAGGTGTGCTCTCTTTCGTTTGTCAGAACAGTCCTTAGTTCTAATTTGAATCTGTGCTAATGATTAATTGTGAGAGATCAGCTTTCAGTATGACCTAGGAATAAAGAACAAGCTGATATTAAAATAATGTGGGCATAATACAATGTCTTCTTCAATTTCTGTTTTAGAAAAATACCAGTTTTAACATAGCAATAGCCATGTCTTCATTATGAAGTAGAATTACAGTCCAGTTAAATAATGATATGGCTTTCTCTAGATAACTTTTCTGTTTCTGTGTTTGGGTTATGTAATGACAGCAAGGTAACTTAATTCCAGTCTGAAAGATAAAGCATTTCAAACTTTTTTTTAGTATTGTTAGGGAATCTGTTCTGGCATTGAGTTTTGAAATCTGTGGTCTTCATTTCAGATCACTCAGGCATCTTTTATTTGTAGTTATTTTCAGCAGTCACTGAATTTTGTTTTCCAAATACTTGTTACGGTTCCGGCAAGTGTGCTTTTATAATAAAACAAAATGAAGGGATATGATGCCTGAAAATGTAAAGGATTTAGTATATGCTACTTGAGCATTGTGTTGAACTGAAACAGCAGACTTTTCCAAAAAATAAAATGTTCAGCCTGAGGAGTTTATTTTGAATTGCATATAAGATATTATATTAATATATATATTAATTTATCTGGAATAAATTAAGTATTCGGTCTGCCTGATGCACAATTTGTACCTGCCAGTGTCATGCTCTAAAATAATGAATTTGCATAATAGCATGCATTTATTAACTCTAAAAAGAAAAGCTTTGGAGAAATAAGACATGTCTTGTAGCATCGTTCTCTAAGTACTGATCAGAATTGCATATTTTGGTTTTTAGTGTTGATCTTTGGTAAATATATTAAAGAAAGATAACAGGAGAAATCAGGATTAGTCAGTACTTAAAACTAGGTCAGCATTGAACAGCCAAGCATGATAGTAGGTAGATTGCATCAGAATGGAATAGGAGTTATACAGATTAAAGCAATGTAGCCAAAATTAAATTCCTTCCAAAAGCATAAAAGTATTCACACTTATTAAAACAGTGTTTGCATACTTATATGTGATAAATCTGTTTTATTGTAGTGTAATAAAAATTGTTCTAAACAATTTTTCACTCAATAATAGAATTGCCAAGGTATTTATCAACTTAAATACTTACTTGATTTTAACTGGATATATTTGTTATTTTGGCTTTCTTTGTTCTTCCACAGAAGATGCTCTTTAAAATGTCCATAGTAGTAGGTAAAATTGTGCACTCTTCTGATACTGAAAAAGTTTGAAAGGAGTATCCAGCAGAAAGAGTTAAATGAAACTGAAGTTACATCTCTGAAAATACATTAATCATTATTGTTCTCAAGTAGAAGTATTTGTGGTTTGGTTCTGGGTTTGTGTTTTGTTTTGTATATTTTTTAATATTACCAAAACCCTACTGTTTGAAATATATGAGGTAATGCTAAAAATGTATTTGGCTGTCATCCTGGGTGACTTGTAAACAACTGACTGTAATGCGTAGCACTTCTCATCTCAGTGTTTAATATAGCATTCAGAATTAATATGACTGCTGGGTTTATATAGAAAAACATCTATACAGCTTGGTTCTGGCATTGCTTGTAGGCCAAAATGTATTGCATGCATTAAAAGATTATTTGAATACTTTTTTTAAGAAAAAAAAGTAAGTCTCACCTTAAAAGAAACTGCTGCCACTTTCTGGATGGACCAAAACTCTACTCTTGCTACTTGAACTTAAGGAAGAAAATTGTGAGGGATGTTCATTGCTCTGAGAGAAAGTCTTCTGCAGAGAAGATCTGCTTAGATTTGAGCATTTAACCCTGGTACCAGAAGAACCCCAGAATTCTTGATGCCCAAGTTATTTTTGTGTGCTTTTGTAGGAATGAGGCATCAAGCTTTAC
>NW_009952990.1:8475345-8494577 GCF_000747805.2 Chaetura pelagica
TGAACATCTGACAATGTTTTGTTTCTGGAAATACTCCCTTCTGAAATGTTTAACAAGGTGGTAGTTCATGGGAATATTTTTAGGGACATGATTAAACGTGGGAGAGGGACTGTTCTTAACTCTGTTCCCTCCACAATGAAAACACTTCACACATCTCTGTTTCTTAGAGGAAAAAAATTTGAAAGTATTCTAAACGAGAAACTAAAATGATAAATACCTTACAGAGAAAATATAGGTAGGACTTCAGAATTTCATATGCAATATGTTGAGTCTGACTTTATTTTCTGTTCTGTAATTTTCTGTTTTGTTCTGTTTCTTGACTGGCTGCAGTTGTAATATTGAAATGTTTATTTTACTCTTCCTCCTGGCAGAATGTTACCATTCTCATTACTGTGCATTCAGGGACCAGTGTCGCAGCCTATAATTTGTTCAGCTTGAAGTGGTTAGAACTACTTTTACAAGGTTGACACTGCTACACCTGAAATGTGCAGAGGAATATGTTGATTTGTGTGACTTGCTCATGAGATGATTAGCATAGAGACAAGTGCTTTACTGTTGTATTCTCTTTGAATATCATGTAAGTCATATACATTAAAACTATAAATGTTACCATTAAATTAGTGGCTTTGGAAAGCTACGCTGTAAAGAGATGACACTGTATTTGCAACAGACTCAGCCAAATTACTTCTGTGCTCAACCCCAAAAGTCCTGCAAAATGTTCAAACATGTACACTTTATTTGTACTAATAAACATTTATTCATTTGAGTCTCTGTTAATACTCACAATAAGACTTTGAGTTTCTCTGGAGACAAGCATTTAAAATGTATCAAGCTCTTAGGCTCTTCTAGTATGGTTCAGCTTTCAAGATGTGTCAGAACTTATTTCTGTGGGTTTTTGTGACAGCCCAACAACGTGCAGAAAAAAATGAGGAGGCAATTAGAACTCATTCATCTGGAGTAGTGGTAGGGAATTGTAATCACCCTCAGGCCAGTGCTGCCTCTTGAAATTTAAAAAACAGCCACTAAGAGTTCATGCCATGCTTTCTTCCCCCACTCCAGTTTAATGTGTATTCTTGTATGAGGTAGTTACTATCTTATGCTAAATTCTAGTAGATGCTTTGCACTGTTGTAATACAACTAATTCCTTATAGTGTTGGGAGTGGCGCTGCTTAACATCTTTTTCTGTGATATGGGCAGTGGAATCAAGTGCACCCTCAGCAAGTTTGCTGAGAACACCAAGCTGTGTGGTGTGGCCAAAATGCTGGAGGGAAGGGATGCTGTCCAGAGGGATCTTGATGGGTTTGAGAGGTGGGCCCATGCAAATTGCATGAAGTTGATCAAGGACAAGGTCCTGCAAATGCATTGTGGCAATCCCAAGCACAAATACAGGCTGGGTGGAGAAAGCATCTACAACAGTCTCTGAGGTGAAGGACCTGGGGCTGTTCATTGATGAGAGGCTCAACATGAGCTGACAATGTGGGCAAAAAGCCTGCATCAAAAGAAGCATGGCCAGCAAGGCCAGGTTGGAGGGGGCTCTGAGCAACCTCATCCAGTGGGAGGTGTCCCTGCCTGTGGCAGGGGGGTTGGAATTAGATGATGCTTAAAAGTTCCTGCCAACCCAAAGCGTTCTATGATTCTAGCTCCTATATGCTTTGAGTGTATAGTCTAATATATTATCATAGAATCATATTCTGTAGCTATGTTATAAAACTATTTTGCCTTTTTTACAGGTTTGAAATCTGCAAAATATTGCAAAAGTCTCTTTCTGTGACTGGAAATTTTGTTCTTCAATTCTTTGTTCTTCCTTTGGCATCATGCATCGTAGTCTAATTTTTCATGATGGAGAAAAACTGTGCCTAGCAATGGGAGATTTGTTAATTTGGCAACTCTTCTTAATACAAGTAATTTTGAGTCTTAAGGCATATGGTAGTCACTTGTGGCTCATGCATTTTGAATAATTCATTCCTCAGCTGAACAGAGGCTTGTTAATGATACCGATGTTCATTTATATACAATTTTGTCTTTATTTTTGCTTTTAGGTATTGTAGTGATAATTTAATTTTAAAAATAGCCAGAAATATCTAGAGAAAGCACATTTGAAAAGTTAATTTGATCAGGTTTAAAGCTTATTGCCAAGAAAGTATCTGTAAGTTACATTCATGTAGGTGGTAATTAACTGTGTTCAGCTAGTGGGATCATTTCCTGTATTTTGTTGGTAGACAACAAAACCAAGAACATCCAAGAACACTTATGCATATGTTTTTCAAAATAAGAGTCACATGTATTCCACAGTAAAAATTTGCCTATCCCATCTGGTTTCTGTGGAAGCATTCTATACTCTCTTAGTTTTTGTATTTCCCATAATAAAGAAGTGAAGAGGAGGAGGAACTTCCTGCTCTGTCAAGTGAAACACATGGAGATGTTGAAGGACGTATTGTAAAGTGCAGAATTAGCAGCAGAGGAAACTAGCTGAGAAAGTACAAAAATATAGAAAAGGGGAAATGTTTCCTAATTCAAGCCTCTTCATTAAAAATATAACTACAAAGCTGAACAATGTAACTGACAGTTTCCATGGTTTGGGATCATTTTTTTGCAGACTTCTTGAAAAGGCCGCTGGAAAATTATGTGAGAAAATTGAAAGTACCTGTCCACGTGATTCGAATGGAACAGCGTTCTGGATTGATTAGAGCCAGATTAAAGGGGGCTGCTGCATCTAAAGGCCAGGTCATCACCTTCTTAGATGCTCATTGTGAATGTACAGTAGGCTGGCTTGAACCTCTGCTGGCAAGGATCAAAGCTGACAGGTAATTAATTATCCATCTCTTGGTCCACATTGGTTTTGGGGTTTTTGTTAGTAAGAAATGTGCCAAATATTACAGTATAGCCTATAAGCAAATATCTACTTTCTGAAGGGTTGGATAAATTATGCATTTCTCATACATAAGAGATGAGAGGGGGGTGTAGGATTTAGAAGCTAATTCAGTGCAACTTTTAAAAGTAAAATTTGCTTTAAAGTGAAGCTTATATGGCATGCAATGAGATAATGCATCAAATAGCAGGAGTCCTGAACATCCTGAGAGAGCAATGGAATTTGAGGTCTTCTGTCTGCAGCCTGGCCCATTTTTTTCTTAAATTTGGGAAGATATTCTTGAGGAATAAATGAAGCCCTGATCTCATGTAACACCAACCCTGTTAGCATGATCTGTCAGGCTTACTGTTTTCAGGTTCTCATTGTGGTTTCTTTATTTTGTAATGTATTTGTATTGTGGAATTCTGTGCTGTGACTTGGTCCTCTGGAGTGCATTCTAAAGTTAGAAGAGTTACTGGAATCATGCTCATCCACACTACAGTAACACAGCTTTGTATTTATACCATAAGTCAAAATTTACAAGGCTTATACCATCTGTGATAGAAATTGTATTCAGAGGAAAAAAAAACCACAAATGAGAATGGTCTACTTAATAAAACATTCAGTAACTCTGTATTTTCCCACTAGGCTGCTAGTAAACAGCATATTAAATGGACCAGATACTAAGTATGGTATTACAGATTTCTGTTTTGTTCTTGTGGCTATAGATAGAATCTTTGTTTAGAAATGTGCTAAGGCATAATGCTAAGTGAACATTACACATTTTTGTGAGACTACAATATATAAAATGTTACCATTTGTGCAAATGGCCCAATTAAATAAGTTCTTTGAATTTTAGTGGCAAACCTTGAATCTTTTTCCAGAGCTTTCTGTGAGAGTAAGCATGCTTGATGGTGGTTATTTAAGAGTCTTTAGAATGATTAGAATTTGTTTCTCTGAGTATATGCCTTAATGTCAGGACAGTGGCAAGGAGGCTTCTTTCTGTTGAGTTTGATGCACTAGTTATACTTTGTGAATAATGACTATAATTTCTTCGTCCTGAGGGCATATAAGAATACTTGCCAGAGCTAGTGACCAACTTTTCGTTTCAAAACATGCAAGTTACTTGACTAGCAATGAAAGCTTTTATGTTACATACAATCACTGTGTAGTGTTGAGAAAGCTATGATAACTGTTTCCATCTGTAGAGGGATAAATATTATTGGTAATAATGCAAGTACTATTTTAAAAAAAGAGCTAGTGTTGCCAAAATTGCATTAGAAAAACATACTTTCCCTTACATTAATTAAAATTAAAAGAAAACAAAGCCAACTTCCTTGACGTTTTGGTTTCTGTTCTTTCCTTCCTCTAGGAGAACCGTAGTGTGTCCCATCATTGATGTAATTAGTGATGACACCTTCGAATATATGGCAGGTTCTGACATGACCTATGGTGGATTCAACTGGAAGCTGAATTTTCGTTGGTATCCTGTTCCTCAGAGGGAGATGGATCGACGGAAAGGAGACCGAACCCTTCCTGTTAGGTAATGAGAAACTATTAAATTGGTTAAAATGTTCCTCTTATGTTTACTCATACCCTTTGTAGGTTAATCTTGTTAGTGCGTACTTAATGAAGTGTGTTGTAGCATCGTTTTTGTCTGGTTGAGAGAACAGCATAAATGTTCTTTTAAGTGGATCAGTTGTTGGTAACTTTTTGTTAGTAATGAAGGAAGCAATTTGATTTTCACTTCAGACATATTAAGTTTTACGTCAATTGCTGGTGACTTGTGAGTTTTAACTGTTTTTATACTGATGTATTTTAATTGATGCTTACTTTTATATTTTCTAACAATATTCTGAAAAGGTTAATTTATTTTCAGCATGTGTGTATATACTTGTGTATGTGGATATGTATAAACTTAATGTCTTCCAAGTGCATGGATGGGAGGTGAATTTATACCTGCATGTCATGTAGATGTTATGACAAAGGTCATGAGAAAGACAGGTAACTTGTGTATAATGTGTACTTTTTAACAAATGCCAGTTATATTTTCTGACCTTACTATTCTTAGAAGTGAGCCATATTTACTTACAATAAAGTTGAGGATATGGTCTTTCTTTTTTTTTTTGTTTGTATGTTTTTCATTTAAGAAATCCAGAGGTCTTCTCAGAATAAAGCACAGTTTTCTTTTTTATCAATAAGGAATTTGTGAAAAAATCTGGATGTAACCCTGACTGTACCATTTTTCTTGTATGAAGCAATAATAGTGAAAGCAAGCAGATCACTTCATGACCTCCCATAACTTTTTCAAGAGCAGTTGCCAGAAGTATAAATTTCCTGTAAGAAACTGCTTTCTTTTTTATGAGTTACCAGCATTGGAGGCAGAAGTCTTCTCAGAAATGGCAGCAGCTTTCTAGGGGTTGTTGCTCTATCTGGACTCCAATTTGAAGTGAGAAAATAGGGAGAACTGTCACTAACTGTTTCTGTCTCTGGAAGACTTTTGAGCCAGCAAGCACAACAATGGTAAATTAGTTTGGATGGAAGCCTACTGAGAAGGAAGATGTTAGGAACAAAAAAAAAAGCTATTTTGTCAGCATAAGTGTGAAATATGACTGATGCTTATTTTTTGTCTTGTTTTTCCCCCTTTTCCTTCCCCTCAGGACACCTACAATGGCAGGAGGTCTCTTTTCAATAGACAGAGATTACTTCCAGGAAATTGGAACATATGATGCTGGAATGGATATTTGGGGAGGAGAAAACTTAGAAATTTCTTTCAGGGTAGGTAAAACTCTTCTTTTTTCAGTGTTTTACTATGTGGGACAATGCATATTGAGTTCTGTAATACATAGATCTGCTGCTTGCGTTCTGCCTGCTGCCTGTGTCCTCTCATGTTGCAGTTAGCACTTTGCTTCCTGTCACATTCCTCCAATGGAGATGCTCTCCAAAATGGAGAGCCTCATCCAGTCTGGCCTTGAACAATTCCAGGGAGGGGGCAACTGTGACTTCCCTGGACAACCTGTTCCAGTGTTTCACCACCCTCATAGAGAAGAATTTCCTCCTAATGTCTAATCTAAATCATCCCTTTTCCAGTTTTAAGCCATTTCCCCTTGTCCTATCACTACATGACCTTGCAAAAAGTCCTTCCCCAGCTTTCCTCTAGACTCCTTCAGGTACTAAAAGGCTGCTATAAGAGCATTCCCTTCTGCAGGCTAAACAATCCCAACTCTCTCAACCAGCCTGTCTTCATAGGAGAGGTGCTCCATCCCTCTCACTATCTTTGTGGCCTGTCTTAGGATTCATTCCAACAGCTCCATGTCCTTCTTGTGTTGGGGGGCTCCAGAACTTGACAGAGTATTCCATTTGGGGTTTCACAAGAGCAGAGGGGGAGAATCACCTCCCTTGACCTGCTGGCCTTGTTTCTTTTGATGCATCTCAGAACATGGTTGGTTTTCTGGGCTGCAAGCACCACCTGTTACTTCCCTGTGATTCATGTGAGCCTTTTCCTTCCTTTGCTGTCAGCTTGCCCAGTTCCCTAAAGTAATCTCTGAGGCCCAATACACTCCTTACTATGCTGCTTTCCTCAGCCTGTGAGCATCCTTATCTGTTTGAGCAGGAAACAGGCATACATTTCTCTTCATGCAGTATGTATTTTTTCTAGACCTTAACTAATGCTGTGTCCCCAACTTAAACAGAAACTGATTATGAACATTTTAAGCATTTTTTTTAAACACTTGAAGCCATGCAATAATTATTCTGTCACTTTTAGATTTGGCAATGTGGTGGCACTTTGGAGATTGTAACTTGTTCACATGTCGGGCATGTGTTCAGAAAAGCAACACCATACACTTTTCCAGGAGGTACAGGGCAGATAATTAACAAAAATAACAGAAGGCTTGCAGAAGTCTGGATGGATGAATTCAAAAACTTCTTTTACATAATTTCTCCAGGTAAGCAAGTCCTTGGTGTTATAAGAAATACCTATTAAGAATTAAAATCTTACTACTACTGGGAAAGAACTTGAGTATTTAAATAAAAATGTTATTTCTTTGAGGTTTGTAAGACAAAGCCCACTTAAGATGTACAAAAAAGGAAGGCCTTAATTAAAAAATAATTTTGTTAGCCAGAGATGTGCCCTGAAGTATTTTTTTATCTTTTAACATTTACATGATTTATGAATGAGCTTTATGTGCAGTGGAATTAAAGCTCGGTGGAATGTCAAAGAGCTCAACTGTAGTGCTTAAAACTAGCCATGCAAATACATCTCAATGTGCTGGAGTTTGGCCTCAGGCTTCTGTGTTGTAGGGATTCCAGGCTGAATAGATCAGAAGTGATTTCCAGTAGTATAAGTGGCAAAAGTTAACATCTTTTGGCTTGGAGGAGTTTGCTCTTCACTATCCAGAGTTGTAGGGGCAAGCTGCCAATATACTTGACTGTGGTGATATTTATTATGTTTCTTAAAATGGATTTTAACAAAACAAGAGGATGTAAAATAGGAGAGCAAATTTCCTATGAACTCAAACTTTCTGAGAAGAAAAATATTTCAGGAAAAACAAGGAAGCCTGGGAAATACTGAATTATTATTTTCCACTAGGAGGATATTTTTGTTGTTGTTTGGAAAAACAACAAACAGAGAGAGACAACTTTGTGTAGAAACAGACTTCCTCTCTAAATACTTGAAACAACAGAAACATTCAAATAATAAGTGGTAGTTCTATATGCCATGTGTGCTTTTCCAAAGATGTATCTTTAAAAACAGTATTTCCTTATGCCTTGTTTATTAAGCCTACTTTATTATTGAAACTCAAAAGCTGTAATAGAGTGTAGTGTGAGTCTGAACAGTGTCAAATTCTAGATTACAGGTTTTAAGAATACTTGTGAGAACAAATGACTGCAGATTTTTGGTGTTTTTTTATCTTAAGAAAATCCATTACTCAAATAATACTCTGTAGGATTTTAATTAAAAAAATAATTCTTGGTACTACTAAAAGCTATTTAGCTGAAATCAGAAGCTAACAGCTTATTGTTAGTGCCCCGCATTGTTATTAATAAAGCATTATGAAGTCAAACATGACATGTATAGATATATTCAGAAAAGTTGTCTATAACCAGGTGTAATTATTTTTGGTTAAGATTGCTTTTATGTATCCATGGCAAGAGGGATTTTAAAATCTATAAAGTATCTGGAACACCTAAGTATAAAAATAAGCCAATTCTTAAAAAATGATGTAAATTACTTAACACCATGATACGGCTCTGTAACTTTACATAAAATCTCTATAGTCCTTCCATTTTGTGTGGTAACAATAAGCCAAAAGAGGAGGCATACAGTTTGAGTTTTGTAGGATTTTGGTTTGCTAGGACTTTATTTCATGGCTTTGCAGTATTGCAGAATATGAATGCTTTCTCCCATTGTATGACAAGAATGAAAGAATTTAATTTAAAATAGATTATGGTAAACATTTTGAAGTGGTGAAAGTAACTTAAGCAATCATCTATAACTGCACTGTGTATTTTCTTTCCTTTCAAAAGATGTGTGTCTGCATAGTTTGTATGCTAATAATGATCTGTGGATTTGGATGTGTTCTTGCCAAGCTCCCTGTAGAGCATCTGTACCTACTGACTGGAACACCACCTCATTTGTGTACCTGTATCTGTATTGACACTGCACTAAACTTTGGTATTAGCATTTCCAGGTGTTTCAAGAATAGGCTCATATAGCACCTGAATAATTTGGGTTACTCTGAAATTGTTTTGTTGTCTTAGGCTGCAGAGAGAGTGGTTACCAGTGTGGTTCATTCTTAGCTATGACAGAATACTTGTCATTCACGAACACCTCACTGTTGTTGTTCTGGTATCTCCAGTCCTACCTGACTTTTGCAGTCTCTGATTTTACCTGTTGACAGCAAATAAGTGTAAATTTAATTAAATCTTTCTGGTCAGTAGTTATCTTAGGAACTTGGTTACCTCTGCTATGTTGGCTTATTTAGCCATACACTGCCTTTCCAGGTATCCTTCTAAAATAAATTGCAAATGTTTAGTTCTTGCAGAATAATGGTGTAGTGACTCTCAGCAGTACCCTCAGAATACAGTAGGCAGCCTGTGAAACTCTTTGCTAGTACTTTGTGTATTTGAATATTACTCTGATAGTGTTACAACTTCTTGCAAGGAACAAGGTGAGAATTTTTAAGCTGGTGCTGGTTTGCAAGCCTGACTGCAGATAAACAAGGAAAACAGACAATCCTCTATGCATCTGTGTTTTTTTCTCAGTAGTTCACACAGATGAGAAAATTGTTTTTTGAAGGAGGTAATATACTGACAGGCATCACTGAGCCTAGCTAACAAGAAAATTGTTTCCTCCTTTATGTCCTTTCTCTTCTGATCCCCTAAGATAGTGAATCAAGAGGGGTTGGTCCAGGAGAGCAAGCCTAGGATTCTCAGGTAGCTTTGTTGTCTGAGGGGGAAAGGCTTACTGCTTGAATGATAGTAACTCAAGATACTTTTTACTATTAATGTTATGTATTTAAATGGAGAGCTACCCTCTTGAAAAGTAAGCCTGTAGTCCTTTTTCCTTTAGTAGGTGCAGTCTAGTAGAAATTGTTACTTGTCTGTTTTAAGCTTTCATGCATTTTAGAAGCCATCTCCCTGCTTAAAAGTGGTTAGGTACAGATACAGGTTGGGCAGGAAAGTGTTGCAGCAGCTGTTGCTCAGCCAAAATCAAGCCTCTCTTACTGTGCACAGCAGCTCTTCTCCATGATAGTAATGGCACAAGCTGCAATCTAGTCTCAGTTTTCCTCACAGTTATGCAATACAGCATGGTGCCATTCCTCTTAGGATTTCAGAAAACAAATCCAGCATGTGCAGGTGAATAGTCTGATTCCTGGCTCAAGTTCCTCTATTCTGTGAACTCTACCATTGCTTTCTTTCTAGTGTTTTCATTTCATCACTTTCACCAGCCTAAAATACTGGGACTGGGTTGCCCAAGGTTAGGCTTCACGAGATGACAGCATCACCAAGCTTGTATGGAAATTAATTTTATTGTTGACACAAAGTTTGCCCCAGAAGGTATCTTCCATTGCACTGGGACTAACTGGAGAGGCAGAAGGCTTGAAAAGATAGATTACAGAATTACCTGAGCAAGAGCTGTCTAGACATAGGTGTTTTGTCCTGAAAACTGGGTCAGTAAGCCTAGTTTCTAATCACTGCACACACTTGTCTCTAGACAAGTGCAGTAAGTCCCTATTAGTTATGTACAGGGATAACGTTTTTATTTATGGGTGGTGGGGAGGGCAGAGGGCTGAGCCCCCGATGGTAGTTCTGGCAATGTAGCTAAGCCTATGTTAAAAATAAGTACTGAGCGATGCCATGTGTTCTCGTTTTCAGCTAGTATTCCCTATTATCTTTAATTGGGAATGCAAATAATGTAGCTATTCAAATTGGTTTAAAATGGTTATTGCTTATTGAGTTTCATAATACTGAATAAAAACCAAGTGATATGATTTTTAACAGGAGACTAGTTTCGGATGAAACAGTTTTCATACTGTGCTTTTGAAAATGATTGAGCAATTTATAATCTGGAAGAAAACTTCATCCTTTTTTTTCAAAGCGTTTTAACATAAATGTATTGCCACATATTAACTTGGCAAGAAAATCTTCAGCTTTTGAAATTCTGAGAATGACAGAATTGTTGCAACATGGCTGACGGGAAGCTTAAATATAAGGTGGTAAAGAAAATTAAACTCAAGAAGGGGTATTCTATTCTATGTCTCTTATGATAGGCATAATTTTTATGTGGTTTTATAGAGGTATAAGGAAAGACCATTATATATTGCTGATCAGAGAAGTCTGATACTGCATACCAAACTTCTAGAACAGTGACAGAAGAAGATGCTGAGATGTCTTACATTGGTAAAGAACAGCTCTGGTGATCGTGTAATTGGATGATTTGATGCGGGGATTTTTGCCTTATCAATATTTATTTTTGAGTGCTTCTTTAGGCATATGTGTGAAAAAATCGTACCATTTTCCCACAGCAAACAGCAAGCTGTGTGACAAATTGGGAGGTCTGTGCTTTTAATGTAGTTGAGAGAGGGGGATATCCAAATTATATGGCCAAGTAAAGACAACAGTAGCAATCACTATTTCAGATTTTTTATTTTTAATTAAATCAAAATATTTGAAAGAACAGATAGTGGACATGATTGTGTTTGTGATGCACATACTTGCAGAATCTGGCATAATTATCTCCTGGGAGGAAGACTTGGTCTAATTCTTGTTTTGTGGTTCATTGTTGTTTGGTTTGATTTGGTTTTTTGTAGACCAGCCTTTTAAAAACAAGTACAAAACCACTGGAAAGTATATGTGACTGCTCATATATAAACTTTACTGGTTTGTGAAGGCAATAGTGATTTAGAGAGATACTTTATTTTTTTATGACTTGTTGTGCAGTTTTCCTAGTTTGCTTCCATTTTTTATTTTCCACAAAAGAATTGTTACCCATAAGTAGCTGCCACTGCACTGTGTGCTGCTATTGCACAGAATCATAGAATGGTTAAGGTTGGAAGGCACCTTAAAGAACATCAGATTCTAACCTCCCTGCTATGAGCAGAGACACTTCACACTAGACCAGGCTGCACAAGCCTCTTCCAACCTGGCCTTGAACGCCTCCAGGGTGGGAGCTTCCACAACCTCCCTTGGTAACCTATTCCAGCACCTTACTACCCTCATGGTGAAGAATTACTTGCAATGTCTAACCTAAATCTACCCTCTTTCAGTTTAAAACCATCACCCCTTGTCCTGTCACTGTCCTCTCCGGTAAAAATCCCTCCCCAGCTTTCCTGTAGCCCCTTTCAAGTACTGGAAGGCCACTATAAGGTCTCCCTGCAGCCTTCTTTTCTCTAGGCTGAACAGCCCCAATTCTCTCAGCTTGTCCTCATAGCAGAGGTGCTCCAGGCCATTCATCATCTTGATGGCCCTTCTCTGGACCCTCTCCAACAGGTCTATATCTTTCTTGTGCTGAGGGCTCCAGAACTGTACACAGTATTCCAGGTGGGGTCTGAGCAGAGCAAAGGGGCAGAATCCCCTCCCTGCCCAGCAGGCCACACTTCTTTTGATGCAGCCCAGGATGCAGTTGCTCTCTGGGCTCCAGCACACACTGGTGGCTCATGTTGAGCTTCTCATCAACTACCACCCCCAAGTCCTTCTCCTCAGGACTGCTCTCCAGCCATTCTCCCCCCAGCCTCTATTTGTGCCTGGGGCTGTGCCAACCCAGGTACAGGACCCTACTCTTGGCCTTGTTGAACTTCATGAGGTTGGCACTGGCCCACCTCTCCAGCCTGTCAAGGTCCCTCTGGTTGGCATCCCTTCCCTCTAGGGTGTCAACTACTCCACACAACTTGGTGTTATCAGCATAGGAACACTCAAACTAGTTTTATGTAATATAAATGAGGTACCGGAAACCTGGGAAACAGAGTAATTCAGCCCTGTTAAGAGGACACCCCTAAGGAAACTACAGTGGTTCAGTGATTCAGTCCATCTGCTAACATGATACTATCTGTGGTCTGACTGTAGTTGGTATGTCAGTATAAGGTTTGGGGCAGGCTTAACTTCAGAGAGGATTAAAAAAAAATATTTCATACGAAAAATGGTTAAATGACATATAATACACACCTTTTTTTTTATTACTGTGGGGGGAATATTGGCTGGCACTTTTCTTTCTATGTGGTGATATTTACAACTGCTTTAAGAAACAGCACCCTTGTTTGCTATTTACATAATTTTACATATAATTCTTTATGGTTGTGACCTTAATTCTTGTGGCCATTCAGTGATATGACAAAGCTTTAGCAGTTTTGTTTTCCAAAGATCAGTGTAGCAAACTCTGATGAATGAGTTTTGAGTTTCATAAGGTCGTTGTAAGCATGGCATAACTATTTCATCCATCAGCTGCTTTTCATCACATACTCTTCCTGCTTCTTTATCTCTTGAGAAAGTTCTACGTTTGGTGTAGAGGGGGTGAAGATAGGGCACTGTTTTGAGATGGATTTTATTTTTTGTTTAGTTTGTGTTTTGATTTTGTTTGGGGATTTCTTTTGTTACTGGAAAGCCTAGACTGAAGTTTTTTGGGCTTCTATTTTAGGAGATTCTAACATTTCATTAACACTAATAAAAAATTCATTAAAAAACAAGCTTTATTTGCTTTCATTCCCTTACCAATATAGTTCTCTATAATTTTTTTATAACAACTTATTTTTAAAAAATAATATTAAAAATATAAAAGCCTAGCTAGCATTTATTCTTTCTGGAATACTGGAATCACTATTTTTTTATTCATATTTACAAACATTTAGCTGAAATTATGCAGATATCTGTCTCAATTGAGTAGCAATACACCATCTGCTGGCAAGTCAATTTAATAACACAGTATGCCAACTTGGGAATGTCTTGAATTCAATTTCAAAAAGTCATAAATTTTAAATGTAGTTCACAGTTCTCTAAGTGGAGAGACTTCTGAAAAATATATGCAGCTGGAGGTGTATAGTGTGGTGGTCAGTGGAATTATATTTGTGTTCTGGGAGGGGAATTTAAATTCCTTAAACCTGTTCTTTTTTGGGTTGAGTTTTTGTTTGGGTTGAGTTTTTTTGTAGTGTATTATGTTTGGCCTGCGTGGTAGGGAGTGAAGTGTAGGAAATTCAAACCAGATTCAAACTAGGATTTATCGTACCCATAATTAATTAATTACTGCAATATTAGTTACTATAGTGCTTCATTCTGGTGTGGCAAAAAACATCTACTGATCATAAACACCCTCCTCAACCCATGTGCAAATGGGACTTGCAGAAATTGATTTTCAGAAGGTATTAAAACAACCATAAAGGAAAAGTCTAACAACCAAAAAGATAACAGTCCTAACAGTGAACATACTTTCTGTGTCTGCTGCAGTTATATTGAACAAATACTGAATTACTAAGAGGTTGGTTCCTTATGTGAAGGCTCCTTTCTGACTGTTTGCACTGTTAGATGATGAAGGGTCCAACAGTGGTACCAGCCTTACAGAATTAAATTAAAATGTAATTCCCCTTACTCATCACAAGAGATTGCAATGTTACACTGTGTAGATGTGCACCCCAGATGCCATTGTGGCTAGAATGTCATTAGTGACTATCACAGTTTCAGTCTTTCTCCCGTGATAACTTAGTAAGCAATTGTGTTCAAATTGTTCCATAAACCACAGGTAAGAAACTGCCAGATCTAGTGATTCCATATTTATTATAATTTTCTGGAAAAAGAAGTCTCAGTAGAGACTGATGTGATCTCTCTGAAAATATAAACAACATAATGCTGTATTAAAAAAAAATACAAACAACCCACAAGTTTTTTGTGTAGAGAGGACTTTTTCTGAAGAGTCTTTCATACAAGCAGTATATTATACTAATCACTTCTGTAGTAAGTGGAATTACATAAAGTTTACTAGCAACCATTACATACAACTTTTGTTTCAACAGGAGTTACTAAAGTCGATTATGGGGACATATCATCACGACTTGGACTAAGACGCAAGCTCCAGTGCAAGCCTTTCTCCTGGTACTTGGAGAATGTTTATCCTGATTCCCAAATTCCACGTCATTATTTTTCTCTGGGAGAGGTAAGATTTTATCATACATATTTATCTACCCTATGTAAAGTATGTTGAGCAGTAAGTTGCTTATGTTCTGAACTGATTAGGGCAAACAAGTTACCTCCAGCGAGGTTCAAGAGTCTTGCACCTGTGTTCCTTTCATGTGCAAAGTGATACATTGAGCTTCTCAGTGGGGCAGAAATCTGAGCTTTGGTATATAGTACTGTAATTTCAGCACTCTCCCTTTTTTACTACTGTAGTAAGTGTCATATAGAAGGGCTTTAGAAGTAGTCCTTCAGAAATGTATATTTATGGATAACTTTCTGTTTAACATTCTCTATGTGGAATATGAGCAGTGCTTTGCTTAAAAAAATAGACCAGGTCAAGCAATAGCTTTGCCTAAAAATTGCTTGTATCTTCACCCCCAGAACTCTTGTCAGACCTGCAAACTCCAGTGATCCTGAACTTTTGCTTGGCATCTCTGTTTTTTTTTGTTAATATGTCTTAAGTGACTGTAGAAGTAGGACAGATGATGGTGTAATGAATAAGCACATATCTACTCTCTCCCCTATAAGTTATGTTGACCCAAATATTGGGCTTTTTTTTGGGATGATTTTGTACTGTTTGTTCTTAAAAGAAACGTTTTTAACAAAATGGAGCAGGCATTCATGCTGCTGCATGAATGTCAGGAGACTGATATTCATGCCTACTTACTGTGTAGTAATAGAGGGATTAAGGCTGTAACTCAAGAAAGGAGAAAATTGAACTCAGTCACCCGTGATTTCAAAGGGAATTAAACCTACTGTGCCTAGGAGTGTGCTTTAAAATTTCTGGCAATTTTGGGTTGGAGCTTTAATTGTGTCGACTATGCTGTAGCTGAGTCTTTGAGCAAAAAGAATCCCCAAGATGCAAAGATCCCCAAAAGAAAACAAAGAAACAAACATGATTCTGTAACCTGGTAGCTCCAGCATTTGCTTGGGAGTTGAAGTGTCAGATAGTGGTCTCTCATGGTACAGTTCCTGTATTTTGTATTTCGTTCACATAACCTCTGGGTGTACAGCAGAGAGAACTGATGCCAGTGTGGTTTGAGATGAGCCTCTTTCTTGTCTAAAAACAACAACCTTTGGTGATGTGCTTTTTTTCACTTCTAGATAAGAAATGTGGAGACAAATCAATGTCTGGATAACATGGCAAGAAAAGAAAATGAGAAAGTTGGAATCTTCAACTGCCATGGGATGGGTGGCAATCAGGTGACAATATTTTATTATCTTAATGTATTATTTGGAACACTACTTCTCATCAGAACAATATTTTTATTATTACAGTAGTTATCCTTAAACTTTACAACTTAAGTATATTTAAGGAAGCCATCACTGAAGATGCCTGGAAGAGAACAGGCATGAGATTTGGTGGTTGGTTGTCCGTTGTAGCTTTTTGAGTCCTGGTTGCAACAGATTTTAGATAAACTTTCAAGTGAAAAGTTAAATGAGGGGAGGAGTCGGAGGCTGCTGTAAGCCAAGCTTCATGTCTTGTAGGTTCTCTGAGACTGTTTCCTAGTTAGACCTCCTGTTTCATAGAATCGTAGAATTGTTTGAGTTGGAAGGGACTTTAAAGATCATCTAGTTCCAATCCCCTGCATGGGCAGGGACACCCCCCAGTAGATCAGGCTGCTTTAAAAAAAGCCAAACATGCCTGTACCTGAAATGCTAGTTTTAGTGTACATTTTTCTGAGTGTTGGTTCTGGAATTTGTTTTACATCTGTTTTTTCATTCTACTTCAATAATTCTTGGTGAATTATTTTCTGGTATACAAAGATTACCTGTTTTTGGAATCATTCTGTTTCTGTGCAGGAAGCAGTCTGCAATTTAAAAATGTCAATTTTGTCTGAAGAGCTTTTTCATATAGTATATTTATTCCCTTAAAAAAAATTATTTCTCTGTGTGCTGAAGATGGGGAAAAAAGTGGTGTATTGGATCTTAATGAAGTAATGCACAGGTGTTCCCTCTTCCCCTTACTCTGGTAGTCTTTTAGTTGAACTTTTTTCAGTTCCTCTCATTCATTTTCTGTTCAGGTTTTCTCTTATACTGCCAACAAAGAAATTCGAACTGATGATCTGTGTTTAGATGTATCTAAACTTAATGGCCCAGTAACGATGCTCAAGTGCCACCATCTAAAAGGAAATCAGCTTTGGGAGTATGATCCAGTGGTAAGTCTTCTAATGACTTGTGACATTAAAATGGGACAACTTTTTTTTCCATGAGCCTACAGAGCAACATGTTGCTTTGTGAGATCAATATTTGACAGTCAAAAGAGGAAACAAAGTCATGATTATGTTCCACTGCCATCTTTAATTCTGATGTAGTCACTTTGAGTATACTTGTATTAATTTAATTACCTGGTGAGTTTTTAGAGAGCTCTTAGAGGAATAGTTTCAATGTGCTTTCACATCCTCTGAAGAAATATAATCTGCTAGTGTAGTGTTCTGTTATGGTGATATCAACAATGGAAAAATATTCCAAGCATCTGCTGGTCCAGTAAATGGTAGTGCTAATGATCTTGTAACCAATTTCAGCACCAGGTGTCTTATCTCACAAAAGATACAAAAGAAATAATTTCCTAATTAAAATATCAGCATCTCAAAATTATAAGCAAGGTTTTACATTTCTAGTCATGGCATGGTTAAGGTAGAGTTGCTTAAAGCTGCTTTATTTTAACAATTTTCTTTCTTGTACATAAAGTTCAAATTTATTTTGAAGTTCGTGTGTTGAACTGCTGTAT
The DNA here is from genome assembly GCF_000747805.2 of Chaetura pelagica. NCBI lineage: Eukaryota > Metazoa > Chordata > Aves > Apodiformes > Apodidae > Chaetura > Chaetura pelagica. The sequence continues at coordinate 8,492,586 of NW_009952990.1, forward strand.
CTGGAAATTATTAACTGCTCATCTCTTCATTGTCATTATGATTTGCAAGTTTCATAGACAATTTTGTGATTGAGTAGTACTGTCAAGAACTCTTGACTTCAGGGTATGGCTCATTAGCAAAAAAGAAAATTCTCAAGCTTGTTAATATAAATCAATTATTGCAAAGGACAGTTGCAAGTCAAGTTATGGAAGAGGAATCTTGCCAGTATAATAATTGTGGCTATTTGATAAAGAGAACATGTAGATATTTAGGTACTAAAAAGTTATTTCACTTTTTTTTTTTTAAAGGGGGAGAAGGTATTTCTAACTCAATAGACTTGCTGTAGATTTTAGCAGCTGGGGTGTTAGTGAAACCTACAACTTTTAACAATAAAAGGGAATATGTATGAATGACAATTTTTTTACTAGGATGGCAATAACTGTGGAAGACAGTGGATCTCAACTAGGATTTCTGCACATTGCTATCAGCTACTGATAGGAGACTGAAGAAAGTTGTTGAAGGCTTTCAGGATTTAATGTTAGCTGACATTATTAGATTTGAGTCTTGGCAACCATTCATTCTTGTTTTTAATGTTGTTAGTTTATCTAACTTCAGTAAGACAAGTAATATTGCTATATGCAGTGATTCCCCAAACAGCAAGTCCTTTTTATTTTCTATCTACTTTATCAGTGCTGAGAACATTACATCTACAGACACCTAATTGTGATAGTCTATCTTGCAGTGATTGCCACAGACTGTAAAACAGACCTCCCCGATATCAATGCCCAGACATAAATTTTGTGGTGTGTGGTTTTTCTCTTTATTTTGTCAGTGGAAAATCTAGGTATAATGTTTAGACCTGTACTGAAAGCTGGGTAATAAAGCACAGAAGTAAGTTAGAGAATACTTAGCAAGACCCCTGGCCCATGTAGTTGGGTGAATTTTCTGGATTTTTTTTTTTCCCTTCTCTTTCTGTTCAGCAGATGTGTAAGAAGCACATTTCCCTTAATGGAAGGAAAAGAAAGGAGGAGGAAAACCAAAAAAAGCTGTGCATTAGTTATTTGTCTGCTTAAGTCTGTTCCAACTCTGTTCTTCAGGTGTTGTATGAGTGTAGGAGATTGATGTGCTCTGTTTTTTGTTCTGTTTTGGGGTTTGTTTTTTTTAAATTTTTGCTACTCATGCACAAAAGGCCTGCCTGTTCTGCTACTTTTCAGTCAGTCCAGTGTCCTGGCTGTACTGCTGAGTGAGAGGAGAAATACTGATAGTAATGCCAGGCAGTACCATAGACAGGCTGGTGCACTGCGGAGTATCCATTATACAGTGGCAGGAAGTGCAGCTTCTGAAGATCTCTCCTCTGTGAGGGGATAGTGCTAAGATAGTTAAAGCGCTGTATGGAAGATTGCAGAAGATTAGTAGATATGGGAAAACATACACCTGTGTGTGTATTTTTACACTTTTTTTTAAAAGAACATGGAGGTCAGTATTGTATTCCCAAATGAGGAAAAAAGTGGACTTCTGAATTCAGTTCTGAATTCGTTCTGATTCAGTGTGTTCATTCTGAGCTGATCAAAACTACAAATAAAACTAATGGTCAAAATCGTATACCTTACCAAACTGTAATTTCTGGCTCCTCAAAGATTCCCAGCTGTGTAGTCATAATTAAAACTGATGGATAGAAAGAACGTCATTTAGAAGTTTCAGACTGTTCAGTTCTTCACAAAACAATGCTTTTAGTATCTACAACATCAAATGGCATATGGAAACCTTATTTTGAACTGGGACCTGGAGTCCATAACCAAGGGGTCTCATCTAGTTCTTGTTTACATCAGGAATAATTTTAATGGCCACTAGAAACTTTTTTATTAGCTGATGCCTGGTGATTTTTGTAAAACTAATTTGTTTTTATTTTGTCTTCAAGAAATTAACCCTGCTGCATGTAAACAGTAACCAGTGCCTGGACAAAGCCACCGAAGAGGACAGCCAGGTACCCAGCATCAGAGACTGCAACGGCA
>NW_009952990.1:8494658-8497711 GCF_000747805.2 Chaetura pelagica
GCTCCCAGCAGTGGCTGCTCCGCAACGTCACCCTTCCAGAAATATTCTGAGAGGTTCTAAAGCAAAGCAAGGACTGACTGGGCTACCTCGGCTGATACTTTGGCTACACCCTGAAGTAGCAACAGAAGAAACTTCTGCTCAGCAGAATCCACAGTTTGTCAACTGTTAGAACTCGTGCAGCTTCTCAGTAGCTGTGAACCAGCCTTCCTGTATAAGGATGTGAAACTACCACACATACTAGTGCACCCACTGATGTTTACAAGATCAAAAGAGTTTCTTCCAGCAAATAATTTAGCGAATGTTTGGACAGTGGAAACATAATCAGTGAAATAGTCTCTCTGAAGAGCTGCATATCATTGTAGTTTGCTTGCACATCAGTAACCTCTGCTGAAAGTGCTGTTGTAATGAAGAAAGTTCCAAGAATTTTTTTTCCTGGTTAGCAGTGGTAACCAGACTACTAAATATAGATACACCAATAAAAGAGAGCTGGACCATATTCAGTAACATGGCATAAGAATTCTGTGGTTTAAAAACAAAAAGTAAACAGGGTTTAATGGAAACTAAATCAGAACTATAAGAAGTACAATTTGTTATAGTGAAGTATCAAATTTATATGTAGATTTTATACCTCAGTGGGGAAAAATAACAAAGTCAAATGGTGTTTCTCTTTTTCAATTGTGTGATAGTTCATAAATACTTTTTTCTTTCTGGTGGGTCTAAAATTATTTTGGGCACAAACAAAATGAGCATAAGAATAAAATTAGCTCTTGAATGTCAGATCAACTTTTTTTTCATTATTTTCTTTAAATTTCTTGCCTGTTGGAATTGTATCTTTTTATTACTGTCTGAAAACTGGAGGTTAACATGCTGTCTTAACTTTTTTTTTTTGTCCAGACCTGCCATTTCAGTTTATACTTGGGTCAGTCAGCTCATGGACTTCCATGGCCAAACAAAAGATTTAAGTACACTTGAAATTAAGTTAACTTGACGGATTACACTTAGCACCCAAGACTCATACCTACTGTAATACAGTTCTGTTTTATAGCAGTACATCTTTTGTTCCTTGTTTTATTTCAGTCATTAGAAACCCAGAAGAAAAGATACATGATTTGGGTTAGCAGGAGACCAGCAAAGCTGAAAGTTTTCTGGAATCCTTTTTCACTTCATATTCAGATGTGCTTCATTGTCAAGTGCATATTTAGATTAGACTCGGAATTGTAATGTTGATCTGCTACTTTTTCTAATAAAACCTAAAGAAAAATAGCTTAATTGGCATGGTTTTTAAAGTTAACATAGCCAAAAGCAATATGGCTATGTCATTACATTACATTTTAACTGAATTGCTTTGTTTTGTTAAGAAAAATCTGTATAGGCTGATCTTGAAAATGAGCCACTGAATGCTCAGAGTATACCTTGAATTTTCTTTTGGAAAGAAATATGAGATTTACTTAATGGAGAGGATATTTTTTATGACAAATGTCATTGTTTGGCCAATTGTCCTGTAAAGCAAATTAAAACTAGACTCATGCAAAGGTTGTGTGGAATTATATTTGGCTGTTATTGCCATTTGAGGTTTGCTATTCCAACTTGCTTTAGTCCATGTTATCTCTCTTATTTCTGCAGCAGTACACAGGAGTTTTCATACACAAAGCAGGGGAAATGTTAACAAATTTTTCAGTATTATGCTGCTACCTGAAAAATATATAGGGAAAGTTGATGTGGGATTAAAGCATCCAAATATATAACTGTCTTGCATTGACCCCTCTTTCTAGATAGCTCTGCAAATCATACAAGGTCAAAGGGAATTTATGAAAGCAATGGTACAGTACATTTATCAGAATGATACAGAAGTGTCCCCAGATGACTTTAAAAGCCAAAACAACACTGTCTTGGTGGTTATATGGAAGACTTATTCCTTTGGTGGAGTCAGTTAAGAGGATGGGATGAGTGAGAGTCTCATAATTTGTAATTGATATATTTTCTTGCTCCTTAGATCCTGTGTGGTCCCTTCTGGTTTTATATTGTTTTGAAATGCAGTTTGTGGTTGTCTGACACTGCATAGTATCCCACTGAAATACTCTTTGCAGTCTTCTGCTCTGTTACAAGTGCATGATTGTTTGGATCATGTCTTGGATTTTATTTTAGTTTATGTTAGCAAACTAGCTTTGTTTATTTTTAATTTTTTTTGAGGGGATGGGTAAAAATGAGGTTCAGAAACAATATTACAAACTCAAAATACATCCCTTGAAAAACACTGCCTGGGAAGAGGCTCTAAATCAGAGGTGGGTAACCTTTTGTGGGATGAGAATCAGGAGCATTGGAAGTGCAGCGTAAAAATCCTCTAAGTTTTCAAAATGTCTTCATTTAGCCTTTCAGATTTCATAAGCATGTGGCACATCACTAAACATGCAAAAATAAATATATTTTCACTTCATGTTTTTAACTTATTTTTAACTTTCTTACTGCTATGATATCCTGTTTACAAAGCTTAGGTGTTATAGCTTGTAAGGGAACTACAACTGTAGGCAGGCCTCAGCATTACTGTGATTTTGACCCTTGTCCTTTTGATGAGTCATTTTATATGTTGGTCAGATAAAACTGCACCAAAAATCATCACAACTAAACACACATCACAACCCACATCTCAAGTTGTCAGCTTCTGAAAGCTGAAGTAGCAATCTGATTTACAGCCTATATCTTACTGATCCTTACCAACAAAGGTAGCCTTCTTCTCCTGCTGAATTCAAGGAGAGAGGGGAAGCAGCAGACTGGAGAGTGTTCACAGCCTCCAGGTGTCTGGCTCAAAACCTTTTGGCTCAGCCAGTCCCATGTGGGGTATCAGGTGGTGGGTGATGGTGGTGGGCTGTGCTTAGCCTGCCTACCTCACCTCAGCAGGTGCTCAGCAGGGGTACAAGCTGTGTTGGTGCACAGCACAGGGCTTCTGCAAAGATTCCTTGCCTCTTCAGTAACATGCGTTTCAAATACTCCAGTGTGAAGCATCTTTCAAACGTGGCCATGGAGTAACTTCCCCTTAAAGGTTTTCTTCTATCTTT
>NW_009952990.1:8497899-8506317 GCF_000747805.2 Chaetura pelagica
CTGAAAGGGAGCTTCCTTAGTGGCTCTGTTGAGCTGTAGTCTCCCCGTGGTGGTCCTCCACTTGCAGGCATAGTACTTCTGTGTCCCAACTTTGGGTACGAATACTAGTTGACTCCATCTGTTCAGAGTTACAGGCATACTTAGCTCCTTTCCATCTAATCTGTCTTCCCATTCTGAAGTATTCAGTTGGGATTTTTAGAACCTCTGTAGCTATATTTATTTAACCTGTTCCTATAAAAAATGCATTGTTTTATTCTTACTGTGTAACATACCTGTGTGCTTAGGCATATGAATAATTTCTAGTAGAAATCCCACTCTGCTTTTGAGTGCCTCTCCATTTATGGCTGCTTTGTTCAGATCAAGTATAAGAGGAAAAAAAAAGATCACTGCTCTCTTATTTGACATTGACAGCAAATACAAGTGGAGTAAGTGAAAAAATCAGAAAATCATATTTTGAAGAGAATTGGTAAGCTTTTTGTCTTTCTGTCCTGTGTATTTAGCATGCATTTCCTATGCATGCATGTTCTGTTCTCTATCTCTTCTCATTTGCCAGTGCAGAGACATTTATTGAGAAACACCAGTGCCTGTTAACTGTGTTGAAGTGTATTACATATTATGTTACAAATTTTGGATTTCCATGTTGTGCCAGGTCTAATTAGGTTATCTTCCATCTGTCTAGATACTGAAAATCACAAAACAATTATCTGTACATTCAACTGTAAATGTTTTGTCTCAATCTGTCAGTTGTTTTATCAGTATGAAATTAAGTTGTATTTTAGTAGCTGTATTTTTATGGTAATACTCTACAAAAGGGGTTAGCAGTCACTTTTTATTTTATCACAACAATGGTCCTAATCTGAGATATGTACTATAAGCAAAGTGGCATCTCTGTGTTACAAGTTAGTAGCAAAAGTAAGATAATCTGATTCTTACTCTGCAGAGTGCTGCTTAGGTGCTCTGATTGTTCAAGTAGTGTAAGACATTAGCTACAAAACACTGACAGATATATTTTCTGCCATATTTTCCCTTTGAGTTAAGGAAGGGTGTGCAAGTATGCTTCAGAAGATTAACTGAGAAATAGTTACTCAAAGCTTTCTTTCGCTACATTTACAATTCCTCCATGCTTTCAAATGAAGAAATGTGGGAAAATTGGATTGTTACAGAACAGATCTTAATAGCTTTAGAAGCCTTGCATCTTATTTGAACTTGTTTTACTAGAGATATAGTGTCAGGCTGGAATATTAAACTTTCACAATGTCAGAGTACTGTTTGCTCTCAGGCCTAGAAGAACATTTCATAGAATCATAGAATGGTTTGGGTTGGAAGGGACCTTAAAGATCATTTAGTTGCAATCCCCTGCATGGGCAGGGACACCTCCCACTAGATCAGGTTGCTCAGGGCTCCATCCAGTCTGCCCTTGAATGCTTCAAGAGATGGGGCTCCCACAACTTCCCTGGGCAACCTGTTCCAGTGTCTCACTACCTTCACACTAAAGAATTTTCTCCTAATGTTTAAACTAAATCTCTCTTCCAGTTTTGATCCATTGCTTCTTGTCTTCTCACTACAACGCCTTGCAAAAAGTCCCCCTTGGACAATGCATTTGTAGCACTCGGTTTGCTTTTCATGTGGTGTCAACTGACCCATACCATCCCAAGCTGTTGAGCCAGGTGATGCTAGTAAATATCAAACCCAAACTCTGAAGTGAAAGTAAGCTACTGCTTTTGACAATAAATGAAGTAATTTCCAAAGCATCAGTATAATGCAGGAGTACAGAAGTAATTATTTGTTCTATGTTGTATTCAGCTGAAATTACAGGGGTGTTTTTTGTTTGTTTTTTGTTTTGCTTTTTTTCCTTGTCTGCTGTTTAATCACCTGGCTTTGGTTACTTTGATATCTTAAATAACTTGGACTTCTTTCTCAGTACTTAACAATACTTGTTTCAGTCAAAAGCTTGACATGCTCACTATTGGTTTTCTCTTGGATTGGAAAGGACCTCTGCAGGTCATCTGGTCCAAATCCATGCAAAACTGGGGCTGACATAAAAGTGAGATCAGGTTGCTTGAGAACTTGTCCAGTTCTTGTCTCAGCATCTTGAAGGATACACTTGAAATTTCCTTTCCTGCAACTTGTTGCCTCTTACCCTCTCACTGTGCATTTCAAAGTTGATAATGAATCTTTGCTGTTCAGATACTACTATGTCACTTTCCTGTTTCTGGGACTATAACCTGTTGGCCTTGTATAGTTCATATACTGAAAGTGCACTGCTAATAGAAAGGAAGTTAAACCAGTAATTTAAGAGACTTTGCCACTTCTTCCTCTAAATTCCAGAAATATGCCATTGCTATTAATTTAATTTTGGCAAAAGGAGGCACCTATCCTGTTAAGTGGTCCAAGAAAAACCTGTTGAGTCTGTCTCCAGCCCACAGGACGTGGGAAAGGATCCCAGCCTTCATTGCTGTGGTGACTTCAGCATTGGAAATATTCAGACCAAATAATTTGAGGGTAAGTTTTGTAGTTGCCTTGGCTTCATGATGAGGAGATCTGGATTGTTTCAAAGCAGAAACCTTGTTTCAAGTTCAGTGAAAACAGGAAGAATTATCTAGCTGCTGTTTTCTGTCATGGTTTTGATGTATGTTAATTGATTAATCAGGGTATCCGGGTCTCTAGTGGATCTTCTTGGTGTCAAAATGTTTTGAGGTGACTAACCAGATTAGCAAAGTGGGAGTTTCAGATCTATGCTAGTTAGGTGGACACAGCTCAAGTGACCGTTTCTGATGGTAAGTATTCTAGGACTTTGGGATGTAACAGCTGTCACTAAAGGTGTTTGCCATAATGTGGTGAGTGGTGGCTTGTTAAATGTCAATGAACCCTTCACTTGCAATTTCTCTTATATTCTTTTAAGTCAGGGAAGTGCTGGGAGTGGAAAGTGTCATTTCCATTACCAGGGTAAAAAACCTCTCTCCATGTGAAACGAAAAAAGAAATGTATCCTTGAGGCAGAGAGATCAAGTTGCTCAAGTAATTCCATTCAGATGTTACTGTATTAATATGGTGAATGAACTGGAGACAAGTCTCAAACCCAAAAATCTCTCATTCCCAGATGCTGAAAACCACAGGGACCAACTTCATATTACCCATATTTATGGCTTATATGAATGCAGTACTTTCAAAAATCACTCTTTGTAGTCAAAGCCAATCATTCTTCTGATCTGGCCTGGGATGTTTTTGTGATCTTGAATGTGAATTACTAAAAAAAAAAAAAGCAAATAATTGTTTAACTACAGATTGTGCATATGTGCATCTTTATGTGAAGTAGTTTAGACAAAGCACATTAAACTACTTCAGCCAATTATAGCTGAAGTTCAGCCCCACAGCAGGAGTGTGTACACCTATCACTTGAGAGGCTGTTTACTCCTGTGTTAGGTGTTGTTGGCATGCTTAGCCCTGCCTGTCATGTTTGGTGCATAAGATGTAGTCAGTGCCATCTCAAGCTGCCTAATCACATCCCTGGGGCGATGAAACATTCATTGTTCTTGTTCCTTTCCATGGATCTGGGCTCCTGGGAGGCATTCTATGCTGCTTCTACTTTTCTACATTGTATTCTTGCCTTGAAGAGTGGGTTTTGGCCCTGTGTGACGGTGCTGAAACACATTTTGAAGGAAATTTTACCTTCTTCTGAGTCATGGGTTTGTAGAAAACAGACCCCAAAGGTCTGGTTTATTTTTGGGTAAGCACTTGCCAGAGACTGGATCTCTTGAATGTGTCATGATCAATCCCTTAAGACATACTTTGTTTCTCTGATCTTTCAGTCCAGTTGGATCAGTGATCTTTCAACCTCATGAAAGCTTCAGAGGCCATTGGAGTATAATCCATTTACTCTGTTCCTGCAGTCAGATTTATTACATTGTCATTATTATTTTAAGTAATCACTGAAATTACTAAACAGAAATTCATTGTTTTCTTCAGGTTCCCAAAATCCCACTGGTCCCCATGACTTCATTAGTAGAGAAGGAATTTTTTGCCTTTATTAGGACAGCAGCATTTTAGAGCTACTGGTCGAGGTGAGCATACCTGATCTGCTCTGTACTTGGTGTTGGAACCCACTTTTGAGCACCTCCCTGCATCTGCCCCCTGTGCTGCCACTGTGCAAAACATGGACAGGTGGTGATGACCACCTTGCCTTCACCTGATCCCACAACAGGTGCCTGAAGTTTGCAGACCTGACTTGAAACAGTTTGGATGAATGGTTTCATTTTGAAGGTCACAAACTACAGACCAACATGTTTTCCAAATCTTTTCCATTGGGGTGGTTGAGCTGATTTAGTAGTCAGTAAGGTGGGAGCCCTTGTCCCATTTTTACCCCGATAGCTAGTTAAAGATGCTTCCCTATGAAGTATTTGCTTAAAGGAGAACCAGCTTGTTGGTTTGTAAATGGAGAGGAGACCACATTATTCTGAACAGTGAACAGGCTCTGTCTTTTGCATGGTGTTTCATCACTGTCTGCTAGGATGCTGCATGCAGCTAACAACATACTATAAGCAGCTGGTGTAATATCCACAACACAGTAAAATGTTGGTTTGATGTAGAAGTGGTTGACCAATGATGCTGGTGCACTGAGTTTCAGGCTTTCTTTCATTTATTGCACACTCTGAATATTCTGGTGCACAGGCTGAATTGGTTGAAGTTCCTGTATCTTGTGCAGGAAATGCAGGAATGTGTAATGGACTTTCTTCCAGACGTGGCAGCATTTCAGTGTGCCTGTTAGCTTTGTGTTTGACTTGGACAACAACAACACACGTTAATAGTCCTCATCCTGTCAGTGATGTGTGGAAAATTAAAAAAGAGGTCTATTAGGTGTGATTCTGGCTGTAAGACCAGAAAGGCTGATCAGTTCCCTTCAGTTTTCAGAGATATGAGAGAACTAGACATGTTGATATAAAGTAATGATGGCAATGTGGTAGTAATCAGTGTGGTTTGGGGGACTGCAATGATAGTGGGAATGTCTGCATCACTTTCTCAAAGCTGTTCAGTGATGCTGTCCCTTCTCCCAGACTCCTGATGAAGAAACGTGGAGCATTGTGCCCAATAATTCTGTGCTTGATGTTGAGCATGGGTGGGAGATGGCTGTTTCAGGAGGATGTATCTCTTCTGCCTTGCCAGATAATCTCATCTGCAAAAAGGATTGCACAGTGTATACCTACCTATGTATGATTTTCAGTCCTTAGTATTGCTGGTTAGAGCAGTGGGAACTGAAGGCAGCTGGTTTGTCCTCTAGTTTTGCAGACATGGTGTTATAAGGGATTTTGTTTGGTTTGTGGAGCTTTTGTTTGTTTGCTGTTCTTTGCTGTTGTTAACATTTTGTAATATTACAGCTCCATAGGGAAGTTAGATGAACCCTGCCAGGTGCTGATGCAGCTTGACTATGAAGGTGTCTGTAAAAAGCACAGATTCTGCCAGAAATACTGAGAAGAAGCACATATGGATTATAGTATATCTACCCTGCACCAGTCTACCCAAGCTTTTTTGAGATACAGTAGTTCAGCTTAAATGTCTTCCTGTAATAATATGAGGTCCACTTTAATTATGAGATAAAGGTACCTGGGTTTTTCATTAAACTGCTCACCTCAAAAGATGTCCTTCACAATATTACCACATACAGTTTAGTCTTTCTTAAAGGTGTGAGGTTCTTTAGACGAGCCCGCCCAAACCTGTTTGTATTAATAGTTGACAAAGCAAGGGGAATGGTCACCTCTGTGTATACACTACTGGCTGTTTTGAGAGTGAGAAGTGTCCTCCTCCTTTGCAGAGTACTTCACTACACTTGGGTTTGTATCAAGTGTTCTTCCTGCCACTTCTCAAGGAGATTGTGAGCACCTGGGGCTTACCTAGGGCAAGGTGTTAGAGAATTTGCTGTTTGTGAGAAGAAACCCTCTGACAGGTCATTCATTATCAGTGTGTCAATCACTTCACATTAGCACCATAGGGGGCTCTATGCATTTTAACAGAATAGATAAAACCCACAACTGAAATTAAGTCAGGTGGACATGCTCATTTTCCTTCCTTTTTTCCCCTTTCCATAAGAGTGCTTAGTTTGTGGCTGTCAGTCAAATGGCTGAGGAGGAACTTTGATGGTGCTGGGTACGTCTGTGCCCCGAACATGAAGAGCAGAAGTTACTTTCCCCACTATGGATACTAGAAATAAAGAATTGTAATGTTATGTATAAGCAGGATGCAAATGTGCAAGTAGACTCTGCAACCAAGATATCTCAGGGGTAATCTCACTGTAATGCAAACTTGTAATTTTTATTTTTTTTAATTGATGAAGTGAGCCTTGCCTTCTGACTGCCTTGATTATTCAGACCATGAAGCTTATTGAAAATTAAGCTATTGCAAAAAAAAAAATTGAAGTGATTGCTCCTGCATCCTGTGAGTGTAATGACTAAATTTCAGCTGATTTTTTTTTCAATGTGCCTAGACTAGGAATGCTAACTAGCTAAAATACATTTAATACAGCTGTATATAATCAAGGAGAGAAGGAATAGGAGCTCGTATTTTACCTGATGGGGTTTGTATTAAAAGGTAATGAAGTAAACATGACTTGAAAAAGACTTACTCCTTGCTGGCATATCAAAAAATGCCAAAAAAAAGCCAGCCCTACTAATGATTATACTACGTTTTACTAATTTCCTACAGTTAGGGGGATATTAAAAAAAACTTGATGAACAACTGAGTATATTGGTTCTCTAAATTTCTCAAAGATTAATTTCTAATGCTTCTCTACTTACTGAAAGCAGTATTTCTTTAACTACAAGATAGCTTGTTGTCTTAATCAGTTTCTGCTATATATGCAGCCAGTTTAAATGGGAAGTGTTTTGGATCAGTACAGGAGCAAGCTGTGCTTTCCCAGGAGTCATTCTGTTGGTTGAAATAGCTTATGATAAGTACATTTGTCTGAGTCCTGGAAAAGACAAATTATTTTTCTAGAACTTAGGAGGGCTAAAAGCCTTGTATGGAAAAGCACTGGAAAAAAAAATAAAGGTCTTCACAAGTCTCAGCTAAACTTTAACCCATTAATTTACAGTCCTTCCTCAGTTGACTGAGCAGCTCACATGGTTCTTGTGGACAACACAGCCATGGGGAGCTACCAGCTCAGCAAGAATGGCCAGCTCTGTGTTGTTGCCACCACGGAGACATACAGGGCTCTTATGTTTTGGGCTGCAGCTGCTGAGCACAGCCCAGGGATCTGGGCTCCAGAGTAATTTGGTAGGCACCAAGGGCAGGTTATTGAGAGATGAGAGCAGAGGTTTGTTAAAACATGATGATGAGTGGAAACAAACATGAAGCACTGTGAACTGCAGATGCATCCCTCTGAAGACCTGCTCAGCAGGGTATCTGTCACTCTCATGGCATCACTTGTGTTTGCTTCACAGGAGGGACTTCTGGGTAACCTGAAAGAGGTGGGCATGCCCAGGCTGGGGGAGTGTCTTTCTCAGGGTCAAAGCAGCACCAGCCTCAGGACTGGAATTCTGCTAACAGGGACTTCCTCAGAAGCACAACAGTGGTGGTTATGTCAGAATGGCCATCGTAGTTGCCCTGTGCGTTGTTCAATCTCCACTTGCAAAAGGGATAGCTCACAAAAGCCATCCTTCTCTTATTGAAAAGGTAGTGCTTGCCTTTCTCTCCCCTTTTCTTTTCATGCTGATAATGGGTTAATTTTCAAAGAAAAGTAAGATTTCCTTGACAGTCAAAGGAAAGACAACAGTTAGCTTCCCTTTTTGTGGGAAGACAGGGTGCAGGTATGGGGAAGCAGGGAATCTAAGACACTGTTTAGTCTTTAATGTCTCCACTGAATTGCACAGAAAGCCTGGCTAGGCAGGATTCTGCAGCTGTCAGCATGTCTAGTTCATGGGAAGAAAAAAGCAGACGTTACTTAAAGAGAGAAAAACACTTTCATGATGGAGTATTTTGAAATATTTACCCTAAAAGAATACACAACACATAATTTTGCAAAGAATTGGCCCAGTGTTTTGAAGATGATGACAGCTAAAAGAGCTCACTTTTTCATTTTTAGGTCTAGTCCCATTTTCTTGGCACTGTAGCATCTCTTTTCACTCTTTTTTCTTTTTCTTTCTTTTTTTCTTCTCTTTTCCCCTTCCCCCTTGTCTTGAATGCCAAAAATGTAACTCTGTGGTTACATCAGAGGCCTGAGCTTGGGACAGAGCAGGAGGTAAGCAGGTGTGGTGTCTTGCTGCTCTCCCAGTGCTCTGTGCTTTCCTTGGTTGTAATTATTCTTGCCACTCTGCCTCCTACTGTTTATGCTGTTAAAGGCAGTTGCTTCATGTGGTTTTTCTCTCACCAAATCAGAACAATCACCCACCCTTCTTCTTTCTGATCTCAATCCCAAAGTCATCATTAAATT
>NW_009952990.1:8506367-8515522 GCF_000747805.2 Chaetura pelagica
TGCAAAAGGGTTGTGTATCTAAAACTGGTGTTAGGCTTGTTCAGAGGGGAGATCTTTATCTGTGGTTTTGTTTGACTGCCTTTTTGACTGAATCCCTGTGGCAGATGCAGCTAAACCAGTGCTAACACAGGCCCTGGCATGCTGTCACTGCTGCCGGCTGCCTGGCTCCTGCTGTCTTCACCACCTCCCATGAGGGACTCCATGTTCCCCTCGGATCACTTGTTCTTGGCCCAAGTGGTTTCTGCTGCACCTGCCCATCAGGTGCAACCCTTCTCAAAGTGACAGCTTACACCTGGTTGCAAACACAAAAGAGGTGGATGCCAGCGTTGGTTCCAGATGGTGTATAAAGTGCCTGTGGGCATTTTGATTTTTTTCACAGTGTTTTAAAAGTGCAAAAATAAAAATTGCTCTTTTGGCTCAGTGCTGTGAAAGGTGCTACTGATTGATCTCACTGGTGGCTGTTACCATCGGCATGGTTTTTGTCCAGCTTAGTAGTACCTGTGATTGTAGAATCGTTTGGGTTGGAAGGGACCTTAAAGACCATCTCATTCCAACCCCCATGCACTTACAGGGACACCTCCCACTAGACCAGGTTGCTCAAACCTGACCCAGTCAAAACGAGGTTTCTTTCTTTAGCCATCTCCTCACTTGTGAGTTGCCTTGTGAGTTTCTCCCAAGATGTGCCAGTGTTGTTTTCTCCTGCATAATGCAAACCTTTCAGAAAACTTCTGGTCACTGCAAGCAAAATATTTTGCATAGCAGCAAGTCATCAAATCTCAGAGAAAACCATTTTACAATTGTTTTAAACAGATTAAGTGTTTGTGCTGAAGTGATTTTTGGCATCCCCCTTTTTTTTTGTTGTTAAGGCCAGGACCATGAGTTACTATGAGTACAACTGTGCAAGGCCAGATGCAGCTATAAAAACATATGAAAGACATTAAAACCTCTTCCCTGTGCCTAATAATGTTGTATGTTCTATGATCTAAAATTTTAGGATCTTGTAGTGTTAGCAGTAATACCAGCTGTCCTGTCAAACTTCATCATATTTGGCTTAAAATGCTAGGTTAAGCATGGAATTACCCCTCTCTGAAGTACTCAACTCCAGGCCCTTTCCAAAAATCAGGGGAATGCAAAGAACGAGAAAGCAAATCTTTCTACCTTTTAGCAAACAGCTTTCCATATGACATTGAAGCTATTTGCAGCTGGCCGTGTAAAACCAGCCTGCAGCTGGCATCACATTTTCATTCAGAGCACAAGGGTTAACTTTTTCAAGACAGTTATCAATGACTGGTTTGCAGATTAGAGGTGGCTCCAGTTATTAATTTGCACTCCTGAGAAATGGTCTCTCCTGTGCTTGTCTGGGTAAGTAAATTAAAAGTATCTGTGAAGGTTTTTAATGTTTGTTTGTTTTTTATAGGGGATAGAAATGCAAAAACTACAACTTCCCTGTGCTTTAAAACAAAGTCATCTGCTTCTTTGCTTGTCTGCTTAGCTACATAGGGCTCAACTTCAGTCCTGAAGATCAGGGTATGTCTAAGTATTGCACTTTAACCCTAGGTCTTGTTTGTTCTAAATAAGAAGTTTTACCAAATCTTAGGTGATTACCACCCTTCTTTTTAAGATTAAAATAGTGGTAATTCCTGTGCATTTTCCTTTCTGTCCTTACATGTCACTGTACCTCAAGAACTGGCCTAGAATGGACTTGATTTTCATATCACTCAGCTGAAGAGGGCAAGTAAGTTTTCAATTGTTTCCAATAAACTGAGAATGCTGGAAAAAAAGAGAGGATTTGAATACAATAATGTGGTCTGCTTTTAAGTCAGAAATAATAATGCTGTTCTGAACCTGTAAGCAAAGGCTAAATAAAACCCTCAGAAGAGAGCACTGGTTTTCTACTATCATGCAATAAGACTTATTTCCTGATGCACAGCTCTACCAGAAAAGTTTATCTGGGATATAAATGTCACCCTTTGTCAACTGTGCTGTGCACCCAAGAGTTCAGGTGCAGAAACTGTCTTAGACCATGAGTTTTACTTTTTTAAGTTTGATCAGGCTTTTGTTGCTTCAAGTTCCTGAACCAGGGTAGGATGATACCAGATTCAAAGCAAGGGGGAAGGAGCAAAGCAGGCTTCCCACAGTGGGAAGCACAAGTCTTCATGCTTTTTTGCTTGCTTATATGGCCATGTGTGGATTTTGTACACAACTGTTGTTTAAGTAGTCTGCTTAAAATAATTATGTTTCAGAGGCTGTTACTAGTATTTTTTTAGTCTTGTTTGCTTCACGTAATGATCATCATCTGTTTGAAATTAAGGGTTCATATGGAAATAATCTGGAGTGCAATGACTGTGTTCTTATTTGGATGTGTCTATGTTATTTTTTTAATATTATACATCCAGTTCTGGCTAAAAAGAAAAGGATTACTGGAGTATTTGGGGTATTTCAGTCTCAAGAGCCAGTCATAGAATAGCTAACTTCCCAGTAAAAGCCTGACCACCAGCTTCCGAATAATTTTGTGTCATTGTTCTTCTGTTTGAGCAGCACTTCCACTAAACTTTTCCTTCATCTATTTGCTTTGTGCTGATACCAGCAGTTTGCTCCCTGAGAGCCCCTTGAGCTCTGCCAGGCAATGTTTCAATCAGACTGCAGATGGTTTTGCATGAGGGGTTTGGCAGGGAGTATATCAGTATTGTCTCCTAATGGGCAGGACACACTGACCCTTTCTCCTTGCCCTGTCTCCTGTGTTTTCTTATAAAGAGGGAGTACTGCACAATGCAAAGGTACAGTGTAAGCAAAACTGTTATCTCAGGGCTTTGAAGGAAGGGAGCAGGCAGGTTCCTGGGGAGGATGGGCATCATAGCACATCCGTCTGTTCTCAGCTCCACCTGACCTTGCCAACTGTTACTGTACAACACAAGCTCCCAACCTTACATCTGGATTTTCTGTCTGAGTTCATGTAAGTTGTGAGCTGCTTGATGTGGCTGACTGGATTTCAGCTGAAGCTTTCTTATCTGTTCATTGTAGCACTCTTCTGACCTGAGACACTTGTTTCATCTGCTTTGGTAGTTGCCTGAGGCCTTCTGGGGAAGCAGGAGTCCTATATACAGCTTCTCTTGGTCTCCTTATGCCCTGAGACTGGGGATGGCATCTTATCTCCCAGAGTATGTTCCTCTGAGTGGCAAGCTGGTATGATGACTGCTGTCTGAAGTCACTGCTGTTGCCTGCAGATGTGAGCTTGTGTGCAGAAAGCGGAGGTGGGACCTAAAATAAAATATCAGCTTTCTATGAAGATTTATCTACCCCTTATACATCCATGAAAACCCCTCTCTTCTGATACCATGTTTCAGCATCACAGCCACCCCCTTCTTGATGTGAAAACACTTTGTTTACCAGAAGCCTGCATTGTAGATCTGCTCTGAATTTAGCTGTACTAGACACAGTTTAGCCTAACTTGCAGTATCAGTTGCTGGTTCATTACTTGAAGCAGCTCCTGTTACATGAAATTTGCCTTGGGTTGTGTTTCCTCTGGCTCTTTCCCGAGGTGCCAGTCATCCATGTTTATGCTAGACTTCATGCTTATTTTATGTTTATATATATATTTTTAACTGAATCAAGTGGTCATCTAGGAGGAAAGTGTTTGAAGAGCAAAGCTTTGTAGGATGTAGTTCTGTAGTTGTCCTATCCAGGTATTCAGGCTTTACACATTTAAACACTTGAAATTTTGCTTCTGTGCTGCAGCAATGAGGAAGTATTTCCATTCTTTATCCCCTAAAAGTAAGGTGCTGTTTTCTCAAGCACTACTAAGAAATATTTTCTTCTTCATTAATATTGATGGTGGCTGACACCAGTGTGTCAAGTTTCCTTTCTTCTCTCACAGGACAAACTCTTCACAACAAACCCTGGAATCCCTGACAGATTCTCAGTGCTTGGAACTTCTTTTTCCGTTTAATTTTGTTGTTCCTGGCAACAGATTTGTAACTGTGTAACAGTGTCCAATTGAAAGTTAATAATGTCATTTGCTTTTCAGAGTCTTTGCAGCAGGCTGGGAACAGATTGTCAGTTCCCCTTACCTAGCAGTGCTTGAGGTGATCGTTTCTGTCCGCTGTGCGTTTGCCAAAAATGGGGCAATTCATTGCGTGCCTTTGGGTTTTTATTTCGATGTGGTAATACTGTCTTGACCTGCAGTGCTCACCACAGCAAGCTTGACTGGCTTTAAGATCAGCATGACTTCCTGTTGCAGGATTTTGGAGGCAGACAGTCCTGGCGACAGCATTGGAGTTTGAGCCTGTGCAACCTGCAGAAATTGAATTGGGTCATCCAGGGATGATGGTCTCCTGGGTGTCTCTCTAGGGCTGCTGATTGGGCTTCCCACTGTAGTCTTATTTCTTTTCAGGCCCTGACAGTGTCTGGGGGGCTGGCTAAGACCAGCCCCGGATTAGTCACAGACACAAAATCACATTGTACTGCTTATCTTCTCATCTTGGATCCTTCCTATTATCTTCTGCCCGACTCATCTGACAGCTGCTAAACATACCACATACCTCACTTTGCCAAATTAGGTCCTCTTCACAATCAGTAGCAAGTTCTTACATGATTCAGACTGAAATACTGCTTAAATATTTGCATCCCAGAAGAACAGACCAGCCTGGCTGAATAGAGAGCTTTAACTGGAACTCATTAACAAAAGGAAAGTTAACAGCTTTTGGAAAAGGTGGTTGGCAACTTACGAGGAATACGAAGATGTAGTGAAGCTGTGCAGGGGGAAAATTAGAAGGGACAAGGCTCAAGGAGAACTCGACTTGGCCACTGCAGTTATAGACAACAAGAAGAGGTTTTTTCACAATATCAGTATAAAAAGCAAGACTGGGGAAAATGTATGCCCACTGATGAATGAGGTGTCTTGGAAGATAATGGAACAGATCCTCCTAGAAGACATTCTAAGGCACATGGATGACAGGGAGGTGATTCAGGACACCCAGCATGGCTTTACTAGGGGCCAATACCTTGGCATTTAATTCTTTCATTCTGCGAGGTATATATAAACCCAAACTATTATTTTTGTAAGTTCTTCTTAGGGTCTGATGTTTGAGAACTCAACAGGGCAGAAGGTGCCCCAGTGAGCCAAGTCCCAGGGCACCAAATACCATAAAGTGTTTCTGCCTGCTGGACCCCCTTTCTCAATTTCGACCTCTAGCAGCTAAGCCATCTGCTTGTGGTCTCCCACTTCCCTTCTAACCTCTGTGAGTACACTGTTTCAGCTGCTCTTCTCTGACAGAAATCAGTTTGTTCTATGAATATGGTGGAAATGTTATTCATTTGGCAAGTTCCAAAACTCTTTTTGTGTGCATCCTAACGAGTAGTTAGGATGGCAATGCCTATAGAACACACTTTCAGTATGAGCTTCTTCTGTATGCACATTAAAGATGCCTATATGCATGTATAAAAATAATGAAAATAATGCCTATATGGTACTTTGGCAGTGGGTTTTGCAGAGGTTTTAGGGTCATGTGGACAATGTTTTCCACTTGGAAAAAAGAAAACTGCATCGCTGTTCATATTACTTGATGGGAATTGTGTGCTTGGAAGTGAAGTTATTTTAAGGGTATAGATAAATGGCTGCAGAATGAAGTATATCCAAATAGGCGACCTGCTGTGTAGTGCCTGAATGTCTTTGACATGTTTAGTTGCAGTCTTTCAGTCCACTTGTGCATGATGCTCTGACTAAATGGGCACCTTCTTGCCCGGTTGCCGTTCTTCCACACGTGCAAGGGAACACGCATTCACCCAAGCAGAGCAAGCATAATCTTTTTGTCATTTACTTTGCTCTTTCTCTGTGTTAATCAAAGCTCTGTGTGTAGTCGATTCATCTGTAGATTTTAGCAGTGACATTTGATGTGTCTGGCAGAATGAGGCGTGTTGTTTTGCAGAGCCAGCTGCCCTCCCAGGCCAGCTGGCCCAGCCGTGACCAGCAGCTGGCTGCTGCAGGGTCCAGCTGGGCACCACCACAGCAGGCAGCCCGGAGAGCCAACAGCACCCTGCCTGGGCTGCTTTGCTGATCAATGTGTGTCTTCCAGGAGCTGAAACTAACAGATTAATAAATTTTAGTCTATCGTACCTGAGGAATACGAGGCTGACGCTTTATTTCTCAGAGTCTGGGTTAAGAGATCAGAAACAGTGTGGCTAGCAGGAGAAAGGAGGTGATCGTGCCCCTGTACGTAGCACTGGTGAGTCCACACCTCAAGTACTGTGTTCAGTTTTGGGCCCCTCACTGCAAGGAACACATTGAGGTGCAGGAGCGTGTCTAGAGAAGGGCAGCAAAGCTGGTAAAGGATCTAGGGAACAAGTCCTGTGCAGAGAGGTTGAGGGAACTAAAATTGTTTATTTTGTAGAAGGGGAAGCTGAGGGGACACCTCATTGCCCTCTACAACTACCATAAAAGAAGCTGTAGTGAGATGGGTGTTGGTGTCTTCTTCCAAGTAAATAATTATAGGATCAGAGGAAATGGCCTGAAGCTGCTCTAGGAGAGTTTTAGATTAGATATTAAGAAGAATTGATTTATGCGCTGGAACAGGCTACCCAGGGAGGTGATAGGGTCAACATCCCCAAGGATATTAAAAAAAACATTTAGAAGTAGCACTTCAGGGCATGCTGTAGTGGACGTGGTGGTTTTTTCCTGGGTTGACAGTTGTATTTGGTGAACTAAGAGGTCTTTTCCAACTGTGAAGATTTTGTGATACCAGTGGTGAGATGTGAAAGGTCATCACTGTTTGGAGAACAAACTTGCTCTTCTATTTTACATGGAGACATAGAGCTGAAAAAAAAGGGTGAGGGAGTCTGGCAGCAGGTCCTCTGGGGTCCAGCAACAATAAAGAACTTTACAGATGAGCAGACCTATTTGCAGCGTTGGAGTCGTTTTTGTGTTGCCTGAGCTCCATTTTGAGCTTTGTGCTACTTGCAGTACATCAGTTGCCTTACAACGGGATAAATGAGGAGGAGGAGGTAGTCCCTGTCAATAAATGGCCTGCTTTCTCCAGTGCTCTTCACCCTGTCCTTGATCTCCTTCTCCATGATCTGGCATTTGCAGCTGCTACCATGCGATTGATTTGCTGGTAAGATACAAAGAGACAGAAGGTGAGAGCACCTTGGAATGAAGGCGGAGGTTTGGCCTGCAAGCTTAACAGAATTTATCAGAATTATAAATGGTTCCCAAAACATTAGAAATGCAAAATCCTGGGTTAAATCAGGCTTATTTGGATATTAGTTTATCTGTCCTTGTCTACATGTTGAAGTTCAGATGTTTACTGTTTTGAGCTGGAGTCCAGTCTGTCCCTTGGCTGCTGCCTTTTCTGTCTGGTCACCTCTCCTATGTCAGTATCACAACCTCAGAAGACATGCTGCCTACAGGAGGCAGGCACTGGACTGGAATTGCCTTTTCCTTCTTATTGTGCCCTGAAGCCCTGGAGCTGCAGTTGCTTCTTCTGGTTATTTGGGCAAAGGCCAGCATTTGCATCATACGCATTGGTGGTATCAGGGTCCAGCAGAAAGACATCCAGCTCAAGGAACAGCTGTTGAAAGCTACTGGGGACAAAATTAAAATGAGAGAATCACCTGGCATATTCAATATTGTGTGATTGCAAGGAAGTGGAAAGAAGAATAATCCTTAATTAATCGTGTTTAGAAGTCTTAATGAAATTTGATGCTGAACTCTGGAGGTAGAGCTTCTTTTACCTTGATAAGGCATATTGGCTTCACATGAGGAGAATCAACTCAGTTGAAAATTGGCTCTTGTTCATATTAAATGAAAGTCTCCAGAGATGGCAAGGGTTTTGAACGATAACCACTCTCAACAGTTATCAGTAGCATTTTGAAAGTGCAGCTGTATTATTAAAACCCAGTTTGCATTATATTGCCTCCATCAAGGCAAGGTTCATGAGTAGGAGTATATGCCTGTCAATACAAGTCAACAGGTGAAGTAAGTGGTTGTCCAAAATACACATCACCTGCTTCATGCAGGATTTATGTAGAAACATATGTGATGTTCAGTGTGCATTTCTGTTTAGCTAATGTGCAACCCTCACATTTTCTTTCCTTTCCTGCTCCCCAAATAGCCTCTGTGAATCTTTTTTTTTTTTTTTTTTTTCTTTGAATGCTGGCAACAATAAGTTATAGGGGCAGAAAACAATTTCTGTGTCTGATTTTCTTTTTGTTCTCCTCTCTCAGGCCTTAATCTACAATCTGCAAAATCTTTGCCCTGCCCAGATACTCCTTCACCTGAGTGGAAGTGCACGTTGGTGTAGCCAGTCCAAGTACTTGGGCGAGTCCTATAGAGGCTAAGAGGCATAAAAGGGGAAAGGAAGTTGAACAAAGGGGAAGGGGGGGGAAGTACTTGTAGGAATAGAAAAAGCGATATATTGGGAGCAGTTATTAGAGCCATTCTTTGAATTCTGTTTTGTTTAAACTGACCAGAGTAAGTTCGTGTCTTCTGAACTAGTACTGTGCAGAGCACTGGAAGCAATATGGTATTCACATGTCACATGGGTATCTATACCAGCCAATATTGCACTTCTGTTTATGGAAAACAGTGACTATTGTCACATGAGGGTGGGATTAGTACATTCTGGCTTTTTTTGTTTGTTTTTTTTTCAGCTGAAGTAGTTCAGGACTAGGTTTGGAAAGATCCCATTTCTCTAGAGGGTGTGGGTGGTGGCAGAGCACAGGAGATCACAGATGAACAGCGACACGTGCATCTTTCGTGTCTATGTTCTACTAATTACCTGTTGTTAAAACCAAAACAGAACGAAAATGTTCTTGAAGTCAGAAGCAGTGTTGGCTTTTGTATGTGCAGCTCCTTGTCTCCTGCTTTCAGCTCTCAGAGGCTATTCCTTTGATCCACTATATTTCTCCATTTCTACCCCAATCCCGTAAGCAGTGTCTGCAAGAGCAGCCTGTATCCGTGGAAATACTCATAACAGAAAGAAAGACTTGGACAGAGTTCATGTGAACAAAATGGTATTAGAAGAATATATGATGCCTAACTGGCCTAGTACGGCGTAGTGGAGAGACAGAAAGTTTCATGAAGTTTGAAGTTTGCCCAATTTAATGGTGGAAGGAGATGTGCTCCAGAGCTGACCTTCAGCTGAGCAGCTCTGGGGGCAGGA